>NC_056731.1:1216538000-1216683000 GCF_019279795.1 Protopterus annectens | reverse complement strand
TGATTTAATTACAGCATTAGTCTTCTTGGGTAGGAGTCTATCAGCATGGCACATCTTGACTTGGTAATATTTGCCCACTCTTCCCTGCAAAAGCGCTCCAAATCTGTCAGATTGCGAGGGCATTCTCTTGTGCACAGCTCTCTTCAGGTCACCCCACAGATTTTCTATTGGATTCAGGTATGGGCTCTGGCTGGGCAATTCCAAAACTTTAATTTTCTTCTGGTGAAGCCATTCTTTTGTTGATCTGGATGTATGCTTGGGGTCATTGTTGTGTTGAAAGGTGAAATTCCTCTTCATCTTCAGCTTCCTAGCATATGCCTGAAGGTTTTGGGCCAAAAGTGACTGGTATTTGGAACTGTTCATAATTGCCTCCACCTTGACTAAAGCCCCAGTTCCAGCTGAAGAAAGGCAACCCGAAAGCATGATACTGCCACCACCATGCTTCACTGTGGGGATGGTGTTCTTTTGGTAATGCAAAGTGTTGTTTTTGCGCCAAACGTACCTTTTGGAATTTTGGCCAAAAAGTTCAACCTTGGTCTCATCAGATCATAGCACATTTTCCCACATGCTTTTGGGAGACTTGATGTATTGTTTTTCAAATTTTAGTCGGGCCTAGATGTTTTTCTGTGTAAGAAAAGGCTTCGGTCTTGCAACCCTACTCCACAGTCCAGATATATGGAGAATACGGGAGATTGTTGCCGCATGTAGTACACGACCAGTACTTGCCAGAAATTCCTGCAGCTCCTTCAGTGTTGCTATAGGTCTCTTGACAGCTTCCCTGACCAGTTTTCGTCTTGTTTTTTCAGCAATTTTGGAGGGACGTCCAGTTCTTTGCAACGTCACTGTTGTCCCATATTTTCTCCACTTTTTGATGACTGTATTCCATGGTATATCCAATGCTGTGGAAATTTTTTTGTACCCTTTTCCAGACTAATACTTTTCAACAACGAGATCCCTTTGATGCTTTGTAAGCTCTCTGCAAGCCATGGCTTTTGCTGTAACAGGCAACTGAGTAAATGTCAGGAAAATCCTACTAGGACAGCTGAACTTTATTTGGGGTTAATCAGAGTCTCTTTAATTGATGGCAGGTGTGTACCCAAGAAGACTGAATGCTGTAATTAAATCAACAGATGCGTCAACAAAGTATTAGTTTAAGGGTGTGCACACTTATGCATCCAGCGTATTGTATGTTTTTTATTTTTTATATTTTTCCCCTAACAGATTTGTTTGTTTTTCAAATGAATTGTACAGGTTATAGGTCACATTAAAGGTGGGAAAAGTTTTAAAATGATTTATTGTGGTCTCATTTTTTATATATCACAAAAACCTGGCATTTTAACAGAGGTGTGTAAACTTTTTATATCCACTGTAGATATATATATACAAATATATGTGTATACAGATTATATATATATATATATATATATATATATATATATATATATATATATATATATATAAATAGAGATATACATGCACATACAAATACATAAAACACATAAATGAGAGAGAGAGAGAGGGGGGAGAAAGAGAAGAGAAAAACCTTACCTTATTACATTAAAAGAGACCAAATTATAATTCATGTTGCTGCTAATAGTTCAAATTTCCCCTAGGCAGTTCAATCTTGACATAGGCCACATTGAGGTTATGCCTTATCCCTAGTCCATATCTCTGTCTTATTTACTCAACATCCAGATAACAGCAGCTCTTCAAGGGGGGGGGGATTTTACAGTATGGTTGTGTAAGTTGAACTTACCGCAACCATACATGTTCATATAATCACTGCTGCAGTAGCCTTAGCTGTATGGGTTTTATCCTGCCAAGGATATAACAGCTGGCTAGCTCCCAATGCATTAGGGCACCTTCCACGTACCCAAACCGTCAGGCAGCTCAAGCTCAGCTGACTAAAAGACAAGTTTGGGTGTAAAGCTTTTCAAAGCTTGCCTGCCAGCTGAGAAACAGAGGCTGAGCCTTGAAAGGACGATACTAGAAACTACAAAATACATATGTCCACACCCTGGCATAAAAAAGCACACCAAAAACACAAGCAGAATGGAAGGAGGAAGTGGCTACTACAGCAGTGATGATTTGAACATCTACTGTTATGGTAAGTTCAACTTACACAACTGTACTATGTTCTTTATATTGATCACTGCTGCAGTACCCTTAGATTTAGATTACCTTAGCGAACTACATTTGGGAAATGAAAGAAGAACAGACCAGAAGCCCCTAGAGAATAGCCCTAGTAAAGCTTGATCTGGAACTATTGAAGGAACCAAGCTTATAGTGATTTGAAAAAGTATGTACAGAAGACCAATTAGCAGCTTCTAGAATACTTCTAGAATCCAACCCTTTCCAAAAAGACATAGATAAAGCCAAGGCCCTGATAGAGCTTTGTTATGGTGAGCATAACAAAAGGTACTAGTCTTAGACAACCATTTGGAAAGAGCCTCTTTTGACACAGATTATCATTCTTACCTTCACAAGAAATGAACAATTGATGAGAAAGTCTGAAAGATTAAGTTCTGAAAAGGTAGTACCCAAGTTGTCTGTGGAGATCCAAAGTATGGAGTATCCTTTCTCTCTCATTTTTAGGTTCAGGGAAGAACATGGGATAATACATAGTTTGGTTTAAAGTAAAGTCTGATACAACTTTAGGCACAAAAGAAGGATTAGTTCTTAAAGAAAGGTTGACTAACCATACAAGCTTGCAATGCAGAAGTCCTTCTTGCAGAAGTCAGAGTAATCACTAAAACTGTTCTCCATGTTAATAATCTCAAATCATCCAGATTAGATGGTTGAAATAAAGCAAGTGTTAGCTTCTCTAACACAAAATTAAGATCCTAAGGAGGGTCTAATGGTTTTCTTGGAGGCCTTTTATGCAAAACCCCTTTCAAGACAATTTTGACATGAAACTGCATTGAAGGAGTAGGATCCATGGGCAGACATGCTGAAATGGCTGACAAATGAACCTTGACAGAGGAATAAGAAAGGATAGTAACTCACACAAATATTGTAAAACCAGAGAACAACCAACCATGAATGGGTGCTGGTTATGCTATTGGCACCAACTAGAAAACCTTTTCCATTTGCCAATATATGATTTTCAAGTAGCAGGCTTTCTTGCTTCCATAAGTACTTGCTGCACCCCCTCAGTAAACAGGTGTCTAAAATGAATAAAGACCATATCATCCAGGCAGTCAGTTGTAGATGGTTGATGTCAGAGTGCATCAAACTCCCCTGTTCTTGTGTGAGTAGATCTAGACTGCTAGGAAGTTTGTGGTAATTGCATCTGGCCACTTCTAAAAGTAGGAAGAAACGTGGCTGACTGGGCCAGAAAGGGAGTCACCACAATGACTTTGGGGGATTCCTTTTGAATCTTCAGAAGTGCCCTGGATATTAGTGGAGAGGATAGAAAAGCATGCAGAAATGTTCCTGTTTAAGAAAAAGAAAAGACATCTGTCTTCCAAGCCTTCTTGCATGGAGTCCTGGAAAACAGTCTTGATAATTGATTGTTCAGAGAGGAGGCAAAGGCATCTACTTGTGGATCTCCCAACAGCTGGATCAAGGTCCTATTCAGCTACTCTGCCACACACTGTTGCTCTGGCATAATGTAAGATGCCTGCAGAGTGAGACTGTGCTGTGAAGCTATATCCCAAGCTAACATGGCTAGTCTGTAAAGGGAGTAAGATGGTGTTCCCTCCTTGCTTGTTGATGTACCACATGACTGTTGTATTGTCTGTAACCACTTGAAGATGAGAGTTGACTGCCTTGATCAGGACAAGCATCTCCTTGATTTTATGTGCTTGCATCTTTCTTTCATGTGCCACACCCCCTGCACTTTTAACCTTCGTGAAATTGCTCCCAAAGCAAAGTCCGAATCTGTGGTGACTGACTGCTTTGGAACAGGGAGGAAGAAGGGAAATGCCTAGATTTAAGAATATATGCTGTCTACACCAAAAGGTTTCTCTTCTGACAAACCCAACACGGGGATTTTAAAAGTTAAAGGGTGTCATGGCTGTGACCAAAGAGATTTCAGATACCACTGTATGTTTTACAGGTTTACTATTGTTTGTGCGAACGACATTCTATCGGCTGCAATGTGCCGAAAAACAGAATGTCGAACGCACAAGCAGTTTTACACCAGACAGTCGACTCCACTTATGCGAATGCACAACTGCATTCACATAAGTGGAAATCGACTATCTGCAAGGAGATCACGGTACAGTGGGGAGTGCAAATTCATCCACATCCCCACTGTAGTACGATCTCGGAGTTAGAATATATAAGTAGGGGGGGTAAGGGGGCCTGTTTTATGTGGAGTCTTGCCAGGGCTATTATATTATATAAGCCATGTGACCCAAAATCCTGAGGTATTCCCCTTGCAGTGACCGAAGTCTAAGTGGAAAACTTTTGAAATAGATCTAAATAAATAACTATTTTTCCTGTAGAAGAAAAACTCTCTGAATGGAGGTGTCTAGTTGACATCCCAGGAACACAATCCTGTGTGAAGGAGTTGAGAAAGACTTTTGAATGTTCTCTTGGAATCCCAGCTTATGCAAGAGAGATTGCTTATCCAAGACAGAAAGATTCCCAACTCCTTGAAAAGGACTCTGCAAAGATACTCAAGTTGTCTAAATATCGAAAAATGTAGATACCCTGTGGCCTGCAATGAGCTATAACTGGAGCTAGACACTTTGAGAACACTCTTGGTGCAGTGAATAGTCCAACTGATAATGTGATCCAGCCAAACAAAACCTTAAGAAATGTCTAAAAGGGATGTGCTAAGTCTCTTTTAAATTGAGTTTTACCAGGAAACCTGAAATAGGAAGAAGAAACTGGTTGTGGAGAGACATCATTTTGACTATAGGCACTATCACAGACAGGTTTAGGAAAGAAACATCCAGGACTGGTCTCCAAGCATTTTCTTTTTTGTCACTAGGAGCATCCTTGAATAATAACCCTTCCTCACCTATGAAGGAGGAACTGGTTCTATCACTCCTTGGGACAGTATGTGATGAAGAATAGGTAGAAACAAAAGAGTCTGATCTGCAGGATGAGGAATGACCTCCTGGAAAGAAGGCATTTCCTCCCATTGCCATCCATAACATTGATGAATGACTTTCACAACCCATTTGTCTGAAAACAATCTGTTGCCATAGAGAAGAATGGAGATTCAGACTTTCTGGCAGAAAAAAAATGGCCAGGATGGGATAGGGTTACAATGTCTCTTGAACAGTCATTCAGACTTGTTGGACTGTCCTTGGTTTTCGGAGGTTCAAAATGCTTTTTGAAACACCTTTGCTATTTCTTCTTAAACACCTGTTTACCTCATTTTGGTTGAGACTGTTTATTTTGTTTTTTGCCAAAAAATGGATGAGGAGATAGAAAATCCCTTGGACAATTTGGGAAAGGAGGGCTGAAAAATCTTAGAGATTTCCTGGACCAGCTTGCCCCTTTCTTCCCACTTTTTGAACAAATCTGCAGCAGGGGGGGCCAAACACAATCTCTATTCAAGGGAGAATCTGGAAGGTTTTGAGAATACAGACTTGCAAACCTCCTCAAAACAGTACCAGTGGCCAAAGCCCTGGAAGGAGTGTGAACAGTCACACACACACACACACACACACACACACACACACACACACACACACACACACACACACACACACACACACACTTTAAACAATAAGTAGTGACCCATGCAGCAGAAAAAAATACGTTATTTAAAGCAGATTTTCCTCATAAGAACAAACAGCAGGGAAAAAAAATCCTCATACGTTCACAATTTGTCAGAATAAACTTAATCATGAACATATCAATTCAAAATTCTGAAAACAAAACTTGCAGAAGTATAAACTTTTGTCCCAAATCTATCAATAATTTTCCCATCCTTATCAGAAAGAGTAGGATAGCAATTAACTAAGATCTTAGCAGCAGCGAGATGAGCTAAAGCTATAGGTGCTGGTTCAGATTTAGGAACAGTGTACAGAAATTTAAAAGACTGAGGAACTTTATACATCCTAGTTGCCTTTTTAGAGTCAGTAGGCTGACTATCAGGAAAATTGCAGGCAGTAACACACAGACTCTCTAAAGCAGACAGAAGAGGAAGAATGGGTGTAGGTTCTGGAAAATCCTTCTGTAACAACTCATTTTCTGAGGGACCGAAAAACCTCAGTGTTCTCTCATTGAAAACACTGGCACATTCTATCAACAGAGAAAGAGAACCCCCCCCCCCCAACATGTAGAATTAGAAACTCAGCTCTCCTGAGTCTGAATCAGAAATCTGAGGAAAAAAAAACTGCATCCATACCTGCAGAAAAATAATTCCTCTTTTGTTTACAAGAAACTACTTTATAAGAAGGATCAGTAGCCTGAATTAAAGCCTGAGCCAGACACAGCAAACTACTCCTATCCCCAAAAAACTGAGGAGGCGTAGATACATGCTTGGTTTTCTGTGTCTTTTTGACGGAAAAAATGGGGCCAACCATGTTACTAATGGCAGCAGCTGCTTCCCCAGGGATGGTCACAGCATTGTGACAGAACAGGAAAATCTTCACTGTTCCCTCTCCCAGGACCAGCAAGAGTGTCTCTCCCTCTCCCACTGAGGGGACCCCAACAGCCACAGAGCATATGGTTAACCCCAGTCCATAGCAGCTGTAGGTGCTACACTAGAGGGACCTGGGGTAAAAGATGAGTGGTCTGAGGTGCAACAAATGTCCACAGTAGAGTCACCCACCTGCAGCTGAGGAAAATTGCTAACCTGCTGTGGTAGCAAAGGTTGTGTGCTTATTTTTTTCTTTTTGTGGCTGAAAGAAGGACTGATCTTGGGACCAGGAGCCTATTCCATGATCAACTGAAAATGGTGCCTCTTTCCTGGGGAAGGCGAGCAGGAATTACCGATAAACACTACCAGTCTACAACAGTTACTTTTTGACAGAAAAAAAACAGTAAAATGCCCTTTAAAGCACTATGCCATCCACATAAAAGAAAAATAAACACAATTTCTCCAAAGAAAAAAAATGTTTTTAGTTACTTTACGCTACTTTTAAACTGACAGAAACAAACAACTGCTACTTTTAAAAGCACATTACAATCTTGAGACAGTCCATTAAAACAGAACACTGCTATCGTTAAAATAACTTTCCAGAAGAGGAAAGTAATAAAACATCACGCAAATTAAGAAAATTGAAGTTTTTTTCCCCCAAAGGAACTTAAATGCCCAGCAAAGGAAAGCACAAGCTGCCCACTGATCCTTGAAAGCCTCAGGGGAGCGTTCTTTTCGGCATCATTAAACCTCTGAAGGGCTTTGCACTTAAACTTGTCTTTTAGTCAGCTCAGCTTGAGATTCCTGACACTTGCCACGTAGAAGGTGCCCTGAAGCTTTGGAAGATGGACTTCTGTTATATGCTTGGCAGGCTGTAACCCATATACCTAAGTCTACTACAGCATTGATCAATATAATGAACATCAGTAAACAATAACATCTGTTGTGTCTCTGCATCTGCGGTATAGCTTGTCAAAACTGGATTTTTTTCTAAGCTGCTTACTTTTCCTTTGAGGACTAGCATAGCTCTGGTGCCTCTGTAAGTACATACAAAAGTGCTGCAAAGACTGAAGTTGCTTACCCTAGGTTTCCAGTGTATTCTTGCAAAAGCTGTTGCAAGTTTGTAAAAAAATTAGAAACAGTATAAGGTCAATGGCAACCTTCCCCACACATACCTGAAAATGAAGTTACACTTTCTGCGAGCTATTACTGCCTTCTGCAAAAATACTTTCTTAAATAACCCCAACAGCAATTCTTTGCTAGATGTGTTATTAGGTTTGTTAGCAAAGGTGATGTTTATTTATTCTTATCGATCATACAATAATAAGAATGCATTATCACTGTCCAAAAGGCCACATAAACAGGCAACATTTCAGTTTCCCAATACTGCAGGATGCAAAGAACAAGCTAAAGGGCAGGACAGAAACAGCACAAAACTGCTACCTCAGTTTAAATTTTAATAGTAGTAAGAGTTATGTTAAAAAGCTGCTTGTTGTGATAGTCTCAGCTCCCCCATAGACATGAATTGGATAAAGTGGATCAGAGAATAAATGAATGATTGAAAAAGTGAATGGTACATTTTAAAGTTGACAGCTGTTCTCTAAGGCACACTGTTACATACCAAATCGCCTGCAAAATACTCCCGTAAAAGCACTCTTTTCCATAACACGCATATCAGCCAGTAGGGATAACTCGAGTCCACCAGCAACTGCATAACCACTCACTGCAGCAATCACTGGTTTGGAGAACTGCATACGCGAGGGGCCCTGCCAAAACATTAAAAAACAATGAAAATCAGTTTGTATCTTAGAGAAGTGATATCTCAACAGCTATACTGCAAAATCTGCAAATTAATTCACTCCCTCTCATTCTCTTTACCTGTACATATTTCAGAAAGCTTGAAATCAGAATAAACTGGTTTACTTTTATTTTTTTCATAAACTTTAACAATTTTTGTTTATAGATAAAATGCATTTTACTGGCATTCAGAATAAAAAGAAGTTATGTACCTACCATAATGTTCCATGTTAGTTGTCCTTCATCTCGCCTTCCTTCTTGCTGGATGGGGTCCGGAGCCGATCCTCGGCTCCGACTCGGCCACTTACTATAGTTCAAGAGCTCTTGACTGGCTCGAGGCTACCCCTTATCCCAGAATGCCCAGCGTCAGCTACCCAGATCTCGTTTGAGATAGCTCACACTAGACATAATTATAGAAGATAATCCATTAATCAACCTGGATATACAGTTAATTGTCATGGTTTACTTGGGAAGCAACTAATAACAAAACAAATTAGCCAATGAAACCATTTAGAAACTCCTCTCAATCCTCAAGGAAGGGGAAGGAGGGAGGGACGCAAGAAGGAAGGCGTGATAAAGGACAACTAACATGGAACGTTATGGTAAGTACATAACTTCTTTATGTTAAGTTGTCCAATCTTGCCTTCGTTCTTGCTGGATGGGACAGCATCCCTAGCACCTCAATCCTGGGTGGTTCATTGGAACAGACTCTTCAGAACCGTGGAACCAAAGGAAGCCCTGCCCTGGGAGTCCACATCTACTTTGTAATGAGAAATGAATGTATGAGAATCTGCCCAAGTAGCTGCTGCACAAATTGAATCTATGGGCAATCTAGATTGAAAAGCTACTGAAGTAGCTACTGACCTGGTTAAATGACTTTTGGGTTTTGCTGGAAGATCTTTTTGTTGCAAATGGTAGGTATGGGCTATGGTGTCTGATAACCATTTTGACAATGTTACTTTAGAAACTGGAAGGCCTTGTTTGGTATTAGCAAATGAAAGGAACAACTGATTTGATTTTCTCATCTCTTTAGTTCTATGGAGATAGAAACGCAGTTGTCTATACACATCCAATTGGTGTTATCTGTATTCTGACTTGTTGGAATGATTAGGGAAAAAGACAGGAAGTTCAATGGATTGATTCAAACTGTGTTCTGAACAAACATTAGGTAGAAAAAATGGGTTGGTACTCAGAGAAACTCTGTCTTTGTGAAAAACTAGGTATGGAGGGCAAACACATAGTGCATGAAGTTCTGAAACACATCTGGCAGAAGTAATAGCAACTATGAAGAGAGTTTTCCAAGAGAGAAATTTCAAGGAACATGATGCTGCTGGTTCAAAGTGTGGCAGTATCAAGGAGGTCATAACCAAATTGAGATCCCAAGGTGGAAGGGGCTCTTTCACTGGGGGGGGTCTAAGTAGATTTACCTCTCAAGAAGGCCTTACAGAGTTTGTGAGACATTAAGCTTGAGTTAAAAACTCTGATGTGAAAATTTGAAATGGCAGCTAGTTGAACTCTGATGGTAGCAGCAGCTGCACCAGATCAAAACAGTTCTGCTAAGAAATCCAAAATTTCATGTACAGGAAATGTAAGGGGATCTAAATTCCTGGATTCTGACCAGTAAGCGAATCTTTTCCATTTGCTAGCATAAACTTTCCTTGTAGTTGTCTTATGGGAGGAAAAGTACAGTTTTGTACCTACCATAAATGTAGATGTCCGATAGGTATACATCTGCAGTCATCACATATGGGTTGTCCTGCCTCAGGCAGCCCTTCGGTCGGCCAGATTCCAAAGTCTGGGTCCGGCGTCGGCTGATGTTGCCCCTTCCCCGACGTCAGAGCACCTGGGGTATAAAAGCGTCAGCCGACGCCATCTTCCTCAGTTTTTCTTGCCCCAGATGCCAGGTGCCCTCTAAGGAAGGCTAAATTTGGAGAAATGCAATAAATTCCAAACATGCACAAAAATATATACATATATAAAAACAAATACACCATAATAGATAACCCCAGCTAGCTATGAGAGGGGAATGTACCCAAGAAATACCACAGAGGGGAAGGAGAGAGGGTAAACCTGACTGCAGATGCATACCTATCGGACATCTACATTTATGGTAGGTACAAAACTGTACTATGTCCTTCAAGGATGCATCTGCAGTCATCACATATGGGTAGAATACCATAGCCAATCTGCGGGTGGAGGATCTATGTAAAGGATGGTGTAGCTAAAATGCCCTGCAGGACTGCGGTAGCAAAGCCTGCTCTGGATCTGGAATATAAAGGTAAGTTGTAATGCTTGGAAAATGTATGCACGGAGCTCCATGTAGCAGCTTCTAAAATGTCCTTGGTAGCCACCCCTCTTAAGAAGGCTGTGGAGGTGGCTGTGGCGCTGGTCGAATGAGGTCTAATGTTAGCTGGCACAGTTTTTCCATGAAAGGAGTAACAGAAATGAATGCAATTCCCTATCCATTTTGAAATTGTCTGTTTTGAAATTGCTTTTCCTTGTGCACCAGCAGCATATGCTACAAACAACTGGTCAGTTTTTCTGTAATTTTTAGTTCTGTCCCAAGTAGTAGCGCAACTGTCTGTGTATGTCCAGGGTGTGCAGAAGCTTTTCCCCTTTGTTTTGTGGAATTGGAAAGAAGGTAGGCAGGTGAATAGCTTGGTTTAATGAGACCCTAGATACCACCTTTGGCATAAATGAAGGATTGGTTCTCAATGAGACTCTGTCTTGATGAAAAATAAGAAATGGCTGTACTGCCATGAGGGCCTGTAACTCAGATACTCTTCTTGCTGAGGTTATGGCCAGAAGGAAGGCAGTCTTCCATGAGAGGAACTGTAGTTCTGCAGATGCTGCTGGTTCAAAGAGAGGCAGTGTTAGTTTTTCCAACACGAAGTTAATGTCCCAAGTAGGCAGTGGTGGTTTCCTTGGAGGATTGATGTTTTTAATTCCTCTTAGAAACTGTCTTAGCAGAGGATGAGAAAAGACGGGAGGATCAGTGTTGTACTCTGCTGAAATTGCTGAAGCATGAATTTTAAAGGAAGAGTAAGACAGGCCATTGTGGAGCATTTCTGCTAAATATTCCAGGATATGCGCCATGTTCATAACTGTTGCATCTAGGCCCTTTGAGGTGTTCCAGGTGTGAAATCTTTTCCATTTTGCTGAGTATGCCTTTCGTGTGGAAGGCCTGCGAGCTTCCATGATGATATCCTTCACTCTCTTGGATAGCTTATCCTGGTGATGAGTCAAGGTATTTTCCAGGCAGCTAGCTGTAATGTTTTCAGGTTGGAATGCAGAGTTTTGTAATTGTGCTGTGTCAGGAGAAGCGGCCATTGTGGCAGAAGCCATGGTTTTGTCCGTGACATGCTCTTTAGCAATGGGTACCAGTGCTGTCTTGGCCAGTCCGAGCTATCAGAATCACTCTTGGCTGCTCTGCCCTGATCTTCAGTAAGACCTTGGTCATTAATGGAAGAGGTGGGAATGCATACACTGTTAGATCTCTCCAGCTGAAAGAGAGCGTCCACTTTCCATGCTTGTGGGTGGTATGTCCTTGTGCAGAATTTGTCCAGCTGATGATTGTGTGGGGAGGCAAAGAGGTCTATGTCCGGTCTCCCCCATGATTGTGTTATCTGATGGAAGATGTCTGGGTGCAGCATCCATTCGTGTGCATCCATGATGTTCCTGCTTAAGCTGTCCGCCAGTATATTGTCCTTTCCTGGTACAAACTGGGATTGCAGCTGTATATTGAGAGTCAGGGAAAGTTCCCATAGATTCATTGCCAGTCTGCAAAGACAGTAGGAATGGGTGCCTCCTTGCTTGTTTATGTACCACATAACTGTAGTGTTGTCTGTCCTTATTAGCAGGTGGCCTTGATGTAGAAATAACTTGAAGGCCTCGATTGCATGTATCACTGCCAGCATTTCCTTTTGGTTTATGTGCATGCGTAGCTCTTTTTGTGACCATAATCCTTGAATGCATCTTCCTTCCATGTGCGCTCCCCATCCGTGATCTGAAGCGTCCGTTGTAATGGTTTGGCTGGCTATTGGTTTGCTGAAGGGCAAACCCCTGTTTGACTGGCTTGCTTGAGCCCACCACAGAAATTCCCTTTGAAGGCATGGGATGAGTGGTATCAAAGTTTCCAAGCTGTGACTGTGCTGAGTCCATAAACTCCTTAGGTACCATTGGAGTTTCCTCATATGTAGCCTTGCTTGAGGAATCAGAAGAATGCAAGAAGCCATGTAACCCAGGGCCTGCAGGATTTTCCTTGCAGTCAGCTGAGTTTGTCTTGACAGGTTTTTGAAGTAATCCAGTAGTTGGTTTTGTTTTTCTTCTGTGAGGAAAGCCATTTGGGTGGTTGTGTCTAGATCCGCACCCAGAAAAGTTATTCTTTGGGATGGTACAAGTCTTGACTTGTGAATGTTGACTGTATATCCCAAGGCCTGAAGAAGATAGATGGCATAATTCAAGTGTTTTACCAAAATTTGTTGGCTGTCCGCTTGTATAAGGCAGTCGTCCAGATACGGGTATATTTGCATCCCCTGAAGTCTGCAGTGTGCAATTACTGATGGCAGGCATTTCGTGAATACTCTGGGTGCAGTAGATAAGCCAAAGGGCAATGCTGAGAATTGATAATGCTCTGAACCTGCAAGAAATCTGAGGTGTCTTCTGCAGCTTTGTCTGATAGGGACATGCAGGTATGCCTCCTTGAGGTCCAGAGTTACCAGCCAAGACCCCTTGCCCAGCATGGGAAGGAGTTGCTGTAGAGTCAGCATTTTGAATTTTGGCACAATGAGATAAGTATTTAGTGCGGACAAGTCGAGAATAGGCCTCCATTGCTTTTCTTTTCTTGGAACAAGGAAGAGTCTGGAATAAAATCCTTGGCCTTGTTCTGCGAGAGGAACCTTTTCTATTGCTTTCATTTTCATTAAGTTGGAGATTTGTTTCAAAGCCTCTGCCCTTTGATTTGGTGGCAGGTCTGGCATGCCTTTTCTTTTCGGTAATGTGTGGAAATGGAACCTGTATCCTTTGTCTATTATTTGTAGTGTCCATTTGTCCCTTGTAATAATGTGCCAATTTTCTGAAAATAAGGAAAGCTTTCCGCCCAAAGGTGCTTCCAATTGAGCCCTGGTTGGCGGTGTCAAGGTAAAGTCATTGAGTCTGTCCTTGTGCAGCAGTTGTAGGCCCTGCACTACCTCTCTGGTTGGGAAGCTGCCATTGACGTCCTCTGTAGGAGCCTCTAGCTTGCCCTCTACCTCTGGCACGCCTGTTCTTGCCTCTCTGAAATCTGTCTGTGTCTGGAAAGGACTAGTTCTTGGAAGCCCAATTTCTGCTGAATTTTGGTGGTTGGACCTGCATAAAATCTTTGACTGTTTGTACAGATTTTGCCTTTTCTTCAAATTTCTTTAAGACCTCCTGAGCAGTGGAGCCAAATAACTTTTGCTTTTCCAGTGGAGCATCCAGAAGCTTTGCTTTAACATGGTCTGGCAGAGATTGTTCCTTCAGCCAAGCATGCCTACGTATAACTGCACCTGTCATAGCTGACCTACATGAAGCTTCCAATGCATCATAACCACACTGCAAAAAATGGTTGCTAACCTGTTGAGAGTTATGTACCAGATCCTGAAGTGATTTGCGATCTAGGGGTTCAGGTGAAGACAGCTTTTTATGCAATTCATCTAACAAATATTCTTGGTACTGTATCATATGGAATTGACAGTTTAAAGCCCTCATAGCAAGGGTAGCAGAAGTATACACTTTTTTACCCCATCGCTCTAAAGCCCTGGACTCCCTTTCAGAGGGAGTGGATTTTTTGTAGTGGCAGCTGTAACCCCTTTAGGGCCCTGGGAAATAGTTTCTGGATCAGCAGAGTGGGCCTTGTAAAGGAAAAGATGTGATTCCGGGACCCTGTAGTACCTATCAGGTTTGGCAGGAGCCGGAGGGAGAGTGTCAGGGGTTGTGCTAGATTCCAAGTACACATCATCAATGACATTCAAAACAGGGGGAATAGCCAAAGGTCTATGCTGAGGCAAATGCAAGAAGGTCCTTAATCTCTTCCTGGAATCAGAGAATTCCTGGCCCTGCCATTGGAAATGCTCCCTCATAGTGTGCAAAGTTTCCCCAAAAGACAGTTCTTCAGGAGGGGAGGCTGAAGGGATAGATTCCTCTGCATCTGAATCCTCGTAGGCCGAAAAAGCCTCCTCCTGGTAATCCGAGAGGGCCGAGCCAGCAGAGGCCTCATCTGAGGAGAGGGGATCAGAGGGCTCAACCCTGGGCCTTTTTGCTGTAGAAGGTTGAAAGCTCCTGTCTGGATGAGGCTGAGAGCCCCTAATTAATGAAATAAGGTCCTCTGCTAGACTAAGGATCTGAGAACCTGTAGTGGGTCCCTGAGGGATAACCCTGGGAGGCATAGATTTTGAGTGTTTAGCAGCTTTAGCCCTAGAGAATGCCTTAATAGACATGGATGCAGGAGGCCTGGCTGCACCACGTGCTGGTGTAGTTTTGTCTAAGGGAATGGTGTCGGAAGGTTCCTGGACACCAGATTCCAAAGGAGATTCAACAACCGAGACAGTAGTGGCCTCCGGGGCCGAGGTTGTCGGTTGTACGGTTTCGGTGGACGGTAGTACCAAGGACTCAGTTTTAGCCGAAACCGAGACACTCGCGGTAGGCCTGGCCGTGGTTTCAGCCGAAACCGCAGACCGCGGGTGTCGGTCCTTGTCCTTGCGTTTCTTCATTAAATGTGAAGTCGGAGTCTCCGATGACATTTTGTAAGCAAAACTAGCCCCAAAAAATTCCTCTGCAAACTCCGACTGACGTCTTAGAGTGCGTCGGTTGAAGGAAGCACAGGAGGAACAGGCCGAGACGTCGTGGTCTGGGCCTAGGCAAGGTAGGCAGTAAGAGTGGAAATCCTTATGAGGTATTTGTTTCCCACAAGTTAAGCAATTATTAATTTTATCTGACATCGGCTGAGGCAAGAAAGAGTCCCCAACGGGGTACTTAGCTTTTGAAGTCTTCGGTTTAGCTGAATTACAGGAGCTGGCTGACCGGCACTTGCGAACTGCTTCTGCTTCAGGCACCACGCGGCAAGAAAGACTGAGTAAGATGGCGTCGGCTGACGTTTTTATACCCCAGGCGCTCTGACGTCGGGGAAGGGGCGACATCAGCCGATGCCGGACCCAGACTTTGAAATCTGGCCGACCGAAGGGCTGCCTGAGGCAGGACAACCCATATGTGATGACTGCAGATGCATCCTTGAAGGACATCAATAATATCACGCACTGCTGGGGAAATATTAGGGAGCCTGGCTAAGATTGAAAGTGGAGGAACCAAGCTGTGAGCTTGAGAGATTGGAGGGATTGGTGTAACCTGCCTGATTGATGAATCAAGAGGTCCAGCACTGGGTCCAGAACCCAAGGCTGGACTAGAAGGTGGGGGTGAAGGAATGGAAACCAAATCTGTCGAGGCCAATAGGGGGCAATGAGGATCATCTTGCAACCCACTGATTTTGCTTTCTGAATGACTTTTGGAATTAGGGGGAAGGGGGGAAATGCATAAAGGAGTCCCTGAGGCCAATCATGGACTAGAGCGTCCCTGGGTGTCTGACCTAGAGGAGGAACAAGGGAGAAGTAGCTGCTGCATTTGTTTTTGAGGGGAGAGGCAAAGAGATCGCAGCAAGGCTGGCCCCATTTGTGGAAAATAAGATCCACAATTTCCTGTTTCAGAGACCTCTCGTGTGGCATAAGGATAGCCCTGCTGAGCCTGTCCATTATTACGTTGGATTTCCCAGGGATATGTGTTGTTGTCAGAAAACGGTGGGAGGAAATCGCCCATTGCCAGAGTCTGAGGGCCTCTCGGCAAAAGGGGTAAGACCTGGTTCTGCCCTGTTTGTTGATGTACCAAACCACTGACATGTTGTCTGTCTGTATTGCAATAGTCCCGGCAGGGAGAGAGTCTTGAAGAGCTTGCAATGCTAGGAGCACCGCTCTCATCTCCAGAACGTTGATGTGCAAGTGGTGCTCGTGAGGTTGCCACGTGCCTTGGACTGTCTTCCCTAGGTAATACCCCCCCCCCCCCCACCCTATCAGGGAAGCATCTTGTGATCACTGTGGCAATCAGATGGGATTCCATGAAAGGTCTGCCCTGAGTCACTAGTGGGGAGACCATCCACCAGGAAAGGTGTCTTTTGCAAGATTTCGTAATTAGCATTATGTGAGACATGGTTAATTCCTGGAAGGACCATTGTGTGAAAAGAAGCCACTGAAGGATTCTCATGTGAAAGCATGCTAAGGGACCTAAAAGAATAGCTGCTGCCATGGACCCTAGAGCTTGAAGGTCAATATTTGACTTGAATTCCTTTGCTCCTCAGGAGACGTGACACCTGTTGTCGGATAATGGAAACTCTTTCCTGAGGCAATTTTGCAATCATTTTTCTTGTGTCTAGCTCTACTCCTATGTAAGTAATAGACTGAGAGGGCAACAAGGCAGATTTTTCAAAGTTTATTGTGATGCCTAGTTGAGCACAGGATGTTATGGTGTAATCTCATGCTTCTATAAGTTGTTGCCTGGTGGTAGCAGTGAGGAGCCAGTTGTCTAGATAAGGAAAGTACAGTTGTGTACACTTACCATAAATGTAGATGTTCGAGTGTATTCACTGTTGCAGTCATTACATTTGGGTAATCTGCTGGCAGGTTGTCCTCAGTCGGCCTGATTAACAAGGTCTTGAGTCCTGCGTCGGTTGCTGTCCCTTCTTCCATGACATCAGGTCGTCAGGGCTATAAAACATGCAGCCGAAGACCTTTACATCAGTTTTTCTTGCCCCAGATGCCAGGTGCCCCCCAAATGGGGAGCCAAATATTTAAGTAATTAACAACAGAAAAATATACCTCCAAACAAAAAGCAAATACACCAAAAAGGCTTTTAAGCATAGCAAAGGAAAGAAGAGGTATAGTAAGAGAAAAAACAGGGGGTTGGAGGGAGGGTAACCAGGACTGCAACAGTGAATACACTCGAACATCTACATTTATGGTAAGTAAACACAACTATACTATGTTCTTCGTGTTTCACTGTTGCAATCATTATATTTGGGTAGATTCCCAAAGCTATGGTTGGGAGGATGGATTTATACAGCATTAGGACCAGCTATAATGCCCTGCAGGACAGCAGAGGCAAAGCCAGCTCTGGATTTAGAGAAGAAAGGAAAATGGTAATGTTTGGGGAACGTATGAACTGAGCTCCAGGTAGCAGCTTCTAGAATGTCGCTGGTAGGAACACCTCTGAGAAAGGCTGTAGAAGTAGATGCAGCCCTGGTGGAATGAGATCTGATCCTCTGTGGGATAGTTTTACCATGGTGCATATAGCAGCAACTAATACAATGGCATATCCATTTGGAAATAGTCTGCTTTGGAATAGCCTTTACCTCTGCCCCTGCGGCAAATGCCACCAATAGTTGTTCAGACTTTCTTTGAGATTTTGTCCTGTTTAAGTAAAATCTATGTTGTCTTTGTACATCCAATGAATGCAGAATATACTCCCCCTTGTTCTGTGGATTGGGAAAGAAAGTTGGCAAATGAATGGTCTGATTAAGAGCCACACTGGATACCACCTTAGGCATGAAGGATGGATTGGTCCTGAGAGACACCCTGTCCACATGAAAAATAATGAAAGGCTCCACTGCGAGCCTGTAATTCAGAAATCCTTCTAGCTGAAGTGACTGCTAAAAGGAAAGCTGTTTTCCAGGAAAGAAATTTTAAGTCTGCAGTAGCAGCTGGCTCGAAAGGAGGGGGAGTGAGTTTCTCTAATACAAAATTGAGGTCCCAGGCAGGGGTTGGAGCTCTCCTGGGTGGTCTTATGTTTTTGGCCCCTCTGAGATACTGCTTTAGCAGGGGATGAGAGAAGAGTGGAGATTCCATGTTGTAATGAGCTGAAATGGCTGAGGCATGGATTTTTATGGAAGAAAAGGACAGGCCCTTGTGAAGCATCTCAGTTAAATATTGTAAAATCTGAGGAATATTGGGAACTGTTGTGCTTATCCCTTGTGACTGATTCCAGGCACAGAATCTTTTCCATTTGTCAGCATAAGATTTTCTAGTACTAGGCCTTCTTGCCTCCAAAATGACATCCATCACAGGTTTGCTGAGGGATGCTAAGGGTAAATTTAGGTGATTAGCCACACTGCAAGATTCAAGGTTTGGAGCTGAGTGTGCAGAATTTGGTTGTTCTGCTGAGACAGTAAGTAAGGAGTCTGAGGTAGGTGCCATGGTGGAAGGTGTGACACAATGCGCAGGAGTGGGTACCAGTGTTGGCGAGGCCAGTTTGGAGCAATCAAAATCATTTTTGGTTTGTCCTTTTTTACTTTTAGTAGAACTTTGGAGAGCAGAGGCAGAGGGGGAAAGGCATAGACTGACAGGTTTTTCCAGCTGAATGATAGAGCATCCACTTTCCAGGCTTTTTTGTGAAGAGTTCTTGTGCAAAACTTGCCCAACTGATAGTTCTGGGTTGAGGCAAAAAGATCTATGTCTGGACTCCCCCATTTGTGTGCCAACATGCTGAAAATCCATGGTTCCAGTTTCCATTCGTGTGGGTCCATGAGATTTCTGCTTAGTCCGTCTGCCAAAGTATTCAGCTTTCCTGGCAGGAATTGAGCTTGTAGTTGAATTTGATAGGTCAAGGCCATGTTCCACAATACCATGGCTAGTCTGCAAAGGGGGTAGGAGTGTATACCCCCCCTGCCTGTTTATGTACCACATAACTGTGGTATTGTCTGTCTTTATCATTAATTGTCCTGGATGAAGGTAGTCCTTGAAGGCTGTCAGTGCATTCTGTACAGCTAGTATCTCTTTTTGATTGATATGAAGGTGCATTTGAATAGGGCTCCATTTGTCCTGAATGCACTTCCCTGCCAGATGAGCCCCCCCAAGCATGGTCTGATGCGTCTGTAATTAAGGTTTGGGCGGCAGGGGGTGGAGTGAATGGCAGTCCCTTGTTTTGGTGGCAGGCCTCTGCCCACCATAGGGACTCTAGTTGCAGGCAAGGTATAATAGCAATCATTGTTTCCAGGCTGTGACAATGTTGACTCCATAAACTCTTTAAGTACCACTGAAGTTTCCTCATATGTAGTCTTGCATATGGAATTAGAAGAATGCAGGAGGCCATGAATCCCAAGGCTTGCAGAATTTGCCTTGCAGACAACAGCAGGGTTTTTGTGGCCACCTATTTGAAGTAAGTCACCAAATGAATTTGCTTTTCTGGTGTAAGGTAAGCCATCTGGGCAGCTGTATTCAAGCTTGCACCCAGGAATGTAATTTTTTGAGAGGGTACCAGTTGTGATTTCTTTTCGTTTATGGTCTACCCTAGACAAGTTAGAACCTTTTTTACAAATGCCAGATGTTTTTGAAGAATGTCCTTGTTTTCTGCCTGAATTAGACAATCATCCAGGTATGGATATATTTGAATATTTCTTTGCCTGCAAAATGCAATTACTGGAGCCAGGTACTTTGTGAAGACCCTGGGCACAGTAGATAAGCCAAAGGGCAGTGCAGAGAACTGGTAATGCAAATAACCTGCTTTGAAGCGGAGGTACCTTCTACAAGATTCCCTGATTGGGATATGCAGGAGCCTCTTTTAAGTCTAGAGTTACCAACCAGGCATCTTTGCCCAGCATAGGAAGTAACTGTTGAAGAGTCAGCATCTTGAATTTTGGAATGTCCAGAAATGTGTTTAGAGTAGATAAGTCCAGAATTGGACGCCATGCTTTGTCTTTTCTGTGTACCAGGAAAAGTCTTGAATAGAAACCTTGTTCCTTTTCCTCTTCTGGGACTGGTTGAATAGCTAAAAGAATTGGAAACAAGTGCCAAAAACACACCAACTTCAATAAAAAAGCACTCGAAGGAAATAAGGCTGCAGATAGTGGTTCGTTGAGTTTAATCAGGCAACAAAAAGAACATTAACGTTAGAAACACTCCACACTGCGTTTTCGTTTCACATATGACTTCATCAGACAACTCTTGTCTGATGAAGTCATATGTGAAACGAAAACGCAGTGTGGAGTGTTTCTAGCGTTAATGTTCTTTTTGTTGCCTGATTAAACTCAATGAACCACTATCTGCAGCGTTATTTCCTTCAAGTGCTTTTTTATTGAAACTGGTTGAATAGCTCCCATGTTCATGAGAGAGAGTACTTGTTTCTGGCCCTCTGCCCACTGATTTGGGGGCAGGTCTGGCCATCCTTTTGGGATTGGCAATGTGTGGAAATGAAATCTGTATCCCTGGGATACTATATTTAAAACCCATTTGCCCTGGGTTATAAGTTGCCAGTTTCTTACATGAAGTGCCAGTTTTCCCCCCAAAGGGGCGGCTGAAAGTAAGTGTAGAGGGAAGTCATTGAGACTGCTTACCATAGGGAGGTACCTTGTTGTTTACAGATTTGGAGGAGGAGGCACCCCATTGTTTTGTTCTAAAAGTCCCTTGTGACTGAAACCTGGAGCCTTTGGAATGTCTGGGTTTGACTTGAGTGGCTCTCAAAGGAACTGGAAAGGACCAGTTCTTAGTAGGCCAGTGCCAACTAAATCTTGGAGGTTGCACTTGTAAGAAATCTTTCACAGTTTGCATAGATTTAGCTATATCTTCCATCTTTTTTAAAACTTCTTCAGCCTTATTACCAAAGAGACAGTCCTGTTGTAAAGGAGCATCCAACAGTTTTGCTTTAACATGATCAGGCAGAGTTTGCTCTTTGAGCCAAGCATGCCTTCTTAGCACAGAGCCAGTAACAGCAGCCCTGCAAGAGGCATCCAAGGAATCAAAACCACATTGCAAAGTATGTTTTCCAACTTGTTCAGCTGAATGCAATAAATCCTGTAAATCTTTATTTTCCACACAGTCAGAAATTAACATCATTTTCTGTTTAAGCAGCTCAATAATATGCTGCTGATATTTAAGCATATGAAATTGACAGTTTAAAGCCCTGATTGCCAAGGTTGCAGAATTGTAAACTTTCTTACCCCATCTATCCAGTGCCCTGGAATCTCTATCAGAAGGGGTAGGATTTTTAGCAGTAGAGGCCTTAATGCCCTTGGAACCCTGAGAAATGGTTTCAGGATCTGCAATTGGATTTTTGAAAAGGAATTGGTGGGAGTCAGGAACCCTGTAGTATCTGTCTGGCTTACAAGGAGCCGGAGGCAGAGAATTAGGAGCCATACTAGATTCTGAAAAAACATCATCAACAATGTCTAGGACAGTAGGTATAGCCAAAGGCCTATGCTGAGGAAGAAGAAGAAAATCCCTAAGTCTCTTTTTAGATTCAGAGAAATCCTGACTTTCCCAGTGGAAATGTTCCCTTAAGGTATGTAAAGTTTCCCCAAAAGAAAAATCCTCAGGGGGTTTAGCAGAAGGAATGCAGTCTTCTGCATCAGAGTCCTCATAAGTAGAAATAGACAAATCCTGTTCATTAGAAGAGTCAGAAGAAATAGAATCCTGGTCAGAAGATTCATAATCAATGTCTTGCCTAGGCCTCTTAGAAGGGGGGTGGGTTGGCTATCCCCGGATCAGAGTAATTAAATCTTCAGCCATTTTGATCATTTGTTTTTTAGGCATAGGGGCCTGCACACATGGCCCACGTGTCGGCTTTTTAGACATAAATGTAGATTTTGGCCTTAATTTTGAAGATGGCATCAGTTTAATATACAAATCTGTAGGCCTGAAAACACCCTATGAAGCCGGTGCCTGTACAGCGGCTCCGGACCCAACTAAGGTAGAGACATCCGTAGTATCAATAATTGAAGCATCTCACGGCATACCGGACTCCGAATGGGTCTCAGTAGAGGCCTGTGAATCAAAAGTAGCAGGTATTGGGGCTGCGAAAGCGCCTCACTGAGTACCTGCGAACTAGTGACTGGCTTAGGAGAAGTGTCGTCATCAGTTTTGGACCTTAATGGCCTGTCTCTGTCTTTTTCTTTGTGTTTTTTAGGTATTCCGGTAGTCGGATTGCTAACCGACGACATTTCTGGATAGTTAAATCGTGAGCCAAAATATTTAGAAGCAAAAATATACCAACGTTTAATAGTGCGTTGATCAAATTTAGCATAAAACCGACAGCAAGGCACATTGTGGTCAGGGCCTAGGCAAGGAATACAGTACAAATGAAAATCCTTATGAGGTATTTGCTTCCCACAAGTAATGCAATTATTAACTTTTACTGAAATCAGTAAGGAGCAAGAAAAAGTTTCCCCAATGGGGTACTTAACTTTTTAGTTGAAGACTTCGGTTTTGAAACTCGAAAACAAAAATTTCAGGAGTCGGCCAACCGGCACTTGCGAACTGCTTCTGCTTCGGGCACCGCGCGGCAAGAAAGACTGATGTAATGGCATCGGCTGCATGTTTTATACCCATGACGACCTGACGTCATGGAAGAAGGGACAGCAAGTGACGCAGGACCCAAGACTTTGTTAATCAGGCCGACTGAGGGCAACCTGCCAGCAGATTACCCAAATGTAATGACTGCAACAGTGAAACATAAAGAACATCACCTGGAATCCTAGATGTCTCAGGTGAGCCGTAACTACTGCCATGCATTTGGTAAACACCCTGGGGGCTGTGGTGAGACCAAAGGGCAGAGCTCTGAATTGGTAATGACTGGCCCCTAGCCGGAAGCATAGAAATCTCCTGGACCTTCTGTCCATTTTTATATGATAGTACGCATCCTGAAGATCTATGGAGCACATCCAATTGTCCTGACCCAGAAAGTGGAGAATGGACTGCAGTGTTACCATCTGGAACTTTTCTATTTGTACAGATCTGTTCAATCTGCTGAGATCCAGAATTGGTCTCCAGTCCCCTGTCTTTTTGGGCACTAAAAAGAATCTTGAGTAAGTTCCGGATTCTACTTGGTCTGCGAGGAATTCCTGGATGGCTCTTTTTTCTAGCGGTCTTGAAACGTCTGTGACTGCCTGATCCCTTAGACTGGGTGGAACATCTGGGATGGATTTTTTTGAAACAAGAGGGGGTTGATGGAAGGTAATTTTGTAACCTCCGGATATAATGGATAGTACCTATTTGTCTTTTGTAATATTTTGCCAGGCAATTGGGTACAATGGAAGCCTTCCCCCGACTGCCCCCAGAGTTGAACTGTCGGGCATCCGTTCAGGAAGGTTGATAGGGTTTGGAAGAGAACGTATCTCTGTCAGCCTGATTTTGCAGACCCCCTCTGCCACGAGGGTGGCATCTGCCATTGTTATTATTTCCCCCTTTGCCTCTGGGGGAAAATTCACCACTTGTATCAGGCAAGGGTCCCTGGGATTTTCGAAACCACATCTTTCCACCTTTCTGACCCTTTGGGTATGGTCTGGTAGGAGTGGAAAAATGGACTCCGACATCAGAGAGCGTCTTGCCTTCCTGCTGGCACCTGGTAAGCATGTCTTTCACCTGAGGCCCAAAGAGAGAGGAGCCATCAAAGGGGGTATTGGTGAAGGATGTTCTGAAAGGTTCCGCAAACTGACACAGCCACAGCCAAGAATGTCTCCTGTTTCTGCAGCTCTACTCGCTCCATCGGCTGTGTATGAAATAAGCCTCATGGAGGAGTTGACTATTGAATTAAGAGTCACCAGCTGGATAGCTACCTTGGCTGAAGCTCGCTCAGCTGTGGGATCGTGTAGGGTATCTCCAAGCTCTTTTAGGAGATCCCTCTGAAGCCTAGTAAAATGGGAAAGGTAGTTCAGGGACCTAAGAGAGAAGGTCACTGATGAAAACATTCACTTCCCATATCTGTGCATCATACGAGTCTTTTTCGGTGGATGGACAGATGAGGTTTCAACTAACTCTCTCTTTGTGACTCCTGCTACCACCATGGCACCAACTGGGACACCTTTGGTTAAGCATGGTTTGTCTTGGGGAGCTGTGATAAATTTATTGGGTCTCCTTCGGACAGGTTCCATGGAATCTGGAGGTGACCAAGCCTTTCGAGACACTACAGACATGAGTGGATCAAAAGACGGAGACACCCAGGAGGTGGAAGGTCAGGAACCAAATGCGTCTCGGTATACAGACTCATCCTCGGAGGGGGTTAGGGAAGTCCAGCTACGGCTCTGCCTGAGAATCTCAAGGATGTCCGAAAAGGAAACATTTTCAGAGGGGGACCTTGGTGACACCTCCAATTCATCCAGGTCTGTATCTGAGGTGACAGACTCAGGGGAGTCTAGGTGCTTCCTCTTACACTTTTTTCTTCCGGGGAGCCTGCTCAGTATGCTCTGGGAAGGCTTTGGAAGAAGAGGGTTCACCCAATGGGGTGTCCTGGGGCATAGGTTCCCTACGCTTTGGGGCTGGAGGAGGAGCAGAGGTTGTCACAGGCACTGAGGGGGACAGAGCCAATAGAACCAATAGTGGGGCCGTCTGTGGGAACAGCACTCTCCACATGACCTCGAAGGCATCACGGTCTCGACACAAGGAGGGCTCCAGCTCTGAAGAGACAGGAAACCCACTCTGCACCGAGGGCGATGGCTCTGAGGCCGATGTGGAAGCCGAGCTGAACTGAGCCGACGCTCCGAGAGGGAGCGCGGAGTCGGACAAAGGTCTGATGCCACTTCCCCCCCTCGGAGCTGACGAGAGAGCTTCGGCACCCAGATACCTCGATGGGAGGAAGAACTGAGGTAATCGGAACCAATGTCGGAGCCAAAGAGGATGTCATCAGAGATGAAGGAACCACTAACGAAGCGTCCATGGACTCCGGCTCTGAACTAAGTATAGTCAGAGGAGGAATCAAAATCGAAGCAGATGGAGCCGAAGCCTGTTGAGGCAGGCTCGAAAGCATTTTAGCAAGGGCCTGTGACTTTAGCAACCTACTAACCACTCTCTCCACATCCTGATCCGATAACCTCGAGGACTGAGAGGAGTGGGAAGATGAGCGATGACTGGTCTTGCTTTGAAGTAAAGATGATTGTGGCACCGAGCGAATCGGCTCCAATGAAGGAGACCTAGCTCGTTTGTGGCTCATGGGATGGCTCCGAAGAAACAGTTGGAGCCGACGGAGAAGTAGTCTTGTTGGTGCCAGAGGGCACTGACACACTTGGTTTGTCAAGCTCACCGGTCGGTTCCGAACATGGAGCAGACAGCTTGACTGGTATCAAAGGTTTCACTGGCTGAGATGTTTTAGTCGGAGAATCCGGTTTTAATAATCCATGGAGGATAAGCTTGTTTTTCTATTCCTGCTGGACCCTTGGACTAAAGGCATGACAAATAGAACAAGAGTCCTGCAGGTGCAGAGCCCCCAAGCAGTAAACACAACTAGTGTGCCCATCTGTCAGAGACATCTTCTGACAGCATAAATCGCACTTTTTGAACCCTGAGGTTTTAACTTCCTTGGACATTTTTAAGAAAAAAAAAGAAGGAAGTACCACACAAACAGACAGACTACAACAATAAAAATTATATTAATAAAAACCTTAAAAAGAGAGCATCTAACTTAAATGGCTGTCCTTACAGGGGGGGAGGGAAGAACTCTCTAACTTAAATGAGTTCAGGGAAAAAAAACAGAAGGCCTAGTGAGTAAGGGGTGATGGCCAACACAGCACAAGAAACACAGCAAAGGATGGGATAAGGGGTTTAGGACTAAATAAACTTACAAACTACTATACAACAGTGGAAAAATACCACTTTACAAGTAAACTATTGAACTTTAAACAGAGAAAAAGTTATACTAAGCCTGAGCCAGTATTGACGCAACCTCACAGCTGAAGCGGCAAACGAAATCTGGGTAGCTGACGCTGGTCATTCTGGGATAAGGGGTAGCACTGAGCCAGTAAAAAGCTCTCGAGCTATAGTAAGTGGCTGAGTCAGAGCCGAGGATCGGCTCTGGACCCCATCCAGCAAGAACGTAGGCAAGATTGGACAACTTAACATCTAGTATTAACATATTTCACAGGAAGCACTCAAACAATTAATAACAATTTTCCTTTCAAGAGTCTACAGGAAGAAGAAAAATTGGGAAAAACGAGAAAAAAGGAGGGATACTGTAGAGTAAAAAAAAGAAGGAAAGAAAAAGTAAACACCATTGCATTCACCTAAATGAGAAAAGTACAGTTGTGTACACTTACCATAAATGTAGATGTTCGAGTGTATTCACTGTTGCAGTCATTACACTTGGGTTATCCTGCTGGCAGGCTACCCTCAGTCGGCCTGAATTCCAAAGTCTAGGTCCAGCATAGGTTGCTGTCGCCTATTCCCTGATGTCAGTGCGGCAGGGGTATAAAAGATGCAGCCGACGCCATTTTCTTCTTCATTTTTTCTTGCCCCAGATGTCAGGTGCCCCCAAAAGGGAAGGCTAAAAATATGCTAACAAAACATGCATGCACCAAAATATATTATACCTTCATGTACAAGCAAATACACCGCATAGGTTGTATAGATTAGAGAAGTGCAGCTAAGTTCCAGCAAAAAGAGATGGGGGATGGTGGGTGGGTAACCTAGACTGCAACTATGAATACATTCGAACATCTACATTTATGGTAAGTGTACACAACTGTACTATGTTCTTCGTGTTTCACTGTTGCAGTCATTACACTTGGGTTGAATCCCAAAGCTATGGTTGGGAAGCTGGAGCTAAATAGCATTAGGAGCGGCTATGAGGCCCTGCAGAACTGCAGTGGCAAAGCCTGTCCTGGATTTTGAGTAGAGTGGTAAATGATAGTGCTTTGTAAATGTGTGCACTGAACTCTAGGTAGCAGCCTCTAAAATGTCTTTGGTTGGTACTCCCCTGAGGAAGGCTGCTGAAGTGGCCGCTGCTCTGGTTGAATGTGGCCTAATGCCCTTAGGCACTGGCTTGCCATGTTGTGAATAGCAGAAAAGAATGCAGTGGCCTATCCACTTTGAAATAGTCTGCTTTCAGATAGCCTTTCCTTGTGATCCTGCAGCATATGCCACTAGTAGCTGCTCAGTCTTTCTGAAAGCTTTGGTTCTGTTCAAGTAGAAGCGTAGCTGTCTGTGTATGTCCAAAGAATGCAGAATTCTCTCCCCCTTATTCTGTGGGTTTGGATAAAAAGTAGGCAGATGAATAGTTTGGTTAAGGGTCACACTGGACACTACCTTAGGCATAAATGTCGGGTTTGTCCTCAGAGAAACCCTGTCTGGATAAAAAGTGATAAAAGGTTCCGCAGCCATGAGTGCCTGTAGCTCTGAGACTCGTCTTGCAGAGGTTATGTTAGGAGCAGAGCTGTTTTACAAGATAAAAACTTTATATCAGCTGTAGAGGCTGGCTCAAAAGGGGGCAGAGTGAGTTTTTCCAAAACATAATTGAGGTCCCATGCAGGTATTGGTGATCTCCTTGGTCTTAAGTTTTTGGCTCCTCTGAGGTATTGCCTTAACAAAGGATGAGAAAAGATTGGTGGCTCTGTATTGTAATGAGCCGAAATGGCAGAGGCATGAATTCTAATTGATGAAAAGGATAGGCCTTTGTCCAGCATCTCAGTTAAGTATTGCAAAATCTGAGGAATATTTGGTACCGCTGTGTCAATTCCTTGTGCGTGGTTCCAGGCAGAGAATCTCTTCCATTTTCCAGCATAAGATTTTCTAGTACTAGGCCTCCTGGCCTCCAAAATGACATCCATCACTGCTTTAGTGAGAGATGTGTTTTGTATGACTACATTATCCACCATGCTGCCAGATTTAAGGTCTTGAGTTGGCTGTGATTGTTTTGTTGGGAAAGTAGGTGAGGTATTTGAGGTAAGGTCCAGGCTGGGCATTGAGACAAGTCCCTTAGGACTGGATACCAGTACTGGCGGGGCCAGTCTGGGGCAATCAGTATAATTTTTGGCTTCTCTTGTCTGACCTTTAGGAGTACCTTGGGGAGGAGAGGCAGTGGAGGAAAGGCATATACTGTTAAGTTTTTCCAGTTGAAAGATAGGGCATCCACTTTCCGTGCTTGTCTGTGATAAGTCCTTGTGCAGAATCTCTTTAGTTGGCAGTTGTGAGGAGAGGCAAATAGGTCTATGTCCGGGCATCCCCATTTCCTTGTTATCGTGTTGAAGACTTGCAGATCCAATTTCCACTAGTGGGGATCCATGAGGTTTCTGCTTAGTTCGTCTGCCAGAGTATTTATCTTTCCTGGCAGGAATTGTGCCTGCAGATGTACTTGGTAAGTCAATGCTGTGCCCTACAAAGTCATGGCTAGTCTGCAGAGGGGGTAAGAATGAGTGCCTCCCTGCTTGTTCATATACCACATGACCATGGTATTGTCTGTCTTTATCAGTAGTTGTCCTGGATGAAGTAGGTCCTTGAGGGCTGTCAGGGCATTCTGAACAGCTAACATCTCTTTTTGATTGATACGTAGATGCATTTGGTTGGCGGACCATGTGCCTTGAATACATCTTCCTGCCATATGTGCCCCCCAGGCATAACCTGATGCATCTGTTGTCAATGTCTGCCTGGCTGGGGGTAGGGTGAATGGCTGTCCCTTGTTCTGGTGACAGGCCTTCGCCCACCATCGAAACTCCTGTTGCAGGCAGGGAATGAGAGTAATTACTGTTTCCAGGCTGTGGCAATGCTAAGTCCAAACACTTTTTAGGTACCATTGAAATTTCCTCATATGCAGTCTTGCATATGGAATTAGTGGAATGCAGGATGCCATGAAGCCCAAAGCCTGCAGAATTTTTCTTGCAGATAACTGGGCCTTTGTTGCCAACAGTTTGAAATAGGTAGTCAGTTGCCTTTGTTTGTCTGGCATGAGATAAGGCATCTGGGAAGTTGTATTTAAGCTTGCACCCAGGAATATTATCTCTTGAGAGGGTACTAGTTTTGATTTCTGTTCGTTGACTGTGTACCCTAGGCATGGTAGTAATCTCTTTACAAACGCCAGATGCTGTAGTAGAATGTCCTTGTTCTCTGCTTGTATGAGGCAGTCGTCCAAGTAAGAATATATTTGTATTCCTCTTTGTCTGCAGAATGCAATTACTGGTGCCAGGCACTTTATGAAGACCCTGGGCGCAGTAGATAAGCCAAAGGGCAGTGCAGAGAATTGGTAGTGCATTGAGCCAGCTTTGAATCTGAGGTATCCTCTGCATGTTTGTCTGATTGGGACATGCAGGTATGCCTCTTTTAGGTCTAAAGTCACAAGCCAAGCCTTCTTGTCCAGCATGGGCAGACGCTGCTGTAAGGTCAACATTTTGAATTTTGGTATATCCAGATATGTACTTAGAATAGATAGGTCCAATATTGGTCTCCAGGCTTTGTCCTTTCTGGGTAGCAAGAACAGTCTTGAATAAAATCCTTGTCCCTGCTCTTGTTCTGGTACTTGTTGAATGGCCCTCATGTCCATGAGGGATGAGACTTGTTTTTGTGCCTGTGCCCATTGGTTTTTTGGTAGGTCTGGCAAACCGTTTGCCCTTGGCAGGGTATGGAAGTGAAATTTGTAGCCCTGTGACACTATGTCTAAGACCAATTTGTCCTGGGTTATTATGTGCCAATTTTGAGAAAAAAGTGCTAGTTTTCCCCCCTAAAGGTGTTGCCAGAAGATAAGTGCTTGGTGCAGGCAGGGGGAAGTCATTGGAACTGTTTCCTGTAAGGCTGTGATTTGTCTTCTCCACTTTTGGAGGTAGAAGCACCCCATTGTTTAGACCCGTATGAACCTTGGGGCTGGGATCTGCCTCTTGGGTGTCTGTATCTGCCCTTTGTGGCCAGTGTCTGCTAAATCTTGGAGGCTGTACCTGTAAGAAATCCTTGACTGTTTGCATAGATTTAGCTTTGTCCTCCATTTTCTTTAACACCTCTTCTGCTTTAACACCAAACAAAGTTTCATGCTGTAATGCAGCATCTAATAATTTTGCTTTAACATGATCTGGTAGATTTTGTTCCTTTAACCAAACATGCCTCCTAATGACAGAACCCGTGACAGCGGCCCTGCAGGAGGCCTCCAAAGAATCAAAACCACATTGCAAAGTATGCTTTCCAACTTGCTCAGCTGCATGCAATAAATCCTGCATTTCTTTGTTTTCTGCACCTTCAGAATTTATCAACATTTTCTGTTTAAGCAATGACATAATATATTGCTGATATTTGAGCATATGAAACTGACAATTTAAAGCCCTTATAGCCAAGGTAGCAGAGGTGTAAATCTTCTTTCCCCATCTGTCTAATGCCCTAGAATCCCTGTCGCAGGGGGTAGGGTTTTTTGCAGTGGATGCCTTGACCCCTTTGGGACCCTGAGAAATAGCTTCTGGGTCAGCAGCTGGGTTTTTGAAAAGGAATTTATGAGAGTCAGGCACCCTGTAGTACCTGTCCGGCTTAACAGGAGCTGGAGGTAAGGAGTCAGGGGTCAGACTGGACTCTGAAAATACATCATCTGCAATGTCTAACACAGGCGGAATAGCTAGGGGCCTGTGTTGTGAGAGTAAAAGGAAGTCTCTGAGCCTTTTCTTAGATTCAGAATAATCTTGGTTCTCCCAGTGGAAATGTTCCCTCATGGTATGCAAGGTTTTCCCAAAAGAGTAATCCTCAGGAGGAGAGGCTGAAGGGATAGATTCGGGAGGAAGAGAGTATTCCTGATCAGTAGAGGAATCAGAAGAAATGGAAACCTGATCTGAAGATTCATATTCTGTCTCTTGCCTAGGCCTCTTATCAGGAGGGGGATGGGAACCCCTGATCAAAGTAATTAGGTCTTCGGCCATTTTGAGCATCTGTTTTTTGGGCATGGAGGCCTGACCATGAGGCTGTTGTACTTGTTTCTTTGTCTTTAAAGATGTTTTAGTCTTTGCCTTTGTAGCTGGAGTCACTTTAATGTACAATTGAGTAGGTCTGAAAACACCCTCAGAAGCCGATGCCTGCTCAGCGGCTCCGGACCCATTTGATGGAAAAGTTTCCGAAGGTCCAATACCTTGAGCTTCCAGCGGCCTAGGCGACTCCATGTGGGAGTCTATAGCGGCCTGCGGGTCCAAAGTAGCGGGCGTCAGGGGCTGCGAAAGCGCCTCACTGAGAGCCGGTGAACCAGAGACTGGCTTTGAAGAAGCCTCGTCGTCGGTTTTAGATCTCAGATGCCTGTCCTTTTCTTTTTCTTTGCGTTTCTTGTGAATTGCAGAAGTCGGCTGGTTATCCGACGGCATTGTGTAATTAAATCTTCTGTCAAAATAGTGAAATGCAAAATCATACTGGTGCTTTCTAGTGCGCTGGTTAAATCTAGCACAAAACTGACAACAAGCAACGTCGTGGTCAGGGCCTAGGCAAGGAATACAGTAAGAATGAAAATCCTTATGAGGTATTTGCTTCCCACAAGAAATACGATTATTAACTTTTTCTGACATCGGTCTGGAGCAAGAAAAAAGTTTTCCCCAACAGGATACTTAGCTTTTAATGAAAACTTCGGATCTGAAATTCGAAGACGAAAATCTCAGGAGTCGGCCGACTGGCACTTGCGAACTGCTTGACGGGCACGCTGACAAGAAAGACGGAAGAAAATGGTGTCGGCTGCATCTTTTATACCCCTGGCACACTGACGTCAGGAAAGAGGTGACAGCAACAGACGCCGGACCTAGACTTTGGAATTCAGGCTGACTGAGGGTAGCCTGCCAGCAGGATAACCCAAGTGTAATGACTGCAACAGTGAAACACGAAGAACATCTATATCAGAGTATGTATAGGTCTCACAGAAACCACTGAAATAAAGTGTTCAATATTCACAAAACTGTTATTTCAACTACTACCTTGCGAAAAGTATCAAAAAAGTACAGTTGTGTGCACTTACAATAAATGTAGATGTTCGAGTGTTCTCACTGCTGCAGTCCTAACCATTGGGTTATCCATTCAGTGGTAGCCCTCAGTCAGTCCGAATACCTTGTGCGTCGGCTGCTGTCACTTGCTGGATGATGTCAGGTCATCTGAGCTAAAAAGGAGAGCAGGGATGTTATCACCTCAGTTTTTCTTCCTTAACCAACCAAAGAAGTCCAATTTTAATAATTATTAGTAGTCCTGGGGTCAGAGACCCACACAGAAATGTGTGTCTCTCTAAGGATAGCAGATATCAGGGGGAAGGAGGGAGGGAAAGCATGACTGCAGCAGTGAGAACACTCGAACATCTACATTTATGGTAAGTGTACACAACTGTACTATGTTCTTTGTGTCTCACTGCTGCAGTCCTAACCATTGTGAAAGATTCCCAAAGCTGAGAAGAAGGCTGGAAGGTTGAAAGAAACTTAAGATTGGGTGAGCATGTCCCGCAGAACTGGAGAGGCAAACCCAGCCCTAGCTTTTGAGAATAGATTCAGATGGTAATGTTTGGTGAAGTTGTGGACTGAAGTCCATGTGGAAGCTTCCAGGATGTCCTTGGTGGGTACCCCTCTAAGGAATGCTGTAGAAGTAGCGGTTGCCCTAGTGGAATGGGTTCTGATGTTCCTAGGGGGTGGTTTTCCATGCAAGGAGTAGGAAAACTGGATGTAGTGTGCTATCCATTTGAAATGGTCTGCTTGGATATTGGTTCTCCTATGTCCCTGTTTTAATGCTGACCAACAATTGGTCAGTTTTCCTGAATGTGTTTGTACGATCCAGATAAAATCTGAGTTGCCTGCCCCCTCCCCAGGATAGCAGGTGAGGTATCAGAGGTAGCTGCCAGGGTGGCAGGAGAGATAGGCTGCACTGCTGTGGGTACCAGTGCTGTCTGGGCCAATCTGGGGCAATGAGTATTGCTCTTGGTTTTTCCTCCCTTATCTTGACTAATACTTTTGTAATGAGAGAAAGAGGTGGGAATGCATGCACAGAGGGTATTCCAAGAGAAGGTCAGGTGATGGTACTCCCTGGTGCAGAATTTCTGTACTTGGTGATTTAAATGAGAGGCAAAGAGGTCCACCGGGGGGGTCCCCCATGTGTGGGTAATTTGCAGAAAAAATGCCTCTGTGAATTTGCCATTTGTGTGGGTCCAGCAGGTTTCTGCTTAACTGGTCTGCTAGGGTGTTGTTGATGCCCGGTAGGTATTGGGCTATAAGATGTAGTCCCATAGATGGGGCTGCTAGCCACAGGTTCATGGCTAGTCTGCACAGGGAGTAAGATTGAGTCCCTCCCTGTTTGTTGATGTACCACATGACTGTGATGTTGTCTGTTTTTATGAGAAGAACCCCTGATTTGAGATAGGGTTTGAAGGATGCCAAAGAGATTTGCACTGCTATCATTTCCTTTTGCTTGATGTGCAAGGGTAGTATTTGTGCATCTCAGAGACCTTGGGCACATCTGCCTTCTAGGCGGGCAGCCCAGGCAATGTCCGAAGCATCTGTAGTTATGGTCTGGTCTAATGGACGGAGGGTGACTGGAAGTCCCTTGTTCAGAGCACAGGCCTGGGCAGAGGAACTCTGATCTTATGCAAGGATTACAGGCAGGGAGGTGTCCACAGGTTGTGAGTGTTGACACCATAGGTTCTTTAGGTACCACTGAATTTTCCTCATGTGCAGTCTGGCCAGAGGTACCAGGAGGATGCATGAGGCCATGTACCCTAGAGATTGCAGGAATTTCCTGGCAGAAAGCTGAGTCTGGGAGGCCATAGTGGTGAAGTATTTTGGTAGGGAACATTGTTTTTCTGGGGACAGAATGGCCATTTGCTGTTCTGTGTCCAGTACGGCTCCCAGAAATATGATTTTCCTGGTAGGTCTCTGTTTTGATTTCCTTTCATTGATAGTGAACCCCAGAGAGGTGAGTAGGGTCTTTACAAATGAGAGGTGCTGCAGGAGCAGTTCCTTGCAGTCTGCCTGGATGAGACAGTCGTTCAGGTAAGGGTAAATCTGTACGGGTCTATATTATACGTTCGAAGTCTGAAATTTTAAAATCTCATATGATCGACTCCATATGAGCAAAGTTTTCAAACATCGAACATAAAATATAAACAAACTAAAAATTAAAAAACCTATCTGAACACTCTATGCTGCACACCCCCCGCTACTTAAATATACCAGCTCCGAGATCACACTACATTGAAGTGAAGAGAATTATTCCCTATGGCGATCTCCGTTGAAACGTTTGATGTTTGAAAACTTCGCTCATATGATGTCGATCATATGAGATTCGAAGTTTTCAAACTTCAAACTTATAATATATACCCAATCTGTACATTGTTTTGGCTGCAAAAGGCAATGGCAGGAGCTAGACATTTGGTGAATACCCTGGAAGCAGTAGATAAGCCAAATGGCAAAGCAGAGAATTGAAATTATAATGATCCTGCTCTGAAGCACAGGAATTTTCTGCATGATTCCCTTATTGGGATGTGCAGGTAAGCATCCTTTAGGTCTAAGGTGACCATCCAAGCTTTGTTTGGCAACATTGGTAGAAGCTGTTGTAAGGTAAGCATTTTGAATTTTGGGATTACCAGGAAGGCATTGAGAAAGGATAGGTCCAGGATGGGACGCGAAGTCCCCTCTTTCCTGGGAACAAGGAATAGTCTGGAATAGAATCCTTTTCCAACTTGTTCTGGAGGCACAGGTTCTACTGCCTCTGGGGATATTAGGTTTTACATTTGTTTTAGTGCTTCTGTCCACTGGTTTGGAGGTAGGTCTGGGTACCCTCTTGGAGGTGGTAGTTCTCGGAAATTGAATTTGTATCCCTGAGCAATGATTTTTAAGACCCACTGATCTTTTGTTATAGAGTTCCAATTTTCTCTACACAGAGATAGCCTTCCTCCTAGCTTTTGGTGTGGTGGAAGCAGGCAAAGATGGGAAAGGTAGTAATTGAGAGTTCTTTCCATACAGGGTTGTTTTTGAACTCCCTGCTCTAGTGTTTGAGAGGGGCCACTGTTTAGTTCTTTGCTGGCCCTGAGTTTGAGTCCTGGTGGGTCTGTCCCTATGGGTGTTGCCTTGTGCCTGCCTGTTTGGTGCAGGAAAGGACCAGTTTTTAGAGGGAAAATTTATTTTTTTCTCAAAAATTTTTTTATTAATTATATGAATAGCAAGACAATTAAAAGATTATACATAACAAGAAGGCATAAATGAACATATAACAATTCATCTAGTGATAACAACCTTCATGAGATTTTGATAAGTTATTTAGAAATAAAACATACACCATATGTACACTATATACAAGTTAGGCAACCTGAGAGAAAAAAAAAAAAATTAACATTAACTATTTAATATGTTTAGAACCTTTTCTAACACAACCTTTCTAATAGCTTTTTTTGGACTTCCACCTAAGTATCTTTGAGCATCAATAAATTTAAAAGCCATTTTCTGGAAAGTAACCCATTTTAATTTAGAACGATCAATCCAATTTTGTATTATATAAAGTTTTAGTAATGAGCAAATAAAAATGATAACATGAATATCAACTTTTGAAAGATGAATCAATGGAATATGTAGAATAGCAAATTCCCACGTCAACGTGGATTTTTGATATCCCATTTTCTGCAGTCTGACTTTCAAAGATGTCCACAATCTGTGAGAAAAATGACAATACCATGGAATATGAAGGAGGTCTGCTTGGGGATGAGAACACCTTGAACACGAAGGGGACTTATTTGGGTTAAATTTGTTTAATTTGATTGGGGTAAAGTAGGCATCATTATTAATCATTAATTGTGTGTATGCTAATTTTTTAAAAGGGATAAATTCCTTAGTGTGCCTAATAGCCAGGACTTTCTGAGATTCTGACAATTGGGAATTATAATTCAACCAAACATTAGATAAAAGACAGTTGTGGTCCATCATTAAAGAATTAATTAATTTATATGAGTTTGAGAGCATTTTATCAGATGATGAAAGTATTTTGATAATCGTGTTAAGGTTTTTCAATTGTGAGTCTATGGGGACAAGAGATACAAATTTGTTTTTAATTATTGCTCTTAGTTGTGTAAGAATTGGTGAGTAATTCCAGTTTACTTTCAATAACTTACGCCAGTCAGATAAAGGCAAGTCAAGATATTTCAAAACATCTCCTACTTTTAGATTTTTAATTAAAGGATAGTTTGTTAAGTTCAAAAGTTTATTGTCCAATAATATATTTGGGTTTAGATGAATTGGCTGAACATGGTGCAAGATCTTTTCTAGTTTACACATTTTGAGTAAGGTTTGGAAATCTCTAATCTTTTGTTTAAATACTGTAGATATATTTTTAATAAATAAACTATCCAGAGAGATAAAGGGAATAGCTTCAGGATTTAAATTATTAGAAATGACATAATTATACCATAATTTTATCCATAAAGAGTGATTTGGATAAGAAGTGTTATTGAATTTAGAGATAGTAAGAAGTTTATTGGATGAGACAATCAAATAATAGAGATAAAGATTAGGTAAACCCAAACCTCCCTTGTCCTTCGAAAATGTCAATCTAGAATAGGAAATTCTAACAGATTTAGGGAACCATATGAATTTTGCCAAAGCTTTATTTACAGACTCAAAAACATTTTTTGAAATTATCTGATCAGACGATGAGAATTGGTAAAGAAATTTAGGCAGAATATTCATTTTAATAATGGCCACCCTTGAAAGAAATGAAAGGTTTAGATGCTTCCATCTGTCCATATCAGACAATATAGAGTTCCATAATTTATTAATATTAATTTGAAAGGAAGATTTATTATTGTGTTCTAAATTGATTCCTAAATATTTTATATTATAAGTAAACTGAAAATGATCGTCTGGAAACAAAAAAGATTTGTGTGTTAAATGATTTAAGGGAAAAATATGAGTTTTTGTAGAATTTAAAAGATAGTTGGAAACCAAAGAAAAATAATCAATAGAATTCATTATTTTTCTGTAATCAGATAATGGAGTTTGAAAGTAGATTACTAAATCATCCGCAAAAGCAGAGAAATGAATATTAGTATTAAGAATTCTAGGGATGTTATGAAAAGTATTTTGAGTAATAAACAATAGCAAAGGTTCTAAGTAAATGTTGAAAAGAAAAGGGGACAATGGACAACCCTGTCTTGTTCCTTTAGTGATCTTTATCAGAGCAGAAAATTGACCATTAATGTATAGTCTAGTAAACATATTCTTGTATAAAACTTTTAAAAATGTATAAACAATAAGCTAATATTAAAACATAACATAGTTTGAAATAGAAAGTTCCAACATACTCTGTCAAAGGCATTTGATGCATCTATAATCAAAGCATATATAGGGTTTGGATTTTTCTTAATGAGATGAAGTATAGTCTCTAAAGATAGAGTATTATCCCAAGCATGTCTCTGAGACATAAAATCTGATTGATCTGACGAGATAATTGAGGGTAAAATCCGTTTAAATCTGTTAGGCAGAATAGATGACAGAATCTTAATATCCACGTTAATTAAAGAAATGGGTCTATAATTTACTGGGTCAGATTTATCTTTATTATTTTTTAGAATTAGAATGGTTTTGGATGTGTTCCAATGAATATCTGAGACATCATTAACTCTTATATGATTGTAAACTTTAAATAGAAAGGGAAGAACTACCAATTTGAAAGTTTTGAAAAATTCTGGAGTAAAACCATCAGGTCCCGGAGATTTACCCAATTTAAGATTATCTATTGAATCCGAGATTTCTTGTACCGATATAGGGGTAGAAAGTAGTTTTTGCTGATTATCATTAAGTTTAGGAAACTGCAAAGAGTCTAAAAAGAGTTTTGAGTGATTATCTTTAACAGAATTAGAAGAACCTGAATATAACTCAGTGTAAAGAGAGGTGAAAAGTTGAATAATCTCTTCATCAGTATTATATAATCTGTTATTATAAGATAAAGATGTAATATTTGGATTTCTGAAGTTAACTTTAATAATTCTAAGCTAACAATTTAGATGGAACCTGGGCCCACTCTGAATATGAAGCAAGTAGCTTTTGTTCAGCTAAGGAGAGGTTATTTTGGTGAAGCAGAATTAAATCTTTCTGACAATCAGAAATTTGTTTTTCTAAAGTAGCATCATAGTTCAGACTAAGATGATTTTCCAACGAAGAAATTCTTGATTTTAAGAATTCCTCTTTTTTAAAGTATTGTTTTTTGAAAAAAGCAGCTTTACTAATAAATAAACCTCTTAATCTTGCTTTACATGCAGCCCATTGTATGTCATAAGGAATGTCTGATGATTCAAGACTATTCACCGCTTCATTTAGGATTTCTGAAGCTTGTTTGCAAATATCTTCATTTGACAATAAGTTATTATTTAAGGTCCACTTATTAAACATAGTTTTATTTTTGATATTGGGTTTTATGTTCAATTTTAGTGAAATTCTTGAGTGATCCGAAAAGAATCTGGGTTCTGTAGTAAAGTCCACACTATATTTTGAAATATAATCTGAAATTAGAAAGAAGTCTAATCTGGACCACGAATGATAGCACTTAGAATAATAAGTATATATATCATTCTTGTTTATATTTTTAACAGTGCGCACCGGGATCTATTAAATTATATTCTGTCATCAAATCATTTAGAGCCAGAGTAGATTGAAGATTATAGGTGACAGTGGAGCAGGAACGATCAATTACAGGGTTTATAACTGCATTCCAGTCACCACCCACTATAATATGATGATCCTTATAGGATGCAAGAATATTGTAAATTTTTAAAATGAACAAATGTTGTGAATTACATGGGCCATATAGATTTAAAATTAATAAGGGTTTGTCCAAGCCAGCAATAGAAGCGGTAAATAAGCACCACCTCCCCTCATCATCAAATTTCTCATCAATAATATTCCCAATGAATTTTTGTTTAATGATTATAGCTACACCTCTGGAGTTAGATGAGTCACCTGAAGCTATAATCTTTTTGATCCATTTTTTTTAACTCTTTATTCCAATCAATATGTGAAATATGGGTCTCTTGAATAAAACAAATGTTAGCCTGTGATTTAAAGATCATATGAAATAATAGTGACTTTTTCGCTTTATCTTGAATGCCTCTAACATTCCAAGAATCTAAAATTATGTCAACAGGCATATTCTACAAGTATAATCATTATTGATGCTATAAAAGTGAACTCAAGGTGCAAATCCAACACAACATTAAAAAGAAGAAGAAAAAAAAATAAAAGAAAAAACAGTCTTTAAGTATTCAAGCAAGTCATCAAATAACATTTGTTGAAAAAAAAAGAAAAAGTTTTTTTAAGAACCATGAAATGTATAATAATAACCTTTATCCTAACCCTAGTGCCTACCCACCAATCCCCCTGTGATAAAGGAAGAGCAGAAGAACATGAAAAAAACATTGTAATTATAGATAATAATAACCTCAAGTTAGAATACAAATTACTCAAAGGAAGCCTAACATAACATAAAGTCCGAGTAATACTACTAAAAATATATACAAAATTAATTAATTTCAAGACGTCCAACATGCTTAATCCCTACTTCTAATACTAATATAAAGCTCCTATCCTTAAATTGAAATTTATAGTGATTAAATGTATTTCCTCAAGTATTTCAAGAGAAAGAGAAACAAGTAAATAATAAATAAATCACACTCTGCTTAACTAGAACACTCTATCATAAGAAGTAATACAATTAAAACTGAAAGATATGTAAGATAACATATATAAGTATAACAAAACCAACTGGTAACATTATAATATAAGTAAATAAGCATAGCATTACTGAACTAAAGATAATAGTCATGCACTATCTACTGAACCTTCTTTAGTACTTTAGTGATAATTTCATTAATCAACATGACCATTAGTATGATAAAAGCACTAATACCTGTAGAATGAGTATTTAGTTATAGTTCAAATAAAGCAAAAAACAACTACCAAGCAACCATATCTCAAAATGAAAAACAATTCAGTCTGGAGATGCATCTATTAACTAGATAATAATAGTACAGGAACTATTCAAAATGAAATATTATAAGCTGTAAGGTTTTAACACTAGTTAATATACATGAATAAAGTATAATTATATTATTAAATAGTAATATATAAGCATCATATATATTGGACTGAATGTACAACAATGTGCATACATATAATTTTAAATCTACTTTTTGAATATTTTACTAATGACTCTGTTAGGTTATGTAGCCATACTATTCTTCTAAGCTATAGATGTAACATAGCAAAACAGCATGAAAAGACAAGGCTTTTAAAGTAAACATTTTGAACATCTAATTAAAACAGAAACAAGCAAGCTAAATGCAGTAAATCTAAGGGCTTAAATATATATATGTAGATTCAGCTAATCATATTAAAGATAGTTATTTCAAACCTTTCAAATAAGTAAAGGCTTTCTTAAACATAAACTACTAATCATAAATATCACATCCAGCCTCTGAGAAGAGAGAGCAGAGAATAGAAAGAACATGAAACTTTCATATGAACAGGTATACTTTGTAACATTTGTCAAATTAAACACTTCAGTATAATATAAAATATTGTATGAAAAAATATTCTGAATAGGAAAATATGTTCATTTCTTTACACATCCTTTAGAATTTTAATATATAAAACTAACCTGTTCATTTGTTTCCAGAAACATTTTCACTCTGCTTTATGAAAGTAGCAGCTTGCTTTGAAGTCATGCAGACACACTAAAAGTCACTGAATATATTATGTGACATGAATCTGTTTAAATTTAAAAGCAACCTTCATTTATGAAGAGAAAACACTTTAAATAATAGCCAGATCTATTAAAAGTTAGTGCTATTGAATACTTGTTGAAAACAAGCAGACTTGTGTATTTGAAACTGTCCTTCTTTCCTCACAAATGATGACATCACCATCCATCTCAGAGAGACTGTAGTGTCGCATGTTCATGCAGAGCATCAGCTGGAACTCTGAGGGGAAGATTTTCTTGCTAGAATGTTGAGATGGAATGTTTTTCCTCCAAAAATCATTTAGCTTACACAGAAGGCTGTAACTCCAAAGCTTGTAGTAAAATTAACATATTATCTATTTACACAGCAAGCATATGTGAGAGAAAGAGAAAAAGTAAATACAGGAATTTAAATGCTTCTATTAATCCACACAAATCTAACAAGCATATATCCTGTCACTGCACACTGTCACACCAAATCCATCATGTGTAAATTACATGACAAGTTCTTAAGGTAATATAATTATGTCACACCAGAATTACAAATCATGTAACACAAATACTGTCAGATTAAAGAAAAGAAAAGATCAAACCTTATTGTAGTTCTTTAACAGTAGAATATTAAGATACAGTGTCAGGAAGCTTTTTAAATGTTTTAAGAAAAATGTCTTTTGCATCTTTAGGATCTGAACATACAAATCTTTTGTCATTAGCTGTGAAAGACAAGGTATTAGGATATGCCATTGAAATCTAATCCCTCTTTTATCAAGTCAGCACAATAGGGGCTAGTTTTTGTCTATTTAATTTGATCTGTGCAGGAAGATCTTGGGAAAATGATAGTTTGTGAGACTTCCATATGAATTGTTTCTTTGTTTTAGCAGTTTCTAGGATCTGGAAAGTGTCTTGAAAGTTTAGTAACTTAGTATAAATTAACCTTGGTGTAGAAGAATCTTGCTTTGTACGCAGTGCTCTGTGTGCTCTCTCTACAATTATAGATTTTGAAGAAGCTTCACAATTTAACAGTGTTTCAAAGATATTTTTAGTCACAGATAACAAGTTTTTATTGTCATAAGATTCAGGTAAACCATGAATAATGATGTTATTTCTTGACTCCTGGCTTCCAGATCCAATATTTTAGCTTGTAAATCTGAAATAGTTTTATCTCTAGATTTAAAGTCACTTTCCAATAAGTCTGTTTTAACTTCCAAAGCTAAGATTTTATTTTCAATAGTAACAATACTATCGTTTATTTGCTTTAAAGATTTACTAAAGTCAGCAAACTGTTCTGAAAAGTTTTGTATAGCACTTTGGATTGGTTTTAATGCTATTTTTAGTTCTTCTAAAAGGTAATTTGAGCCATTTAAATCTTTATTACTTACATTAATAGTTTCTGTAGGTTGTCTAGATGATTTCAGTCTTTTTGAACCTGAATCTTTTTCAGGAGAGAGCACTGAAGTATATTTGGCCTTTGTAGACTGAGTCTCCATGGAGTCAGATTTTGTAGCCATGCCCAGAAATGGAATGCAGTCAACAGGATACCAGGAACCAGGAACAGACTGGAGCAGTAGGAGTCCCAGCAGCAGAGAGACCAAGAATGTTCTGAGGTAAAATAAATCCCAGGATAATAATTCCAGAAGAAAAAATAATCCAAATGCGTAGAAAAAGATTTATAAAATCTTTTAGTATAAAAATTTGAGGAAAAAGGTTGATGTAAAGTTGTAAAAAAAAAACAAAAGTTAAATAGCTGTGAGGAGCTCAGAGAGTAAGGACTAGACTAGTCGGCGGCCATCTTGGAATCGAGAGGGAAAATTTCTGCTGATCCTAGAAGGTTGTACTTGAAGAAAATCTTTAACAGTCTGCATCGATTTTGCATTGTCTTCCATCTTTGTAAGTATATCTTCAGTTTTCTGTCTGAACAAGCAGTCTACCAAGAGGTGAATCCATGACTTTAGCTTTGACATGATCTGGGAGAGGTTGTTACTTCAACTAAGCATGTCTTCTGATAATAGAGCCTGTCACTGCTGCCCTGCTAGATGCTTCTAGGGTGTCAAATCCACAGTGCAAGGAATGCTTTCCCACCTGAGATGAAGAGTGCAGTAATTCTGCTATCGCTTTATTGTTGGCAAAATCTGGTAAAGCAGAAATTTTCTGTTTCAAAAGTTCCAAAGTGTGCTGTTGATATTTTAACATATGGAACTGACAGTTGAGAGCCCTTATAGTTAAAGTTGCAGAGGTATATACTTTTTTAACCCATCTGTCCAGGGTCCTGGATTCTTTGTCTGAGGGAGTAGGATTCTTTGCAGAGGTAGCCTTAACTCCCTTAGGACCCTGAGTAATCACCTCTGGATCTGCTATAGGATTTTTGTAGAGCAATTTATGTGAGTCAGGTACCCTGTAGTACCTGCCAGGTTTTCTGGGGCCAGGTGGAAGGATGTCAGAGGTAAGGCTGGATTCTTGGTAAACATCATCTACCACCTCCAAGATGGGTGGGATGGCCAGAGGCCTATGCTGGAGTAGGTCCACAAACTCTTAGTCTTTTCTTGGATTGAGGGAAATCCATTGATTCCCATTAGAAGTGTTTCCCTGAGGGTGTGGATGGTGGCCCAAAGGAAAAGTCCTCAAAAACAGAGGAGTCAGATCCCTCTGAGTCTAAATTCGATTGGATGTCTGGAGAATGATCCCTTCTCCTTTTGGCTGGAGTAGGCTGATTACCCCAGATGAAAGTGATGAGATCTTCTGCCATTTTAAGCATTCTAGTCTGAGAAGGGGAGGAGTACTGGAATGGAGACTTTTAGCTGTTTTCTTAGGAGTAGCTCTAAGTTTGGCCTGGAGAGTATCTCTTGGTGCTGTCGGTGTGTTAGTCAGAAGAGACAGCGAAGGCCTTGAAGTGAAATCTGAAGTGTGAGCGGTACCCTCAGAAGCCAGTGTTTGCTTAGTGGCTCCAGACCCAACCGAGGCTGAGACAACCGAAGGCTCGTTAGATGATGCAGACATCTGAGGCATACAGGATTCCAAAAGGGTCTCAGTAGAGGCCTGCAAAGTTTGTTTAGCGGTGGTGTCGCCGGAAGGCTTGGCCTTATGCCGTATGTCTCTAGTCTTATCTTTATGCTTTTTCAGAAGATCTGTGGTTTGCTGACTGACAGATGCCATATCGGTAATTGGAGACAGAAGACGAAAATAACTGGCTACAAACAGAGCTCTACGACGAATAGTTCTAGCATTAAAGAGGGCACAGAACTGACAGCGGAGTATGTCGTGATATGGGCCTAAGCAAGTGATGCTGTAAGAATGGTAATCTTGGTGTGGTATTTGCTTTCCACAGGCGAGACGGTTATTGACTTTTTCAGACGTCAGTTAGTGCAAGAAAAAGGAAGGATCCCCAACGGGGTACTTAGCTTTAGACATTTTCAGCTGAAGTTCGAAAAGTGAAAAGAGCTGACCAGCACTGTTGCGAATTTCTTCTGCTACGGGCTCCATGGCAAGAAAGAATGAAGTAATGGCATCGCCTTCTCTCCTTTACAGCTTGGACGACCTGATGTCACCCAGCAAGCGACAGCACCCGATGCACAAAACCTTGACTCTGGTATTCAGACCGAATGACGGCTACTACATCACGGATAACCCAATGGTTAGGACTGCAGCAGTGAAACACAAAGAACATCAGATACATTTCTAAATGCCTTTTAAATCTGGTGGAAAGATAAGACATAGTTTGATGTTTTTGCCCCTAGAGTACATTCAAAGTTTGTAAAAATACACTACGATTCAACATATATACAGTAGATATAGTTTTGGGAAATACAGAAATGTTTGCATTGTTGTCATTCTCCTGCCTTCACAAGGCAGCTGAAAAAGTAAAGTGTTCAGCTCTTATCTTTTGAAAATTAACCACAACCTGTTCTACGTGTGTTGAGTTCAGCAGCAGGATAATATACTCTGTAAAAATGACTGAGGTGCACTGATGAAGAAGCTTCTTCTTTAGAGTTGTTGGCCAGTTTAAAAAATATTTTGTGCCATGTACGTTATGAAGCTTCAAGGCCAAAAGAATTATCCTGTGCTTATGGTATGCCAAATATTCTTCATTTTTTTTCTGTAGGCCTTTATTTTGAAATCCAGAAACCTGAGTTTCACAGAAGAGCAGGTATTTTTAAGGTAGCTAACTTTTTAGCTCATTTACATTCAAACTTCTAGCTCAGAGGCTTGTCTTTGTTCACAAAGGTCTAACTACTCAACTTTGTGTGAAACTGCTTTTATTTCATTAGGACTTATTTCTAGAGAGCCAATTTCAGTGTTGCTGCACTATAGACAGTGAAAGATGCTCACTGTGTTTGGAAGGTGGGATGTCACAGCTTACTGCATTGTTAATAGGCAGATTACTGCTTTCTGAATTATCTTTATTATTTTTACTAGGCAACTCTGTACCATCAGGCTGAGGAAGATACAGAGCTGACTAAGAAAGGCTTTGGAGGCTTATCCGTGAGCAGTGAGGCATCTCTAAAGTTATGTAAGCATCTGAAAGAGAAAGGTTGGAGTCTGAAGCTGGACACTCAAGAGAATAATTATGTGCAACAATTATGGCAGTGCTAATAGGGCTACCCTGCTAATGTTATAGATACAGAAGGCACTACAGCTGAGTCATTACATGCCTGCAAAAGTTTCAAAATTTCCTTGGCTGAGGGTAGATTTGTTTCATCTTTTACTTGTGCTTGTCTGCCATGCTTGAGGAGATCTACAACAGCAAACTTGGACATACTGGTTAAGGACTCCCAGAAAACAGCATGGTTTTCAAGCCAGTAAAAAAGTACTACAAATTTAGAATATAAAAAAATGTGAGGAGATTGTCAATGTACCAGCCTTTGGTAAGTTATGAGTTGCTTTTAGTTTCACTATATCAAAATGTATTGCAGCAAGAAAGCTTTGCCTCTTTTATCATAAATAATTTTTCATTCAGATAAATTAAATGAACAACTATTACTGCTTATGACAACAGTTAAATTTCAAATGACATTAAAACAAAAGACTGAATGATTTTGTTTTCACGAAAAGAAAAGAAAATGCATTTGTGAAATTCAGTGTAGCAGAAATCAAGGTTGTTGAAGGAGAAATGAATACTCCGAGTGCCAATCTACAGGAACTAGAAATGAAAGTTAATGACTTACCATAGTGACAAATCCATGTTGTCTCATTTGCATCCAGTTCAACCTCTGGGTTTTCAAATCCAACTGGATCCGACCTCGGCTCCTTCTCCTAAAGCTGTGTATCCAAGGGTCTGACTCTTCCCATACCATATTTCCTTCCTCTCCACCAAATTACTTCAGCTCGAGCTTGATGACATATTCCTAAGTATTATGGCCATTATTTTCCATTTGCATGGATGCCGTGAAGTTAGCCACCTCTGTTTTTAGGAGCCCAAAGTTAACTTTAGAGAAGTTTTTCATGGTGGTTACCTTTGTGGAGTGGGGTGGGGTGGGAGGGATGTGTACTTCAAGGTGATTAGTTTGTGGTCGGATCTATCCAGGAAGGAGTTGACTATTGGTGTAGAGCAACAGTCGCTCATGTTAGTAATGACCAGTCAAGGATGTTGCTACCTCTAGTGGGGGTAAGAACGAGCTGGTCCAGGTCATTGGAATTAATGAATTCCAGGAAATATTGGGCAAGTGTATTGGTACATGAGTAGTTTTTCCAGTTAATGGAGGGGTAGTTGAAGTCGCCCAGTATTAGAGTGTTAGATTGGACCCTAATATTCTCCAGGGTACTTAGGAATGTGGAGTGCAAGTCTTGGGACATGGTTGGGGACCTATAGCAGGCTACGACCTGAACTGCTGTCTTACTCAATGTTAGCTGCACCTGAAGTATCTCTAATGCGTTATGTTGGGCTACCAGTCTGGAGGTGTAGGCATCCTTTATGCTGTATACGGTGGAGCAGCAGGTCCTGGTGTTGAACCAGGAGATCCCTTGAAGCAGTGGTAAGCAGTCAATGTGTAGATATGGGAACACCTGGATCCCCTGCAGTCGGAGATTTTCTACTGCCATTGTTATAACTTTTGTGAACAACTGGTGAGCTGTGCTGAGATGAAAGGCAGTGCTCTGAACTAAAAATGACAGACTCCCAGCCAGAAATGAAGAAATCTCTTGGATCCCCTCTGTATTTTTATGTGATAGTAGGCATCCTGGATACATGTAGAGCACATACATTCATCCCTCCTCAGAAGAGGCAATAGGGACTACACCATGACCATGCAGAACTTTGTCTTACCAACTGGTTGAGATGGCTGAAGTCCACAACTGGCCTGAGGTACCACGTTTTTTGGAACTAAAGAGAACTTGGAATAGACTCTGGATCCTAACTAGTCTCAGGGACCCTGTTGGATGACTCCATCTTTCTAGCAACTTGAAAACCTCTGTTGCTGCAGATTCCAACTGACTTGAGTGGAACATTAGGATCTTTTGTTTCTTCTTTGGAGGATAAGAGAAGGGAATGGAATAGCCTCTGGTGATTATCCCTAACATCCAGGAATCCATTGTAATATCTTGCTAGACTTGTGGGTTTAAGGATAAGTACTCCCTGACTGCCTCCAGAGTGTGGCAGTCACATAACCCCTCAGAAGCACTGGTAGGGTATCTCAATAAAGGGACCATGAAAACCCTGGTTATACAGTCCACCTGTGATCCTAGGGTGATGTCCATTCGAGTTGCCTCCCCCTCTGCCCTGGGGGACGTGTTTCAAGGACTGTCTTGGTGATACCCCTGTGATTTCATACTGCCCCTTTGTTTCCTAGAAAAGGTCCTTTGAGGGGTGAAGAAACAAATTCCAATGGCAGATAAGGTTTTGCCATCTTGTTCACTCCTAGTCAGCATGTCTTTAACTTTTGGTTCAAAAAGTGTGGAAACATGAAACAAGGCATTAATGAAGGATATCTTAAAGCCTTTTGCAAAATCGCACAAACACATTCAAACATGGCAGCTCGTGATAAGGCTGGTGCTTGCTGCTCTGGCTGTACACTGTACAGTAAACCATTGGGAGCCCCACTTTTTTTTTAATGTCCACTGGTAAGTTACCCAACTTGATAAGCTTCTTGGTCATGTTCCTCTGAAAACATGTCATAAGAACAAGATAGTTCAGAGCTTTAAGTCTGAAAGTTACTGCCCATTTCCTAAACTTGTCCAACATCCCTGACTCCCTGTTTGGGGAGGAAGAACAGAAGAACCCTCTTTGGACAGTTGCTTTTTCGTGGCTGCCAGTAATACCATGGCATCTATTGGTGGACCCTTGCTCCAATGCTTCCTGTTTTTTAGGGCTACCAAAATCCAATCTGGCTTCTTAAGGGATAGGTTCTGCTACATCTGGGTCCTTTCATATCCAATGAGTTACCAGATCTATAAGGGAATCAGTGGGTGGTACCACCCAGGATACAGGTGAGCCAGTACCAAAGCTCTTAAGAAACACAGATTTGTATGGTGAGGGAGTTTCTGGACCAAACTCCTCACTGCTTCATCAGTTCTAGGAATCACCAAAATCTTCACCTTCATCCACATCTGTGTCTTCTGTGGACTCTGGAGAGGAGTCTATGTGTTTTCATTTGCAAGTCTGTTTTCCAGGACCTTCTCTCGGGGGAATCTCCGGAAACAGGTCTGAATCAGACTAGGACTTTGAGTGGTGAGTATCCTAAAAGCACTGACAGTCCTCATCAATCAGAATGAGTGGACCAAGTCACAAGATCCAATTGAAATTGAGATGGATCCAAGCTTGAAAGGAGCACCTGGCTTCTTGACCTAGCCAAATGCCTCAAAGGCCAACCCTGCAATTAGTGCTGAGGAGATGCCTCTGCTAAAAGAACATGAAGGAACTATCCCAGCCCCAATCAGTGTTGGCTATGAGGCTGACATAGGAGCCAAGCTATCAACAGCTGAAGCCCCAACAGGCAGTGATGGCTCAAAAACTTCAGAGTTGACTCCACTGTCGGAGCCTCATCATCAATGCTACAACTCTGAGACTTGTCTCAGGACAAAAGAATCAGAGTCAAGAGAGTAAAGGGATGCTGATGAAACCAAAGTTCCCTGAGCTGCTGTTTTTGACTGTGGTGCATGGGTGGGGTGGGGTGGGGGGTTGCACTGGTGGGAGCCAGATCCGAGGGGGGACCAGTAAAAGAAAGAACAATGGAGGGATAGTTGGACTTGTACCTGGAATGTCCAAGGGGGACAAAACCAGGAGAACCCCTAGTTGGATTTGTTTCTCTGGAATCTTTGCATCATTCAATCGACAATGCCACTAATGGAGGTCGGGTGTACTGTCTCTCTTGCAGAATGGATAAGTAGGGTCTAGGACTCATCAGCTCTGGGGAAAATCTTGTGTGAGGTAAGGGAGATCAGATCCAGAAGCTGGACTCAAAGGATCTGTCTGATCATGAGACCTTATTCTAGGCTTTTCTATCCTCTTCTCCTCAGATCTTTCTCATTCCTTAGACTTTTCTTTGGAGTTCTCGTTGTCTCTTTTTCCTTGCCTGTTGAAAATGAAGCTGGTTTAGAAGTACTAAATGGTGAAAGCTGAGAAAAAGAAGAAGACCCTGTCTGAGGGGGAAGCAAACCTTTTAAGATTAATTTTTCTTTGCAACCTTCAATGGCCCAAATCCCAAAAAGCACAAATATCACAATTTGCTTCAAGGTGTGCAGAACCCAAACAATAAACATAAAGAGTGAAGGTCTTGAGGTAGAATTTTATCTCCACAAGCCATACACTTTCTAAAACCTTGGGTTTTGCCAGATATCAATGTAAAAAACACTACCACCAACAAAAATAATACTGGTGTAAAATGTCTGAACTTTCTACTGACGAAGTGTACAAATATGTCACTCTAACAACTATAAGAAAAGCTACTTCTCTAAATATTTGCCTATTTATTTCAAACCTACTTATAAAGAAATGCACAAGTATTTCACTCTAAGAACTATAGGAAAATCTACTTATCTAACTATTTCACTACCTTATCAGCATAAAATTTCCACACAACTTGCTTTGCAAACCTATAATATTAATACTAACACTATCAACTTTTCCTAATAACTACTGTAACACTACAAAGCTAGAAATGGTTAAGGAGGATACATTGCTATTATTAAAAGGGAAATAACTTTCACTTGTGAAAAATCAGGGCCCATGGAAAACACATCTGAAAGATCAGGCAGCAAATGAGATACTTTAGTGGAGATGAGGGAATAATGGGTAGGAGAGGAGTTAAGACACTTGGATACACAGCTTTAGGAAAAGGTGCCAAGGTCAGATCCAGTCAGATACAACAACTCAAAGGTTGAAATGGACATAAATAGAGAAACAGAAGTTATGTACTTGCCATAAAGTTCCATGTGTTGTCAATCTTCACCTTTATCCTCACTGATGGGGGTCAGATTCAATCCATCGGATCCGTCTCAGCCTTTGCAAAAGCTCGTGACCACCAACTAAGCTCTTGGGCACCCCCCCCCCCCATCCAGAATGCAATTTCCCCATTACATCAGATCTTGTTTGCCAAAGATACAGTAACAGAAATTAAGTTCAAGGAATAGCCAATATAAGATCTCATTAGAAGGGTGGTCCAAGGCCATTTCTGAAGTCATGACATCCATAAGTTCCAACATTTGGTAACCCGTTCTTCAAGGAGTGTAGGAAGGGGGCTGGTATGTGGGTGGATTGTGAGGAAAAAGACAAAGATCGATAACACATATGGAACATTACCCTAAGTACGTAACTTCTTTATGTGATGTTGTCAATCTCGCCTTTATCCTCACTGATGGGACAGCGTTCCCTAGCCACCTTTTCTTGGGTGGCTCATGGAAGAATATTCCTCAGAACCATTAAACCATTTTACCCCTGGAAGTGAAATCCAGCTTGTATTGAGGAATAAAAATATGAGGATTTGCCCATGTAGCTGCAGCACAAATATATCCACGGACACTCTAACTTGAAAAGGAGTAGTAGTACCCAAAGTCCCGGTGAAATGTGCCTTGACAGGTCCTGGTAACTGCTTGTTCTGTGATTTATAAATAAAAGTACTAAAATCGGAAAGCCACTGGATAATGTAACTTTATAAACTGACAGACCTTTCTTTGTATCAGAACAGAAAATAAACAACTGATCAGATTGTCTGAAGTCTTTTGATCTACGCAGATAAGAATGCAACTGTCTGTGGACATCCAACAAATATAACAAAAGGTACTAGTAAATCAGTGGATTGGTAAAGGTCATTGACTGATACCACTTTTGGCAGAGAGGAAGGGTCTGTATGTAAGGAGACCCTATTCTTACGGAAATTAAACAAGGTGATTTAGAAGACAAAGCTTGTAACTCTGGAATCTTTCTGGCTGAAGTGATAGCCACCAGAAAAAAGCGTTTTCTCTGATAGAAATTTCAAATCACAATTGGATGACTGTTCAAACGGGAAATGAACGATATGGGCCAAAATAAAATTTAAATCCCAAGGCGGAGATGGGTCCTTGTAAGGAGGTTCCTTTTAAAAGTGGCTTTACAAAGTTTGTTTGAGATAGTAGGCATGCCATTTTTGCCTAAATGATAGAAATAAATACCCATCAGCTGAACCCTGATAGAAGCTGCAGCATTACCTCTATTAAAGTGCTCTGCTAGAAAATCCAGAATGGAATGAAGAGGAGGAGAGAAAGAGTCTACATTACTGGCAGTAGCCCAGGAAACAAACCTTCTCCATTTACCTCTGTAAATTTACGCATGGAGAATTACAACAGGAAAACAAAATATGTTTAAATGAGAAGGAGAGGAAGGGCTGCCTGACTATTACTGGAACTGGAGCCACCAAGCTTCCAGTTTGAAATTCTGCAGGTGGGGATGAACCATTCCTGATGGGTAAGACTGAAGATCTGGAACTGGGTCCAGGATCCATGGTTTGTCCCGAAGATGAGACCACAGAAAAGGGAAACCAAATCTGTCAGGGTCAGTAGGGGACAATCAGGATTATTGTTCTCTTCAACATGCTTGCTTTCTGAAAGACTCTGGGAATCAAGGGTGTTGGGGATAAACAAAGAAGGCTCCGGGGCCAAAAGTGGATGACAGCATCCCTCGGGGACTCCCCCAGAAGGGGAATTAGGACAAAGTATCTGTTTTTCATGAAGGAGGCAAACAGATCACAGCAAGGCTTGCCCTACTTTCAGAAAATCATTTCCATAACTTTTTGATTGAGGGACCACTTGTGAGGCATTAAAGTAGCTTGGCTCAGCTTGTCTGCTATCACATTGGATTTCCCCCAGATGAGTGCTGTTATGAGAAAGCGGTTGGAAGAAATCGCCCATTGACAAACTCTGAGGGCTTCCTGATAAAAAATGGAGAGGTAAGTCTGGTTCCCCCTTGCTTGTTGATATACCAGTCAATTGACATGTTGTTTGAATTGCAATAGTCCCAAGAGGAGAAAATGTCCTGTAAGGCTTGCAATGCTAAAAGCACTGTGTTCATCTCTAGTACATTTATATGATGATGGGCCTCATAGGGGAACCAGATGCCTTGAACTGTCTTTCCCAGAAAATGTACCCCCCATCCCATCTGGGAAGCATCAGTGGTCACCGTGGCTTGGGGTTGATGGGGAACAAAAAGACAGCCTTTTGTTACTGCATTTGATTAAAGCCACCATTGTAGATCTTTTTTGCAGATGGTGGTAATTAGAATTTTGTGTGACAATGATAACTCTAGAATGGATCACTGAGTCAACAGGAGCCATTGTATGATTCTCATATGGAAACATGTATCAGTCTTCTTACTTGACTGTGTAAGGAATTTACTCTTACAGATGGAAATCTTGCTACCATTTTTCTGATGTCCAACTCTGCTCCTATAAATTTTAGATTTTGGCAGGGTTCTAGAGCAGATTTTCTGTAATTTATATTGATGCCTAGATGTGAGCAAGGTTCTATCACAGCGACACTTGCTTTTATCAGGAGATGCCTGGAATGGGGGAGGGGGGGTAATGAGCCAATCATCTAGGCTTGGAAACACAGAATCCTTGTCATCTCAAGTGAGCTGCAAGTACTGCCAAACACTTGGTGAACACTCTGGGGCTTTAGTGAGACCAAAAGGCAAAGCCCAAAATTGCTAAAGAGTGGCTCCCAGATGGAAAGCAGGTACCTTCTGGACCATCTGTCCATTTTTATGTGGTAGTACACGTCTCGAAGGATAGACTGTACTGTGGATGTCCAAAACTTTGCTCTTTTAAACTGATTTGTTCAGACTGCTGAGATCCAGAACCAGTCTCCAGTCCCATGTTTTTTTTTTTTTTTTTGTTTTTTTTTAATTAAAAAGGAATTTTTAGTAAGTTCCGGATCCTTTCTGGTCAGTGGGGACTTCTTGGATGACTCTTTTGTCTAGCAACCTTCCTTGTGACCGGGTGAAACGTCTGGGATTTTGTTGTTCAAAGGACTGGGATGGGCAAATGGGATTAAGTAACTTCTGGAGATTATCCTCTTCACCTATTTGTCATTCATTATTTCTAGCCAGGCCTGTGGGTGCAGGGACAGTTGACCCCTAATTATCTCCAGAGGAGGACAATTGGGCTTGCTTTGAGAAGCAGCGGAAAGGCTTACCAAAGAAGGTCTTTCTGGAGCCCTGGTTCTGCAGCCTCCTCTACTACAAGAGAGGTGTCTTCCATTATTGTTCCTCCCTCTGCCCCTGGGGGAACTGTCCCCACATGTGTCTAGGAAAGAGCCCTGTGATTTCTTGAACCATATTTTTCCACTACCTTTCTGACCTTTCGGATAGGGTCTGGTAGATGTGGAAAAATGCAGGGGAATGGTAGAGTAGGTCTTACCTTCCTGCTCATGCCTGGTAAGTGTCTCTTTAAATTTGGGCCCAAACAATGATGAGCCATCGAAGGGAGGATTAACAAAGGATGACTTGAAGGGCTCCGAAAAATCATAAAGGAGCATCCAGGCCAGACTTCTGATATACATGTCTGAACCCACAGCCCTACTCATTCCAACTGCTGCATAAGAAAATCAGTCTCATATAACAGTTAACCACAGAATTTAGGGTTGCGAGCTGTGAGGCTACCTTCTCTCTAGCCTCCTCAGCTAAAACAACTTGGAGGTTATCCTTGAATTCCTTGATAGGATCTCTCTACAATCCTTTAACATGAATCAAATAGTTCAGTGAATGTAAGGCAAAAGTCACTGACGAGAAGATGCATTTCCCATATCTATTCATCATCTTAGAGTCCTTATTAGGAGGATGGATAGTCAAACCCTCCTCAGAGAGTTCCTTGCTACACCTTAGCTAGGAACTTTTTATCTGGGGGAGAAGTAATATATTTGTTAGGCTTCCTAGGGTTAGGTTCAATGGTATCTGGATCCCCCAAGCTTTCTGAGAGATGAAATCAATAAGCTCGACGGAAGGCAAGGTCACAAGGTGGTAGGACGAAACCTGAAAGCCTTCAGGTAAACCAACTGCTAAGCTGAAGGGTACTAGACCCTTCTACCTCATCAAAGTCGGTATCTGGCATGACGGACTCCTCGGGGAACTCTAGATGATTCCTCTTACATAACATGCCGAGGAACTACTTCAGCAGGAAATTCTGGGGAAATTTCAGAAGAAGGAGGGGTACCCTGCAGGGCATCCTGAGGTCTGTGGTCACTCTGTCACAGTGGAGGGGATAGGTGACAGGTAGCACTCACCGGCAAGGAAAAGGGAGGAAGATCCTAAGAGGGATGGCTCTGAGGCTGGGGGATAGCCATTACTCTCCTTAGAGGCTCAAAAACAGACTGTCTCTGATCAGATGAATATTTTGAATCTGACAAAGAACAATCTGAGCCGAAGATCCCTCTGGCTCAGAAGACAGCAACCCAGAGGCCATGGTTGGGGACAAACCCACCTGTGTTAAAGCTTTGAGCAGTGAAGGCAGATCCGAAAGTATGGGAGTCGGAGCCTGTCACTCGGATCTGACCAGAGTGCTTCGGCTCAGAGAATCCTCCTGCTTTGACAAGGCGGAGGAACTCACAGCAGATGTCAGACCCGAGGCTATGGTCTTCTGGTCTGACAAGAACCAACCTGGACACCAAGATCTTCTGGTTCCAAGATGAAGGACTGGGATGGAGGAGGAAGGAGAACCATAAGAATGGACTTTGTTGAATCTGAAGCCTTTGGGCTAGTATCCAGCAGAAGACTGGCCAAGGCCAGTATCTTCCATAGCCTCTGCCCCACCCTGTCCACGTCCTCATCGGAGAGGCTTCTGTTCAAATGGATGGACAAGGTAGGGCATCTAGAGTTAGCCAAACCTGGAGAAGGGACCCTTGAGGAGACAGTCTCTAAAATGGGAGAACAACTCCGAGCCAAAACTCTGTCAGAGCCGAGACCTTTGAAGCGGAAGATGCTGTACGCTCCAGAGATCCTTAGACTACTCTGCTCTGATAAATCCGAAGGAGCAGGTAGTTTCCTTTTACTTTTCTTTCTGTTTTTTTTTCTGCTAAATATTTTGCCAGCAGCTAAAAATCACTCTCTCTCTCCTGTCATGGCACAACAATGTTTGGACCTTTTGAAGGGTCCCAGTTAACAATTGGGAGGTTGAAGCCTCATAAAGGCTGCATACTAAAAAGAAATCCTATATTTAAATAAATTTATTTGTTAATGACTGCTGAGGTTGAGTCTGAAAGTGAAAAGACAGCAACACTGAAGAAAAATGAAGTTATGTACTCACCATAACATTCCATGTTTATAGTCCATCTCGCCCTTCTTTCTTACATATGGGTTTGGAGCTGATCCTCAGCTCCGACTCGGCCTATTACAAAGCTCAAAGTCTCTTAGTTGGCTCGTGGCTAGGTAGGTATCCCATATTGCAGTAGTACAATCCCCAGATCTTGTTTGTTGCTAAACTATAGAAAGACAGAACTAAGGTTATCCAGAAAGAACAACAATAATGAAAGGTCTCCACCCTGTCAAGGTAATACTATCCCGTCTCCAAATCCTTCCAGGATAGTGGTAGGTGGGTGGGTTCATAAGAATGAAGGGCGAGATGGACTACAAATATGGAACATTATGGTGAGTACATAATTCTTTATGTTCTGTAGTCCTATCTCGCCTTCATTCTTACATATGGGACAGCGTCCCTAGCACCTTATTCTTGGGCGGCTCACAGAAAAATACTCCTGAGTACAGTGGAACCAAAGGAGGCTCTACACCTAGAGGTCAGTTCCAATTTGTAATGAGTAATAAAGGTATGAGGGGTAGCCCAGGTTGCTGCTGCACAAATATTGTCAATTTGAACTCTGGCTTGAAAGGCAGCAGATGTAGACTGGGATCGGGTAGAATGAGCCTTAATCTTGAATGCTAGAGTTTTTCCATTGGAGGAGTAAATGAAGGAAATACAGCTTGAAATCAAATTTGATAGGGTCACTTTAGAGACAGGCAGACCTAGTCTTGAATCAGAGAAGGATATGAACAATTGAGAAGGATATGAACAATTGGTCTGACTTTCTGAGTTCCTTAGCCCTGTGAAGGTAGAACCGTAACTGCCTGTGAACATCCAATTGATGAAATTTGTATTCTGCTGCGTTAGAATGGTTAGGGGAAAACACCGGTAACTCTATAGTTTGGTTCAAGTTATTCTGAGAGCAAACTTTAGGGTTAAAGGAAGGATTCATACAAAGAGAAACTCAGTCTTTGTGGAAAATCAGATAAGGAGGCTTTATAGACAGTGCTTGTAACTCTGATACTCGTTTAGCTGATGTGATGGCTACTAGAAACAAAGTCTTCCAAGACAGAAATTTCAGCGGACACGAATGAGCAGGTTCAAAGGGCAGTGAAGTTAGCTTGGACAAGACAATGTTTAGATCCCAGGAAGCCACTGGTTCCTGAAAGGGGGGTCTCAGCAAAGTAGTACCTTTAAGGAAGGTTTTACACAATCTGTGTGACATCAGGTTAGATTCATGTAGACCCAAATGAAAATTGGATATCGCTGTCAATTGGATCTTAACTATGGTAGCAGCAGATCCCTGATGGAAAAGTTCAGACAAATATTCTAAAACCATTGGGATGGATGCAGTGTAAGGATCTACATTTCTTTCTTCAGCCCAGATAGAAAACCTTCTCCATTTGCTAGTGTATAACTTCCTAGTGGAAGGTTTATGTGAAGATGTGAGGATGTGAGTCACAGACGGTGAAAAATCATGAAGCCTGACTAGGGATTGAATTGGAGCAGCTACGCTGTCAAGTTGAGGGTGTGGAGGCTGAGGTAAAGGGAGTCTGATATGTGTGTCAAGAGGTCTGGCACTGGGTCCAGAGTCCATGGCTCGTCTGGTAGATGAGGCCCGAGAAAGGGGAACTAAATCTGACAAGGCCAGTAAGGAGTGATGAGAATCATTTTTCTTCCCAACAGCTTCACTTTCTGAATCACCTTGGATATGAGAGGAAAAGGAGGGAAAGCATAAAGGAGTCCCAGGGGCCAATCATGAATAAGTGTATCTCTCTGTGACTCCCCCAGAGGGGGGATAAGGGAAAAGTAGCTGCTGCATTTGGAGTTGATCGGACTGGTGAAGTGATCGCAGCAAGGCCGTCCCCATTTGCAGAAGATCTGTTCCGCTATTTCCTGACTCAGAGACCACTTGTGAGGCATTAAGATTGCCCGGCTGAGTTTGTCAGCTATCACATTGGTTGTCCCTGGGATGTGTGTTGCCACCAGAATGTGCTGGGAAGACATCGCCCACTTCCAAATACGAATCGCCTCTCGACAAAGGGGGTAAGATCTGGTTCCACCTTGTTTGTTGAGATACCATACCACTGACATATTGTCTGACTGGATTGCTATCGTGCCTAGAGGGAGACAGCCATGAAGTGCTTGCAATGCTAGAAGTACTGCCCTCAACTCTAGGACACTGATATGCAGGTGAGCCTCGTGATCTTGCCATATGCCTTGGACAATCCTGCCTAGACAATGCCCCCCCGTGAAGGCATCTGTGGTCACAGTAGCAACGGGTTGGCGAAGAAGGAATGGGGTGCCTGCTGTTAGTTGGTCCATCAATGAAGATTCTTCTTGCAAGACTCTGTTATGAAGATGTGGTGAGATAGAGGCAGTTGCTTGAAAGGACCACTGGGACGATAGAAGGCATTGAAGAATTCACATGTGTAATCTGGCGAGAGGGACTAACATTATGGTGGATGCCATGGTCCCTAGGAGTTTCAGCACCGTCTTTGCCTTGACTTTCTGTAGAGGAAGTAGACAGAGGATTTGTTATCTGAGGTTCTGCGCTCTTTTTTTGGGAAGACGAGCTAACATGGTGACTGTGCCTATAAAAGTCACACATTGAGAAGGCGATAAGACAGACTTTTACCAATTTATTGTAATCCCCAACTGGAAACAAAGCTGGATAGTGGAATCTCTGGTTTGTATGAGTGGATACTTGGTGGAGGTGGTCAGGAGCCAGTCGTCCAGGTACAGAAACACTTGGAATCCTAAACGTCTCAGGGGAGCTGTCACTACTGCCACACATTTGGTGAACACCTGGGGGATGTGGTGAGACCAGAGAGCAGAGCAAGAAATTGGTAATGACTGGCTCCCACCCGGAAGCGTAAATGACTACTCGAAGCTCTGTCCATATTTATATGGTAGTATGCATCTTGGAGGTCTATGGAGCACATCCAATTGTCTTTCCCTAACAGAGGGAGTATAGACTGCAGTGTCACCATCCGGAACTTGGCCTTCTTTACGGATTCATTTAGTTTGCTGAGGTCCAAGATGGGCCTCCAGTCCCCTGTACGTTTTGGCACTAAAAAGAATCTGGAGTAAGTTACAGATTCTATATGGTCTGCAGGGACAGTTTGGATGACTCTGTTTGCTAGCAACTTTTTCACTTCTAAAGTTGCTTGATCCCTGTGATTGGGTGGAACATCTGGGATCTTCTTGAAAGAGTGAGGTGGAAGAGAAAAGGGTATGGAATAACCTCTGGTGATTATTCTTTGTACCTATTTGTCTTGAGAGATGTTTAGTCAGGCGTCTGGATACAAAGAAATGCGACCCCCGACTGGCTCCAGAGAAGCACAGCCGGGCCCCACATCAGGAGCACTGATAGGGATGGCCTCGAAAAGAATCGTGGCCTCCCTGGTTTTGGGGGCCGCCCCTGCCTCTAGGGCATCTACCATTAGCTCCTCCTCCTCTAACTCTGAAGCAGAAGTCACCCTGTGCATCCAGGAAAATCTCTGGGACTTCCTGAACCACATCTTACCACCTCTCTGACCCTTAGGATATGGTCTAGAGGGGACAGTAAAACATACTCCCATGGCAGAGAGAGGTTTCCCCTCTTGTTAGCACCTGGTGAGTGTATCCTTTACCTTAGGTCCAAACAATGAAGAACCGTCAAAGGGGGCATTGGTAAAGGTAGACTTGAATGGCTCAGCAAAGTTACATAAACGTATCCAAGAGTGTCTCCTAAGGGAAACTCCTGAACCCGCTGCCCTCCTCGCTCCATTGGCTGTGTACGAGATCAGCCTCATAGAGTTGTTCACGATGGAATTTTAGGTGGACAACTGAGCAGACACCTTCTCAGGGACTCCTTCAGTAGATATATCTTGGAGAGTATCTCCTAATTCCTTAAGGAGATCTATTTGAAGCCTCGCAAAATGTGTTAGATAGTTCAGCAATCTGAGAGTGAAAGCCGCTGAAGAGAAGATAAGCTTCCTATATCTGTCCATCGTTTGAGACTCCTTATTCGGCAGATGGACAGATGAAGAAGTCTCCGCTAACTCCTTCTTAGTGGCTGCCGCCACTACCATGGCATCTTCAGGCATTCCCTTGGACAAAAACTCTTTCTCTTCGGGGGTAGTCAAAAAATTATTAGGTCTTCTGGGAACTGGCTCCACGGCATCAGGAGTCTCCCACACCTTTTGACTAATGAGATCTAAAAGTTCATCAAAATGTGGAGACACCCAAGAGGCTGAAGGTTGAGACCTGAAAGCCTTCAGGTATACTGACTCCTCATCAAAAGGGGTGGCAGTGGGCCAGCCGCCTCTCTGCTTAAGAATCTCTAAGATGTCTACAAAGGAGACATCATCAGAGAGCGACTTTGGGGACCCTTCTGACTCCTCGAGGTCAGTGTCAGAGGTAATGGACTCATCCTGGGAGTCTACATGCTTCCTCTTCCGAGGGGGCTCCTCAGGAGGGTACTCTGGGGAGGTCTCGGAAGACTGGGAGCCACCAACCAGGGGCTCCTGAGACTACGGGTCTCTGCTGTCGAGGGAGAGAGAAGGCGCTGAGACAGATGTCGGTGCCCGAGGGGGAAGAGTGTCGGACCCTTGTGTGGAGCTGATGTGCGAGACAGCACACTCCTCATCATCTCGAAAGCGGATCTCTCCAGCTCCAAAGACCGCCTCGGCTCCGAGGAAACAGAGGACATCATCGGCTCCAGAGCAACCGGCTCCGAGATAGATGTAGGATCCAAGCTCACCCTGGCCGATGCACCGAGAAGGAGACTTGGAACCAAGGAGGTTTGGTCCAAGTGTCTCCGTTGATGCCGACCAGTGAGCTTCGGCTCCTAGATACCACAGACGGCGCCGAAGGTCCCGGAGAAGAAATCGGCTCCGAGACAGCCTCGAGGGGAGCTGGAACCGAGGGTTCCACAAGAAGTGGTACAGAACACTCCAGCTCCAAAGGCCCGACATGGCTCGGAGGAGGAACCACAACAGGGGGAGAGGACTCAGGTGGCTCTGGAACTGACTGGGTTGGAGCCAATAACAATTTTGGCAAGGCAGATGACTTCAAGAGTCGAAGCACTACTCTCTCCACATCTTCCTCTGACATGCTCCTGGAGGATCTGGATGGCAGGGTAGGCGATCTGGATCTCTGCAGAAATGGTGATCTTAAGGTTGGAGAGACCAACAAAGGATCTCTGGACCCGCTCTGATTTAGTTTTTCAGTAGTTGGCTCTGAAAGGCTTGGGGCCAAAACTGAAGTGCCAAGATCAACAACCTCGACTGGCTCCGAGGACAGTGGAGCTGAGGAGGCAGAAGTCTTATCCAGTTTTGACTGTTTTTGAGGAGGTTCAGATACACTAGGCACCGGAGAATACCTTTTGGCTGACTTAACCTTCTCTTTATATGAAGAATGTGATTTCAAAGAGGAGGAAGAACTCACTAAGTCTTCCTCGAAGGAAGGCTTGAGGAGACCTTTCAAAATTAACTTGTTCTTCTGCTCTTAGAGAACTCTGAAGCTGAAGGAATGGCAGAACAAACAAGTTTCCTGTAAATGAATGGCTCCGAGAAAATATACACAATTACTATGGCCATCCGTAATTGACATCTTCTGGAAGCACTTTACACATTTTTTTGAAACCCGAGGGTTTGTGATCCTTAGACTCTTTAGACATAATAGCTAGCTAAGGAAGTAAGCAGGAACACGCAGGCACAATGAGGACTAGGTCCTCTAACTTAAACGGGCCTAGCCCCAACAACGCACAAACACAAGGATAGAAGTAAAGAGGACTAGGTCCTCTAACTAAAACGGGCCTAGCCTCGAGGAAAAAAGGAGTAAGAAGAGAACTAGGTCCTCTAACTTAAATAAAGCTAGCTGGATAGGCTAAGTCGTAGAAAGAAAAGGCCAGTAACTAGTAACAGGCAAGGAAATATCAAACTACACTGCACACAAGCTAAATTTCTAACTTCTAAATTTCTAACTTTCTAAATAGAAATCCAAGGCCCAAAAGGCGGACCCGCAGAGAAAACTCTGTAAAATTCAAAAAACACTGCACACAATATAATAGTAAATATAAGCATGAAAACGCAACGTTAATTAGAAAGTAGCACACAGGATACCAAAAAGGAGAACAACAAGGGCCAACCAATTCTCGACAAACTAACCAAATTGAATGTCAAAAACACTCCTAAAACTACTAAACTCTATCTAGACAAGGATAATTCGCTATAGCAAACAGTAAAGTGATAATAATAGAAAAAGTTTTCAACTTAGCCATGGCCAAGCAAGAAGCACTTCTAACTCGCAGACGCGGCAAATGAGATCTGGGGATTGTACTAGTGCACTATGGGATACCTACCTAGCGACGAGCCAACTAAGAGACTTTGAGCTTTGTAATAGGCCGAGTTGGAGCCGAGAATCATCTCCAAACCCATATGTAACAATGAAGGCGAGATAGGACTATACAGAACATACTCAGTTATTAGGAAAACAATGAAGCTGAACTAGACGGAAAGGATTCAAGACCAGTAAAGACTCAGAGAAGGGGCTTGAACTCAAGCCTTTTAGCATAAGTTTAGTTTTCTTTCTAGCAATGCCCACTGATCAAATCCATGGCATACGCTAGAATTTTCTTGAAGGTGAAGAGGTTTGTCAGGTTTCTGAGATATTTTAAAGCAGTTTCTTATCAAGAAGCAACAACTAAACAAGCTACTACTAGCAAGTCGAAAAGAACAAGATAAAATACAAGCACTTCAACTAATTATCAGATAGAAAAAGAGCAGTGAAAAAGAAGTCCTAACGGACATGCAGAGAGGGAGGGGCAATCACACCATAAAAAAAATGGAGGCAAGGAGAAAAGTACAGTTGTGTACACTTACTATAAATGTAGATGTTCGAGTGTTCTCACTGCTGCAGTCATCACCATTGGGTTATCCATGCTGTGGTAGCCCTCAGTTGGTCCGAATACCAGAGTCAAGGTTTTGTGCGTCGGCTGCTGTCGCTTGCTGGGTGACGTCAGGTCGTCCGAGCTATAAAGGAGAGCAGGCAACGCCATTACCTCAGTTTTTCTTGCCTTAACCAACCAAAAAAGTTCAATTTTTAATAATTATTAGTAGTCCTGGGGTAAGAGACCTCCATAGAAATATGTGTATCTCTAACGACAGCAGATATCAGGGGGAAGGAGGGAGGGAAGCATTACTGCAGCAGTGAGAACACTTGAACATTTACATTTATGGTAAGTGTACACAACTGTACTATGATCTTCGTTTCTCACTGCTGCAGTCATCACCATTGGGAAGATTCCCAAAGCTGGGTGGAAGGTTGATAGAAACTTAAGATTGGGAGAGCATGCCCTGCAGAATTTCAGAGGCAAACCCAGCCCTAGCCTTTGAGAATAGATTCAGATGGTAATGCTGGTGAAGGTGTGAACTGAAGTCCATGTGGCAGCTTCCAAGATGTCCTTGGCGGGTACCCCTCAAGAAATGCTGTGGAAGTAGAGGTTGCCCTAGTGGAATGGGTTCTGGTGGTCCTAGGGGGTGGTTTTCCATGCAAGGAGTATCAAAATTGGATGCAGAGTGATATCCATTTGGAAATGGTATGTTTGGATATTGGTTTCCCCTATGTCTCTGTTTTAAAGCTAACCAAGAGCTGGTCAGTTTTCCTGAAGGTCTTTGTACGATCCCGATAAAATCTGAGTTGCCTGTGCACATCCAAAGAATGCAGTATCCTTTCCCCCTTGTTCTGAGGGTTAGGGAATAAGGTGGGCTGGTGGATGGCCTGGTTGAGGGTAACATTCAAAACCACCTTTGGCATGAAGGAAGGGTTGGTTCTCAGGGAGATGATAAATGGCTCAAGGGCCATTAAAGCTTGAAGCTCTGACACTCTCTTGGCTGAAGTGATAGCCAGGAGAAAGGCAGTCTAGGTACTTTAATTCGGAGGATGCTGCAGGCTCAAATGGGGGCAGAGTAAGCTTTTCTGAAACATAGTTCAGATCATAGGCTGGGGTGGGAGGCCTGATATTAGAGGCTCCTCCTAAGGAATTACTTGATAAGAGGGTGAGAGAACAATGGTTGTTTTGTATCAAAGTGTGCCGAAACGGCAGAGGCACGGATCTTTATGGAGGAGAAGGCGAGACCTCTTATTAAGAAGCTCAGCCAGATAATCGGGAATAAGAGGAATGGAGGGCAGATGAATGTCTGCCCCCTTGGCTCCAGGAGCAGAATTTTTCCATTTTCCAGCATACGATTTTCTGGCGCTGGGCCTTCCTGCTTCTGTGATGATGTCAAGGACTTGCTTGCTTAGCATAGATTACTTGTTGGTTATGGCTGAATAAGCCATGCTGATAGCCTGAGTGTCTGAAGGTCTGGGTGTAGCATTGCCCCCCCAGGATAGCAGGTGAAGTATCAGAGGTAGCTGCTGGGGGGCAGGAGAGAGAGGCTGCACAGCAGTGGGTACCAATGCTGTCTGGCCCAATCTGGGGCAATGAGTATTGCTTTTGATTTTTCCTCCCTTATCTTGATTAATACTTTTGTAATGAGAGGAAGAGGTGGAAGTGCATACATAAAGAAGGTATTCCAAGAGAAGGTCAGGGCATCAACCTTCCAGGACAGCTGATGGTACTCCCTGTTGCAGAATTTCTGTACTTGGTGATTTAAATGACAGGTAAAGAGGTCCACCTGGGGGGTCCCACATGTGTGGGTAAATTGCAGAAAAATGTCTCTGTGGATTTGCCATTCGTGTGGGTCCAGCAGGTTTCTGCTTAAGTGGTCTGCTAGGGTGTTGTTGATGCCTGGTAGGTATTGGGCTATAAGATGTAGTCCCATGAATGAGGCTGCTAGCCACAGGTTCTTGGCTAGTCTGCACAGGGGGTAAGATTGAGTCCCTCCCTGTTTGTTGTTGTACCACATTACTGTGGTGTTGTCTGTTTTTATAAGAACCCCTGGTTTGAGGTAGGGTTTGAAGGATGCCAGAAAGTTTTGCACCGCTATCACTTCCTTTTGGTTGATGTGCAAGGATAGTAGAGACCTTGGGTGCATCTGCCTTCTAGGTGGGCACCCCAGGCTATGTCCAAAGCATCTGTAGTTATGGTCTAGTCTGATGGATGGAGGGTGAAAGGAAGTCCCTTGTTCATATCACAGGCCTGGGCTCACCAGAGAAACTCTGATCTCATGCAAGGGTTCACAGGCAGAGAGGTGTCCAGAGGTTGAGAGTGCTGACACCATAGGTTCTTTAGGTACCACTGAATTTTCCTCATGTGCAGTCTGGCTGGAGGTACCAGGAGGATGCATGAGGCCATGTACCCTAGAGCTTGCAGGGAATTTCCTGGCAGAAAGCTGTGTTTGGGAGGCCGGAGTAGTGAAGTATTTTGGTAGGAAACTTTGTATTTCTGGAGACATAAAGGCCATTTGCTGTTCTGTGTCCAATAAGGGTCAGAGAAATATGATTTTCCTGGTAGGTGTCTGTTTGGATTTCCTTTCGTTGATATTGTACCCCAGAGAGGTGAGAAGTCCTTTTACAAATGAGAGGTGCTGCAGGAGCAGTTCCTTTCAGTCTGCTTGGATGAGACAGACATCCAGGTAAGGGTAAGTCTGTACATTGTTTTGCCTGCAAAAGGCAATGGCAGGAGCTAGACATTTGGTGAATACCCTGGGAGCAGTAGATAAGACAAATGGCAAAGCAGAGAATTGAAAGTCTAATGATCCTGCTCTTAAGCGCAAGAATTTTCTGCATGATTCCCTAATTGGGATATGCAGATAAGCATACTTTAGGTCTAAGGTGACCATCCAAGCTATGTTTAGCAGCATAGGCAGAAGCTGTTGTAAGGTAAGCATTTTGAATTTTGGGATTACCAGGAAAGTATTGAGAAAGGATAGGTCCAGGATGGGACGTCAAGTTCCCTCTTTCCTGGGAACATGGAATAGTCTAGAATAGAATCCTTTTGCAATTTGTTCTGGAGGCACAGGTTCTACTGCCCTTAGGGCTATTAGGTTTTGCACTTGTTTTAGAGCTTCTGCCCACTGGTTTGGAGGTAGGTCTGGGTACCCTCTTGGAGGTGGTAGTTCTTGGGAATTGAATTTTTACGCCTGAGCAATGATTTTAAGACCCATTGTTCTTTTGTTATAAGGATCCAATTGTCTCTGCAAAGAGACAGCCTTCCTCCTAGCTTTTGGTGTGGTGGAGGCATGCAGAGATGGGAAAGAAAGTCATTGAGAGTTTTTAGCATACAGGGTTGTTTTTGAACTCCCTGCTCAACAGTTACAGGGGGGCCACTGTTTAGTTCTTTGCTGGCCTTGAGTTTGAGTCCTGGTGGGTCTGTCCCTATGGGTTTTGCCTTGTGTCTGCCTGTTTGGTGTAGGAAAGGACCAGTGTTTAGAGGGAAAATTTCTACTGAACCTACGAGGTTGTACTTGAAGGAAATCTTTAACAGTCTGCATCGATTTTGCTTTGTCTTCCATCTTTTTCAGTACCTCTTCAGTTTTCTGTCCAAACAAGCAGTCTTTGTCAAGAGGTGAATCCATGATTTTAGCTTTGACATGATCAGGGAGACGTTGTTCCTTCAACCATGCATGTTTTTTGATACCAGATCCTGTCACTGCAGTCCTGCTAGAAGCTTCTAGGGCGGCAAATGCACAATGCATGGAGTGCTTTGCCACCTTAGATGAAGAGTGCAGTAATTCTGTTATCTCTTTATTATTGGCAAAATCTAGTAAAGCAGAAAAATTTTGTTTCAAAAGTTCCAAAGTGTACTGTTGATATTTTAACATACGGAAATGACAGTTGAGAGCCCTTATAGTTAAAGTTGCAGAGGTATATACTTTTTTACCCCATCTGTTTAGGGCCCCTGGATTCTTTGTCTGAGGGAGTCGGATTCTTTGCAGAGGTAGCCTTGACTCCATTAGGTCTCTAAGTAATCACCTCTGGATCTGCTATAGGATTTCTGTAGAGGAATTTATGTGAGTCAGGTATCCTGTAGTACCTGTCAGGTTTTCTGCGGGCTGGTGGAAGGATGTCAGGGGTAAGGCTGGATTCTTGGTAAACATCATCTACCACCTCCAAGATGGGTGGGTTGGCCAGAGGCCTGTGCTGATGTAGCTCCAGAAACTCTCTTAGTCTTTTCTTGGATTGAGGGAACTCCACTGATTCCCACTGGAGGTGTTCCCTGAGGGTGTGGAGGGTTTCCCCAAAGGAAAAGTCCTCTGGAGGTGATGCAGAAGGAATATATTCTTCTTCATCTGAGTCTTCATAGGCAGTAAGAGGATTTCCCTCTTCAAAAACAGAGGAGTCAGATCCCTTTGAGTCTAAATCCAACCAGATGTCTGGAGAAGGTTCCCTTCTCCTTTTGGCTGGAGTGGCCTGATTACCCCAGATGACAGTGATGAGGTCCTCCGCCATTTTAAGCATTCTAGTCTGAGGAGGGGAAGGAGTAGTGGAATGGAGACTTTTTGCTGTTTTCTTTGGAGTGGGTTTAAGTCTGGCCTGAAAGGTATCCCTCTGTGCCATCGGTGTGTTAGTCGAAAGAGAGGGCAAAGGCCTTGAAGTAAAATCTGAAGTGCAAGCGGTATCCTCAGAAGCTGGTGCCTGCTTAGCGGCTCCGGACCCAACGGAGGGCGAGACAGCCGAAGGCTCGTTAGACGATGCAGACATCTGCGGCATACAGGACTCCGAAAGGGTCTCAGTAGAGGCCTACAAAGTAATCGAGATGGGCATCAGGGGCTGCGAAAGCGCCTCACTGAATTCCAAAGAACTGATGACCCGTTTAAGAGGTGGTGTCGGCAGAAGCCTTGGCCTTATGCGGTCTGTCGCTATCCTTATCTTTACTTTTTTGGATGATCTGCGGTTTGCTGACTGATGGATGCCATATCGGTAATCAGAGTTAGAAGACGAAAATAACTGGCTACAAACAGAGCTCTACAATGAATAGTTCTAGTGTTAAAGAGGACACAGAACCGACACTGGGGTACATTGTGATATGGGCTTAAGCAATAGATGTAGTAAGAATGGAAGTCTCGGTGTGGTATTTGGTTTCCACAGGTGAGACAGTTATTGAATTTTTTGGAAATTGGTTAGTGAAAGAAAAAGAAAGGATCCCCAACGAGGTACTTAGCTTTAGACATTTTCATCTCAAGTTCGAGTTCTGGAAACAGCTAACCGTTACTGTTGTGAATTGCTTCGGCTACGGGGTCCATGGCAAGAAAGACTGAGGTAATGGCATTGCCTGCTCTCCTTTATAGCTCAAACGACCTGACATCACCCAGCAAGCGACAGCAGCCGAAGCACAAAACTTTTAGTTATGTACTCACCATAACTTCAGATGTTTGGGATCCATCTCGCCTACATTCTGACTGATGGGTTCGGACACTCGGCACGCTTATGCCAAAGAGTGAAGTCTCTTATTGGCTGAGCTTACTATATCCCAGGATGCACCACTACCAGTCCCCCAGATCTAGTTTGTCCGCATACATGCACACATGCACGCACTGCTTATATAACATCGTCAGATGAAACAAGATAAAACAGTAGAACTCAAAACCGTTCAATCTCTTCTGATCTCCAAGGCCGGGGGAAGGAGAGTGGGTATTAGGAATGTAGGCGAGATGGATCCCAAACATCTGAAGTTATGGTGAGTACATAACTAAAAGATGTTATGTGATCCTATCTCGCCTACATTCTGACTGATGGGACAGCGTCCCTAGCACCTGAATCCTGGGTGGCTCACTGGAAAACACTCCTGAGTACCGTGGAACCAAATGATGCTCGCCCTTTAGATGCCACATACAATTTATAGTGGGAAATGAAAGTGTGCGGGTTGGACCAAGTAGCCGCAGCACAAATCTCAGAAATAGCGAGCTTGGAATGAAAGCTGATAGAAGTAGCCATAGCTCTGGTAGAGTGAGCTTTGATAGATGTTGTAAGTTGCTTATTTGAAGAGGAATAAGCCTGAGTTATACAATCTCTAATCCATTTGGAGATAGTAGCTTTTGTGATGGTTTTACCCAATTTATTGTCTGAAAAGGACACAAACAACTGGTCTGATTTACGAATTTGCTGAGTCCTGTCTAGATAGAAGCGCAATTGCCTGTGAACATCCAATTTATGGAGAGTGTACTCTGCTTCGTTGGAGAATTTTGGAAAGAAAACTGGTAGCTCTAGAGATTGTTGGAGACAGAGATTAGAACAAACATTTGGGACAAAAGATGGGTTAGGCCTAAGTGATACTCTATCCTTGTGAAAAATCAAGTACGGTGGTTTGATAGATAGGGCTTGAAGCTCTGAAACCCTTCTTGCAGAGGTAATTGCAACTAAGAAGGCAGTTTTCCAAGACAGATATTTTAACTCACATGTAGCAGCCGGTTCGAAAGGGGAAGATGTTAAGGCACGAAGCACCAAATCAAGATCCCACGGAGGCGCAGGATGAAAAACTGGGGTCTTAACAGCCCGCACCTTTAATGAAAGTTTTGCATAATCTGCTGCTCATCAACGGTGGATCCATGAATTCGTGAAATTTAGAGATAGCTGCAAGTTGGACTTTAATAGTAGAGACTGAAGATCCTTGATTAAACAAGGATCTTAGGAATTTCAAAACCTCTGGAATCGTGGCAGTGATAGGGTCTAAGCCCCTGAGTTGAGCCCAGATAGCAAACCTCTTCCACTTACTGAGGTACAATTTTTTAGTGGTGGGTTTTGGGCGAAGATAAAATGTGAATAACTTCCGGGCCTAAGGTGTGATTTCTGACTAAAGTCGGAAGTGGAGGAGCCAAGCTGACAACTTCAACGTGCGAAGGGACTGGTGTTGTCGTCCCGACTGATGAATTAGCAGATCCGGGTTAGATCCAAATCCAAGGATCGTCCACCGCATGTTTCTTCAGGTAGGGGAACCATACCTGACGAGGCCAGTACGGAGCAATTAGTATCATTGTGGACCCCAATTGAGAAGCTTTCTGAATGACTTTGGGGAGAAGTGGAACTGGAGGAAAAGCATAAAGTAGCCCTGTTGGCCAAGGCTGTGCTAGAGCATCCATAGCTGCCTCCCCCTGATGTGGAGTCAAGGAGAAGAACCTTTTGCACTTTGTGTTTTGTGGTGTTGCAAACAGGTCGCAGCACGGCGTCCCCCATCTTCTGAAAACCTGAGCTGCTACTGTTTCGTTCAGGGACCACTCGTGAGGAGAGAGAATTGTCCTGCTTAATCTGTCTGCCAATATATTGGATTTCCCTGGAATGTGGGTCGCTACCAAGAAGCGGTTGGTAGCTACAGCCCATTCCCACACCCTCATGGCCTCTCTGCAAAGGTGGTAAGATCTGGTCCCTCCTTGTTTGTTTAGATACCAGATCACCGACATGTTGTCTGTGTGGATAGCGATAATGCCTTGAGGGAGAAACTTGTGGAGAGCCTGTAGGGACAGAAGTACAGCCCTCATCTCCAACACATTGATGTGGAGAAAGGTTTCGTCTGGAAGCCAGGAACCCTGAACTAACCTGCCCAGACAATGCCCCCCCCCACCCTGTCTGGGAGGCATCCGTCGTCAGGGTGGCCACCGGAGGGGGGATAACAAAAGATCTTCCCTGATTCAGATTGGACGGGTGAAGCCACCAGCGGAGGTCCCGTTTGCACGTTTCTGTAATCATAATGGGGTGATTGAGGGGAAGATTCTGAAAGGACCATTGAGTCGATAATAGCCACTGAAGAATCCTCATGTGCAATCTTGCCAGAGGAACTAGGAGAACCGTGGCAGACATTGAACCTAAAAGTTGCAGGACCATCCTGGCTGGGGCTTTGGATCTTGAAAGCAGGGCTTGAACTTGACCTTGTAAAGTTAGAATCCTTTCGGTAGGAAGAAAGACGCATCAATTTTGAGTCTATCTCTGTTCCTATGAACCTTATGCGCTGAGAGGGCAGCAAGACAGACTTTGACCAATTGAATGTAATTCCCAGGGTAGCACCCAGGGAAAAGGTGGCTTTGAGGTTGTCGATTAGTAGATGCCTGGTGGTGGCAGTCAGGAGCCAGTCGTCCAGATAGGGAAACACTTGGAATCCAAGACTCCTCAGGTGAGCAGTCACTACTGCCAAACACTTGGTGAACACCCTGGGGGCTGTGGTGAGACCAAAGGGCAGTGCACAAAATTGGAAATGACTGTCTCCCAGGCTGAAGCGCAGATACTTCCTGGACGCCCGATGTATCGGTATGTGATAATAGGTGTCCTTGAGATCTATGGAGCACATCCAAACATCCTTCTCCAACAATGGGAGAAGGGATTGTAACGTGACCATTCGGAATTTGGATTTCGTGACGGATTGGTTTAGTCTGCTGAGATCCAGTATTGGTCTCAGGTCCCCTGTCTTTTTTGGCACTAAAAGAACCTTGAGTAATTTCGGATCCGATCTGGTCTGTGGGGACCGGTTGGATGACTCCTTTTCTAGCAGCTTTAACGCTTCTGCGGCTGCAATTTCCCTTTGACTGGGTGGTGGGTCCGGGATTTTTGGACGGTGGGGTGAGTGTGTGAAGGGAATGGTGTAACCTCCGGCAATAATCCGAGCACCCATCTGTCCTGAGTGATAGACTCCCAGGCTTTTAGGTGCTTGGCAACGGCACCCGACTGGCTCGAGCAGCACAGCCGGGCAATCCCTCATGAAGTGTGGGAGGCTGAAGAGCCACGAAAGGACTCGCGGTCTCCAGAATTGCGGGGCCCTCTGCCGCCTCTGGGACGGCGTCTCCCAGAAAAATTTCCCGTCCTCTGCCTCTGGAAGGGGAATCTTCCTGCTGTTGAGGAAAAACTTACGTGATTTATGGAACCACATCTTCCCTCCTCCTTTAGCCTTGGGATAAGGCCGAAGGGAGTGGAATAACGTGCACCCACGGCAGATAAAGTTTTTCCCTCTTGCTCACAGCGGGTAAGAGTGTCTTTAACCTTAGGTCCAAACAAAGAGGACCCATCAAAGGGAGCGTCGTGAAGGAAGACTTGAAGGCCTCCAAAATGACACAACGGAGCCAGGCTTGTCTCCGTAGAGCCACGCCTGTGCCTGCCGCTCTACCCCCTTCGGCCGCATATGAAATGAGCCTCATGGACGAGTTAGAAATTGAAGTAAGGATAGCCAACTGAGAGCTAACCGACTGGGCTAGCTGCTCAGGTAGGTTACCCGAGAGGAATCTGACAGCTCCTTGACCAGATCCCTCTGTAGCCTGGTAAAATGTGCCAAATAATTCAGGGACCTTAAAGTAAAGGCCGCTGAAGTCAGGGTGCGCTTCCCGTGCAGTCCATGCTCCTAGACTCCTTATTAGGAGGATGGACGGACGTTGAAGCCTCTGCCACGTCCTGTTGTGTAGCAGATGCCACCACCATGGCATCTACAGCCACGCCTTTAGTCAGGAACTCCTTCTCGGGTGGGGCAGACAAAAATTTGTTAGGACGAGAAGGCACTGGTTCCACGGTATCTGGATGTTCCCACGCCCTCCGACAAACCAAATCCAGGAGCTCGTCGAAGGGCGGAGACACCCAGGAGGCGGAGGGCTGAGCCCCAAAGGCCTTGAGAAGCACTGACTCATCAGCAGAGGGGGGTTTGGACATCCAGCCGCCTCGTTGTTTGAGGATCTCTAAAATGTCTGCAAATGAGACATCATCCGAGGACGACTTTGGGGACCCCTCCGCATCATCAAGATCAGTGTCCGATGTAAGAGACTCGTGGGAGTCCACGTTCTTCCTCTTGCACGATCTCTTCCTTGGGGGCTCCTCTGAAGACAACTCCGAAGAACCCTCAGGAGGAGGGGAACCCCCAGAGGGGGTAACCTCAGGCCCCGGGGCTCCGCTGCCTAAGGACAGGGGAACTGCCAAAGACCCAGTCTCCACGCCCAGGGAAGGTGCCGGTAAAGCCGGAGAGATGGCCGAAGAAGACTTGGCCAAGGCACTCCTCATAGCTCTGAAAGCCGGACCCCCAGAATCCTGGGAATGTCCGGTCCCCGGAGCCATGATAGCAGACGGAAGTACCGCAGCTGAAGCACCGAGAGGGAGGCTCGGAACCGACAACATAGGTCCCGAAACGTCACCCCCGGGTCCAGCCGAAGAAGTCCGTGTGCCAAACTCGGACCCGAAGGCCGGGGTTGGAGTAAGGGTCGGAGCCGACCCTAAGACCTCCACCGGCTCCAACAGCACCTGCTCCGACGGAGCCGAAGCGGTCGGAGGAGGAATGGCATTGACATGGGCATGGGCTGTCGGCTCCGAAGCCAACTGGGTCGGAGCCGAAACAAATTTTTGAAAGACTGGGGACTGGAACAGTCTTTGGAGCGCCCTGTCTATGTCCGAATCTGACATCCTCGATTACCTAGAGGATACTGAACGGGTTCGAGATGGCCTCTCCAACGGCCCCAAGGGGCTAGGGGACCGGCTCCGAGGCGACTCGATGACTATCGGTGCCGAAGGAATACCCAAACTAGCTTCCATCGGTGCCGAGGAGGACTTAGGCGCCGAGGAGGAAGTGTCTGAGCGGACAACCTTCATCGGCTCCGAGACCAGTGGAGCCGACGAAGGTGACCCGCCTCTCGATGCCCCAGCCATCGGCTCCGAAGCCAGAGGAGTCGAGACTGGTGGCATCGAGGCAGACCGTTCCGCCCTCGGCTCCGAAGTCCTTGGAGCCGAAGGAGAAGCCTGCCTATGTCTTTTGGCGGTCGGATCCGACGGACTGGTCGGAGCCGACGCCCTTTTTAGCAGGAGAAGGAGAGGATGCTAAAGCTTCTTCAAAGGAGGGTTTTATAAGGCCTTTTAATTTAAGCTTATTTTTCCTCTCTTGGAGGACCCTCGAGGAAAAAGCGTGACACACGCTGCAGGACTCCTGCAAATGTTTTGCACCCAAACAATAAACACAGAGAGAGTGGTCATCTGTTATAGACATTTTAAAGTTGCACTTGGTGCACTTTTTAAAGCCTGAAGGCCTAGGAACCTGAGACATTCCGGTAAATTATTCAGTGAACTAGCCAAACACAGTACAAACACTGTAACTATGACAGAAAAAGAAATTTTCTCTGCTTTGTCCTTCTTTTTAAAGAAAGAGAAACTATCACCAGTATAAAGGATCCGAGATCCCTAAATAGAACAGAAGTCACCTAACAACCAAAAGACCGGGAAAGGCCTTTCCACACAAGAGGTACTTCTAGTCAAACAACACTCACAACACAAGAATTTACCAAGTAAATTTCTCCAAACGCACTCAAAACACAAGATAGCTGTTAAACAGCTTTTAGTTGAAGTATAAAGAAATTCCTGACAGGAAGTTAGTGAAAATAATCACTACTTAGCTCAGCCAGCTCAAGACCACGTCTTCACTTGTTAGCGGCAAACGAGATCTGGGGGACTGGTAGTGGTGCATCCTGGGATATAGTAAGCTCAGCCAATAAGAGACTTCACTCTTTGCCATAAGCGTGCCGAGTCGGAGCCGAGGGATCGGCTCCGAACCCATCAGTCAGAATGTAGGCGAGATAGGATCACATAACATCCTTAACTCTGGTATTTGGACCAAATGAGGGCTACCACAACATGGATAACAAAATAGTGATGACTGCAAAAGTGAGAAACGAAGAACATCAATAGCAGAGAAAAACAAAAAAAGATATAGCAAGACAAACTACAACTATGACTAGTAATAAAAAGTAATGCATAGGAATTATACAGAATAACAACAATTTACAACAAAAAAGCAATTAGCTGCCCAGAGCTATTGAAGGGACCACGTCTTTCGCGAAGTGGCAAATGAGATCTGAGGTAATGGGGAAATTGCATTCTGGCTAGGGGAGGGTGCCCAAGAGATTAGTTGGTGGCCACAAGCTTTTGCAAAAGGCTGAGACGGATCTGATGGATTGAATCTGACCCCCATCAGTGAGAATAAAGGCAAGATTGACAACATCACATCATTGGATTCACTCATTATTAAACCCAATACCATTTTATTAGGTAATCTAAATTATTCAGTTATAGACTGGGAAATCTACACCGCCATTATTGCACAAACACATTAATTCTTGGACTTTGTCAATACAAATAGCCTGGAACAATTAGTTTAGGGGGAACAACATCTTGGCTCTTGTCCTTATTAATATGGGGGCATCTTGCATCATTCCTTCCATATCTTTGTAACTTTTTAGTTTTAATGATAAAGCAGTCTCCTTCAAAATAAAACTGAAACCAGAGACCCCTTCCATCCAAGGTACCATTATAAATTTCCCTAAAATAAACTACCTACTCCTAAGTGATACATTGGCAAGTTTCAAATCCCCATCAAACCCACTTAACTCTATTAAACTAAATATGCAGAGATGTACACCACCACACCATACCAGCATGTAAGCAGCTGCAAAGATGAAGCTGTACCCTGTAGGAAATGCAGGAAAAACCCCAGAAACAAACCAAAAGGTGGAACCATAATATCAACAAGCTTTACAATAAAGGGAAGGGAATTCTGACCTAAGTAAAGAGTAATTACCAGAAATACAAGTCAGAAGCTTAATAAAAAACACCAAAGCCAAATTTGAGGCTAAAATAGCTACCCAAGCCAAAGATAATCACAAGGCCTTTTTAGTTATGTTTGTTCAGAAGCATAATGCAGCAATGAGCTAAGCTGATTGTGAATGATGTCACTTACCCTGAAGATGAAGATACAGTGAACCACTACTGTGGTTCGAACTACTGGCCCATAACTTGATCTTTATTCCTCTCGCCCCTCCATCTGTCCCACACGAAACAACTAAATCCATCTTACTTTCCACTATCACACAAGACCAAGTCCTAAAAGTGCTATCTAAAGCTAAAAACGCTGCATCGGTGGGTTCTGACAATATCCATGATGCATCATAAATAGCATGAAGCATGACTTAGCCACTCCATTAACAACACTGTTCAACCTCAGCTTCCATGCAGGATTTGTACCACACAAATGGAGAACAGCTACAGTCACTCACTTGGGACACCTTCTCAGCTGCAGAAACATGTCTCTCCAATAATCAGCCTGCACTAAATCCTAAAAAAACAAAACTCCTTCAATTCTTTCCTAAAACACTGGCACAACACAAATCCTTCTTTGTGATCACCTCCCTAGATAATACTACCATTAAAGCTGAACCTCATACTAAACTACTTAGCACTATAATTGACTAGGAATTAAAATTTGACCTATAGATCCAACAATGCATAAAAGAGAATACACCAGAAACGTGGCCTACTTTACAGAAATTCCTCACACCTACCTCCAAATTTACCCAGGCTCAGACACTTCTCTTACCTAGCTTACTCTATGCTGCCCCTGTCCTTACCAACATTCAACCTACTCTTTTGTCCAAACCCGACCAAACTTACAACAAAATAGCTAGATTTGTTGTAAACCTTCCTTATAACTCTCACCACTGCCTAGCTCTTACGATGCTTCAATGGCCTGAATTCTCTCATCAACGGCACCCCACCCAAGTACCATGTTCAATCATAGCCTCACCTCAGGCTTTGTGCCTGCTGAATGGCACACAGCGACGGTTATCCCACTCCACAAGGGGGGAACCACCACGGACCCCGGGAACTACCGCCCCATTAGCCTGACAAGCCTGGTCTGCAAGGCCATGGAATGTATCATCATGGAACTTATAAACAAATACATTAGTAATCTCCAAACTCTGGACCCCACCCAGTTCGGGTTTGTAAAAGGCAGATCATGTCTCATAAACCTGACAGACTTCTTTGAAGCAGTCACCAAAGCCATAGACCAAGGGAAGGTGGTTCACACAGCCAATCTAGATCTTGCCAAGGCTTTCAACACCATCCCTCACTCTGGAATTATAGATAAACTCACTAAACTAGGTATAAATCCCTATGTCACAAGATGGGTTGCCAACTGGCTCACTGACAGAACCCACAGTGTGAAAGTAGCAGACTCCAAATCCAACTTCAGACCAGTGACAAGTGGAGTACCACAGGGTTCAGTCCTGGGTCCTCTCCTGTTTGGTATCTACTTCTCTGAAGTACAGGCTAACACAGAAGGTCTTTGACTAACGAAGTTCGCAGATGACTGCAAACTAGGAGCCATAATCGAAACTCCTAACGATGTGGACATCCTACAAAAGGGCCTCACTGAGACAGATGCCTGGTGTCAAGCCATGGCCTCAAGCTCAATGCCAAAAAGTGCACTGTCATCCCCTTTGGTAAAAACTCTGTACCCATGAACTACAACACAGGCGGTAGTATACTTAACACCGAAAGTGTCATAAGAGACCATGGGACACAGGTGGACAGTATTCTCTCCTTTGATAGTCACATCACCACAGTAGTCAGGAAATCCTTCTACGTGGCACACCTCATCACAAAAGGTTTCCCATCCAGAAAAAAAGAGGTCATTGTTCCCCTCTACTCATCACTCATTAGACCCATTATAGAGTACAACACCCCTTTTGGTATGTACCTCACAAGACATCTACAACAACTGGAAAGGCTGCAGAAATACCTCACAAAGAGGATTACTGGCCTCAAACAGATGCCCTATGCAGAGCGTCTCAAAAAACTCCAGCTTTACTCCGTTGCATATCGCCTACTCAGAGGTGATCTCTGCCTAACATACAGAGCTATGTCAAACCCAGAGCTGTTGGACATGCTTCACTTAAAGAAATCCCAATCCTTCCGAGCTACACGCTCTAGGGACCTAAACCTTGTCACCACAATAAACAGAACATGCCGGAGGGATAGATTCCTGTCCCAGAGACTTCCCATACTCTGGAATAAACTACCCTTCTATATCAAACAAAGCTTCTCATTAGCACTCTTCAATAAAAATCTTGATGATTGGATGGGAAATAGGAAATTCACCCCGGGGATCACCTCTGTGGCTCTGCTTGACAGTGGCACAAGAAAATTATTTTCTTGGGTGGCAAAAGCCAGGGTACCTTTTTGGCTGGGCTTGTATAGGACCCAGGGCCGATAGCCTAGTATCTACCTATGAGCCTTCTTCTTTCGGCTTTTCCTGGTTAGGGGTTGCCACAGCGGATCACCTGTCCGCTCATGATTGGCAGTGGAGTTTTACAGTGTTGAGTTGCCAGCCCGGTGCCCAACCTTCCACAGAAGGCACACACATGCACACACTCACATCTAGGGCCAATTTAGAGTGTCCAATCCACCTACAGCATGTCTTTGTGAGGAAACCGGAGCACCCAGAGGAAACCCATGCGACCACAGGGAGGACATGCAGACTCCGCACAGAAAGCACCCCAGCCGAGGATCGAAACAGAGAACCTCTTGCTGTGAGGTGGCAATGCTAACCGCTGCACCACCGCGGCCACCCTACCTATGAACCTATGAACTACTATTACCTCAACTACAGATTACATATTCTGTTCTTTACAATCCCTCCTCCTGCCCTTCCCTCTCCAGCCTTGTGTCTTACTACATCCCCCTCCGACATCTCTGTTCAACTGATAAGACATTTTTTGACATATATAAACCCAAAAAGAACATTACAAAGTCCCTTTACAAGTATTCTGTAACAAGTTTGGAATACACATCCCCCTAACATAAGAAATATTTCTCAGGAACACCAGCTTAAAAGAGAGTTAAAACACTACCTCCTAAATATCTGGTCCTACCCATGCCAAGCTCCAACTTGAAATCTCTGTAGTCTCTACCTCCCCTCTGTTTGTATCACTCCTCTTCAAATCTATTAGAATCATTTCCTTCTATTTCTCTTACTCTCCCACCTCATCTCCTTCACGTTCTGACATGTCATAGAGTGTTTTACACTCCTGGCATCATACAGATGCAAACTTTACTTCCATATTCTACCTTCTCTACTGCTATACCATTGTTATGTCTTTTTCCTGGTTATACTTTTGTTGCATAACTTATATTACCTCTTTGTACATTGTATACAATTGTAATGGGAATTTTTCCATGTTTCATTTAAGGTAATGGCATTTGTATGTATAATGGAATTTGTCTCCTCAGGTTTTTGGGAATTGCACTTTTTATCATTATCTCTATTGTATTTTTTTCGTATGTTTGTATGTTGACTGAAGCTTTTCTCCTCGGGTCTCCAGTGAAAATAGGCCTCTGGCTCACTTGGACCAACCCGGTTAACAAATGTCAAATAAATAAATTCCCTGAATAAGGGAGAACCTTCTACAGGCCCAAGCAATTCCAGACTCTTAAGTCTGACCAGCTTCACAAGTAAATCCATGGAAAGACTTATCATGGAACCAATCAATAAGGACATAGAGAACCTCCAATGTTGGACTTTTTGAAAAGGTCACCAAAGTAGTGGATGAAGATAAAACTGTACACACCACATACTGTGACCTGGTAAAAGGTTTTGATACAATCAACCCCCCCCCCCCCCCGAAGCATAGTAGAAAAGCTAAATACATTGGGAACAATCCCCTACATCTCTCAATGGATTGCAAACTGTCTCCTAGCTGGGACACAAGAGATCAAAACAGAGGAAGCTACCACAACAAAGAGACCAGTCAACATTACAATACCCCAGAGTTCAGTGCTGGACCTTCCTGTTTAGCATATATTTATCTGAAGTAAAAGAACATATCAAATTGCTCAGGTTTTGCAGATGACTACAAACTAGGACCAGTCATTGAATCCCCAAATGATTTAGCCATCCTGAGGGAAGATTTATCCCAACAAATAACTGGTGCCAAAATCTTGGACTGGAACTGAATGCCAAAAAATGCATTCTTTGAGAAGTCATTCATCCTGGGAAAGTACAGTTGTGTACACTTACCATAAATGTAGATGTTCGAGTGTATTCACTGTTGCAGTCATCACACTTGAGTTATCTGCCTGCAGGTAGCCCTTAGTCGGCCCGAATACCAAAGACTTAGTATTTCTGCGTCGGATGCTGTCGCTTCTTCCATGATGTCAGGTCATCAGGGGTATAAAAACAGGCAACCAATGCCAGAACATCAGTTTTTTTGCCCCAAATGTCAGGAGGCCCCAAATAGGGAGCTAGTATATAGTGGGGGAAAAAATCAGTAAAAAGTAAATACCAATGCCAGTAGGAATAGCCATAGAGAGGAGAGATAAAGAGATAGAAAAAAACAGGGGGCTGGAGGGAGGAAAACCAGGACTGCAGTGAATAAACTCGAATATCTACATTTATGGTAAGTGTACATAACTGTACTATGTTCTTCGCAGTCATCACACTTGGGTTGATTCCCAAAGCTGAGGAAGGGTGGAGGCAGTCAAGAAGAGTTAGGGCTGGCTAGGTAGGCCTTGCAAGACTGCTGTAGCAAATCCTACCCTGGATTTGGAAAAGATAGGCAGGTTGCAATGCTTGGTGAAGGTGTGTACAGAACTCCAGGTAGCAGCTTCCAGTATGTCCCTTGTAGGGACTCCCCTGAGAAATGCTGTAGAGGTAGATGTAGCTCTAGTGGAATGTGTTCTGACCCCCTGAGGGGTTGGTTTTCCATGGTGCTTGTAGCAGAAATGGATGCAGTGTGCTATCCATCAGGAAATGGTTTGTTTTGAAATGGCCTTGCCTTCTGCCCCTGTTGCAAAGCTGACTAGCAGCTGGTCAGATTTTCTGAAAGGCTTAGTCCTAGCAAGGTAGAACCTGAGCTGTCTCTGCACGTCCAAAGAGTGCAGGATTCTTTCCCCTTTATTTTGAGGATTAGGGAAGAAGATTGGCAAATGGATGGATTGGTTGAGAGCCACACTGGACATCACCTTAGGCATAAGGGAAGGGTTAGTGCTGAGAGAAACCCTATCAACATGGAAAATAATGAAGGGTTCCACAGCCATCAGTGCTTGTAGCTCAGACACTCTTCTAGCTGAAGTGATGGCTAGAAGCAAGGCTGTTTTCCAAGAGAGGAATTTTAACTCTGCTGAAGCAGCAGGTTCAAAAGGGGGAAGAAGTGTGAGCTTTTCCAGAACAAAGTTAAGGTCCCAAGCAGGGGTGGGTGCTCTCCTTGGTGGCCTTAAGTTGTTTGCCCCTCTCAGGAACTATTTGAGGAGAGGGTGAGAGAATAGAGGTGGCTCAGTATTGTAATGAGCCGAAATGGCAGAGGCATGGATCTTAATGGAGGAGAAGGATAGGCCTCTGTGTAGTAGTTCTACTGGTTAATCCAGGATTAGAGGTAAGGAGGGCAGTGCTGTGTCCTTTCCTTTAGAGTGAATCCAAGAACAACACCTTTTCCACTTTTCAGCATAGGATTTCCTAGTACTGGGCCTTCTGGCTTCAAGGATGATGTCCAGCACCTGCTTGCTTAGGGTTGCTGGTGGGGTATTTAAGGAAAAAGCCAGGCTGCAAGATTTAGGGTTTGTAAATGTGGATGCAAAATCTGTCCCTCCTGCTGAGAAAGCAGGGTTGGGGTCTGGTGTAGGTGCCAGGGTGGCAAAGTTGTCAGGCTGCGCAGGAGTGGGTACCAGTGCTGGCGTGGCCAGTCCAGGGCAATCAGAATTGTCCTTGGCCTGTCTTGTTTTATCTTGAGTAATACTCTTAAGATAAGGGGCAGAGGGGGAAAGGCATAGATTGAGAGGTTTTCCCAATGAAAGGATAGGGCATCCACCTTCCAGGCCCTACTGTGAGGGTTCCAGCTGCAGTATTTGCTTAATTGGTGGTTGTCGGGGGAGGCAAAGAGATCCATCTCTGGGGTCCCTCATTTCTGGATCAGAAGGTTGAAGGTGCTGGGCTCCAATTTCCACTCGTGTGGGTCTAGGATATTTCTGCTTAAGTCATCTGCCAGTGAATTTTGTTTGCCTGGCAGGAACTGAGCTTGTGGATGAACTTGGTTGTCCAAAGCTGTGTTCCACAGGGCCATAGCTAACCTGCAGAGTGGGTAAGAATGGGTTCCCCCCTGCTTGTTGATGTACCACATAACTGTGGTGTTGTCTGTTTTTATCAGCAGTTGTCCTGGAAAGAGTAGGTATCTGAAAGCTGTCAGGGCATTCTGTAAAGCTAGCATCTCTTTTTGATTGATGTGCAGGAGAATTTGCCTTGGGCTCCAGTGGCCCTGAATACATTTGCCTGCCATGTGAGCTCCCCATGCATAATCTGATGCGTCTGTGGTTAGGGTCTGGGAGGCATGGGGTTGAGTAAAATGTAGTCCCTTGCTGTGGTTACATGCTTCTGCCCAACAAAGGAACTCTGTCCTTAGACAAGGTATGATAGGAATGACTGTTTCCACGTCCTGAGAATGTTGGCACCAAAGACTTTTTAAGTACCACTGACGTTTCCTCATATGCAGTCTTGCATATGGAATTAGCAGAGTACATGAGGCTATGAACCCTAGGGCTTACAGTATTTTTCTTGCAGACAGCTGGATTCTGGTGGCCATTTGTTTGAAGTAGTCTGTCAGATAGACCTGTTTTTCTGAAGCGAGGAATGCCATCTGGAAAGTTGTGTCCAAGCTTGCTCCCAGGAATGCAATCTTTTGACTGGGTACCAGTTGTGATTTCTTTTCGTTGATGGTGTACCCCAATGAAGTTAGAAGGCTTTTTACAAATGTCAGATGCTGAAGCAGCAACTCCTGATTGTCCACCTGAATCAGGCAGTCGTCCAAGTATGGGTAAATTTGGATATTTCTCTTCCTGCAGTATGCACTGGCTGGAGCCAGGCATTTTGCAAATACCCTGGGCACAGTAGATAAGCCAAAGGGAAGTGCAGAGAAATTATAATGCATAGACATGGCCCTGAAATGCAGATATTTCCAGCATGACTCCCTTATGGGGATGTGCAGATAGGCTTCTTTTAAGTCTAGGGTGACTAACCAGGCATCCTTGGCTAACATAGGGAGAAGCTGTTGCAGGGTAAGCATCTTGAATTTTGGTACCAGCAGGAAGGTGTTGAGAATTGAAAGATCCAGGATTGGGCGCCAAGAGCCCTCTTTCCTGGGTACCAGGAATAGTCTGGAGTAGAATCCTTAACCCCTCTGTTCTACTGGAACAGGCTGAATAGCTCTGATATTGAGCAGGGAAAGTGCTTGGTTTTGAGCCTCTGCTCACTGGTTTGGAGGAAGGTCTGGAAACATGCTTGGGGTTGGCAGTGAATGGAAAAAAAATTTGTATCCCTGGGTTACAATGTTGAGAACCCATCGGTCCTGACAAATGGACATCCAGTTTTTTGCATGAAGGGCAGGTTTTCCTCCTAGGGGCACAAGCAAGTTGACAGGGTTGGGAGTCAGAGTTGAGAAGTCATTGTGAGCTTTTTTGTAAGGAGGTTGCTTACTACTCCCTGCTCTAGGGGTGGGGGCGCTTCATTGTTTAGATCTCTGCATACCCTGAGACTGTAGTCTGGGTGGTTTGTTTCCCCTGGGCCTTGTTTGGGAATGCCTGGCGGGGGTTGGAAAGTGTTTTGAAGGGCAATGTCTAGTGAATCTAAGTGGTTGCACTTGTAGGAATTCTTTAACAGTTTGCATAGAGTTGGCCTTTTTTTCCATCTTTTTAAGAACTAGTTCAGCTTTGGTGCCAAACAAATGGTCCTTATTTAAAGGGGCATCTAGTAATTTAGATTTGACATGATCTGGCAAGGCCTGCTCCTTCAGGCAAGCATGTCTTCTCAGTACAGAGCCAGTGACTGCTGCCTTGCAAGATGCTTCCAGGGCATCAAAGCCGCACCGCAAAGTATGCTTACAAACTTGGTTTGCAGAGTGCATAAGCTCCTGTAATTATTTTCTGCACAATCCGGAAAAATTACCACTTTTTGTTTAATAAGTTTCATAATATGTTGCTGGTATTTCAGCATGTGAAACTGGCAATTCAATGCCCTGATAACAAGAGTTGCAGAGGTATATACCTTCTTACTTCATCTGTCCAAAGCTCTGGAATCCCTGTCCGAAGAGATAAGATTTTTGGCTGTAGTAGCCTTAATTCCTTTAGGTCCCTGGGAAATGATCTCTGAGTCAGCAGTATGATTCTTGAAAAGAAACTTGTGAGAATCAGGTACTCTGTAGTACCTGTCTGGTTTCCTAGGGGCCAGAGGTAAAGTGTCTGGAGTAAGACTGGATTCCATGAAAACATCATCCACAACATCCAGGACAGGGGGTATAGCTAAAGGCCTGTGGTGAGGCAACTCAAAAATTCTCTGAGTCTCTTTTTGGACTGAGGATAGTCTTGGCATTCCCAATGGAAATGCTCTCTTAAAGTATGCAAGGTTTCACCAAAAGAGAAATCCTCTGGAGGAGAGGCAGAGGGAATGGATTTCTCCGCATCTGAAACCTCATAGGCGGATAAGGGCATGTCTTCATAATCAGAAAGGTCAGAGACATCAGACTCCTGGTCTGTAGAACCTGAAGTGACTGGAGTCTTGGTCTCTTAGCTGGGGAAGGCTGGCTTCCCCTAATCAGCATAATAAGGTATTCAGCCATTCTAAGCATTTGTTTTTGTGGCATGGGTGCCTGAGCATGTGCTTTGGTCGTCGGTTTTCTAGGCGTAGTGTGTACTCTGGTCCTAAGAAACTCGGTAGTTTTAAGTCATTGGTTTGATTCGAACATTGGTAGGATGAAAAACTCCCTCATAGGCCGGTGCCTGCACAGCGGCTCCAGACCCATCTAAGGTTCATAGGTAGGTACTAGGCTATCTGCCCAAGGGCATTTATAAGCCTAGCCAGAGTGTGTCGGCTTTCGCCATCCCATTGATTAATTAACTGAGCCTCTGTCAAGCACAGCCAATGAAGTGATTCCAGGGGTGTACTTTCTGTTACCCATCCACTCGTCAAGGCTTCTCTTGAAGAGTGTTAGTGAGGGGCTCTGCCTAATGTAGTTAGGAATTTTGTTCCAAAACATGGGGAGTCTCTGTGACAGGAATCTATCCCTCCAGCATGTTCTATTTATTGTTGTGGTGAGGTTTAGCTCACTAGAGCGTGTGGCTCGCAGTGACTTGGATTTCCTTAGGTGGAGCATGTCCATCAATTCTGAGTTGGACATGGCTTTATAAGTCAAGCAGAGATCACCTCTGAGTAAGCGATATGCCATTGAGTACAGCTGGAGTTTTTTCAGTCGGGCTGCATAGGACATATGTTTGAGGCCAGTAATCCTCTTGGCGAGGTGCTTTTGTGGTCTTTCAAGCTGTTGGAAGTGTCTTGTGAGGTATGGGGCATTGTACTCTATGATGGGTCTGATGAGTGACGAGTAGTGGGGCACTATAACCTCTTTATTTCTAGATGTAAACGCCTTAGTAATTAGATGGGCCACATAGAAGGATTTCCTAACTACTTTGGCAATATGATTGTCAAAGGAGAGATTACTATCTACCTGGGTCCCCAGATGTCTTATTACCTCTTCTGTATTAAGGGGGCTGCCGCCTATGTGGTAATTCGTGGGTGGTTTGTTTTTCCCAAATGGGATGACTATGCATTTTTTGGCATTTAGCTTGAGGCCATGACTTTGACACCAGGTGTCTGTCTCAGTATGGCCTTTTTGGAGGATGTCCATGTCAGCCAGAGAGTCAATTATGGCTCCCAGTTTGCAGTCATCGGCGAACTTGGTTAGCTATAGTCCTCCTGTATTTGCCTGTACTTCTGAGAAATATATGCTGAACAGTAGGGGTCCCAGAACTGAGCCTTGCGGGACACCACTTGTGACTGGTTTAGAGTCAGACCTGGAGCCCGCTATTCTTACCATGTGAGTTCTGTCTGTAAGCCAGTTGGCAACCCATCTTGTGACGTAGGGGGTTTATGTTCAGGCTGGTGAGTTTTTCTATAATACCCAAGTGAGGAATGGTGTCAAACGCCTTGGCGAGATCAAGGTAGGCGGTGTGAACCACCTTTCCCTCGTCTATGGCCTTGGCAACTGTCTCGAAGAAGTCAACCAGGTTTAGTAGGCATGATCTGCCCTTAATAAAGCTGAACTGGGTCGGGTCAAGTGTTTGGAGGTTCCCAATGTCTTTGTTAATGAGTTCCATGATGATGCGCTCCATAACCTTGCAGACCAGGCTAGTCAGGCTTAAGGGGCGATAGTTACCAGGGTCAGTTGTGGCCCCTCCTTTGTGGAGCAGAATAACCATTGCTGTGCGCCATTCTATGGGCATGTAGCCTGTGGACAGGCTGAGGTTGAACAGCGTGTTTAGGTGGGGGGGTTAGTTCATTCTGTAGTTCATGTAAGACGCAGCCTGGGACACCATCTGGCCCCATTGATGCTGTGTTTTTGGCTTTTGAAAGGGCTGTTTTCACCTGTGCTTCTGTGATTTCTGGGACACTACACTTTTCCGGTATTGTTGTGGGCCCTTTTAAAGGTGAGAGGGAGGTGAAGTTTGCACTGAATCTATCTGCCAGCATGTTGGCAATATCAGTAGGTTCAGTATATTTTGTGCTATTTTGCACTGTCTCAGAGCATATCTGCGAGTTGCCACTTAGATTCTTGACATAGCTAAAGAATGCTTTGTGGTTATCTTTTGAATCCTTGGCTATTTGTTTGTTGAAGTTAGCCTTGGATGATTTTATGAGGGACCTTACTTTCTTAGTGATACTGATCAGGGATGTCTTTTCTTCTTGGGATTTGCTTTTTTTCTGAACTAGTTTCCTCCTTTTGTTGTATAACCTGTTTATGGCAGGGGCCCACCAGACTGGTTTCCTTCTATTAGGGGAGTGAGTCTTGGTTTTGCTAGGGATGGCACGATCCATGCATACTTGTAGGTGCTCATAGAGTGTAATTGTACAGGATTCTGCATCTTGGGCAGTGTTATCCTTTAGCATGGGGGCTGTGAAACTTACCACTTCTGTCTTAGTAAGGTGAAATTTGCTTTAGAAAAGTTTTTCACTGTGGTTTCCTTGGTTGGGGGTGGTGGTGGGGTGTGGACATCCAGGGTGATTAGTTTATGGTCTGATCTAACCAGTGATGGGTTGACCTCCGGTACGGAGTACCTGTCACCCATGTTGGTGATGACCAGGTCCAATATGTTGTGGCCTCTGGTAGGGGAGTTTACCAGCTGATCCAGGGCATTTGAGTTGATAAATTCCAGGAAGCGCTGAGCCTGGGAGTTTGTACTCAAGTAGTTTTCCCAGTTAATGGTAGGGTAATTGAAATCTCCCAAGATCAGGGTGTTCGGTAGGACCTTCATGTTTTCCAGTGTCTCCAGAAAGGCAGAGTGGTGGTCCTGGGTCATGGAGGGTGATCTGTAGCAGGCCACAATTTGCACTGCAGATTTGCCCGATGTTAGTTGTGGATGATCTCAGAGGTATCATGCTGCGCCACTAACCTAGAGGTCTGAGTATCCTTGATGAATATGGATACACCCCCTCCTTTTGTATTTCGGTCTGTGTTCTGCGGCCGAAATGTGTGGTATGAGTTGTAGCCCAGTAGTGCTGGAGTGCTCTCTGGAGCCTTGAACCAAGTTTCAGTTACTGCACAGATGTCAACCTTCTCCATACTTAGGAGTGCTCCGAGCGCATGCATTTTGAGATTTAAACTCCTGGCGTTGAGGTAGAGACATCCGCTGACGTACAGACATCTGCTAGTTCCATAGTTGAAGAAGCATCTCGCGGCATACCAGATTGTGAATGGGTCTCAGCAGAGGCCTACGAATCCAAAGAAGTGGGCATCAGGGGCTGCAAAGGTGCCTCACTGAGTACCAGCGGACTGGCGACTAGCTTAACGGAAGTGTCGTTGGCAGTTTTGGACCTATGTGGTCTGTCTCTGTATTTATCTTTACTTTTTTTGGAAGATTGGTAGTCGGATGGCTTACCGAAGCCATTTCAGAATATGGAGATCAAAAGCAAAAGAATTTAGTGACAAAGATAGCCTAACGACAAATGGTTCGGCATTAAACAAGGCACAAAACCGACAGCGAGGGACGTCGTGGTCTTGGCTTAAACAGGTGATGCAGTAAGAATGAAAATCTCTGTGAGGTATTTGCTTTCCACAGGCAAGACAACTGTCAACTTTTTCTGACATCGGTTAGAGCAAGAAAAAAGGATCCCCAACGGGGTACTTAGCTTTAGAAGACTTCAGGATTATTCAACTTGAAAATGAAAAATTCAGGTAGCAGCCGACCGGCACTTGTGAACTGCTTCTGCTTTGGGCTCCTCCTCGGCAAGAAAGACTGATGTAATGGCACCGGCTGCCTATTTCTATACCCCTGATGACCTGAAGTCATGGAAGAAGCGACAGCATCCGACGCAGAAATACTAAGTCTCTGGTATTCGGGACGACTGAGGGCTACCTGCGGCAGATAACCCAAGTGTGATGACTGCAACAGTGAAACACGAAGAACATCTACCACACTGACAATACATTCCTAAGAGTTGACACAGTTGTTCTGGATTTAGAAAGTTATGTAGACAATGACGTAACTTTCAACCAACATGTGTCCACTAGCGTAAGAAAGTCCTTCTATTTTGCGCAGCTTATAAACAAAAGGATTACATCTAGATCTAGAGATGAGATTGTCCCTTTTTATTCAGCTGTCATTAGGCCAGTCTTTGAGTATAAAGCCTCCTTCGCATATATCTGTCCTGGTATATGCAACAACTGGAAAGCCACAGAGATAACCTACTAAAAGGATACAAGGTCTAAACAATTAGCCCTGTCACAATACTCTGTAATATACAGATCGCTAAGAAGTGACCTGTGTCTGGCATACAAGGCACCCTCTGACCCAATAATGATGGTCCTACTGTACATCAGCAAGTCAAATGGTGCCAGAAGTACTTAGTTTAGTGATCTAAACCTCTTCTGCGACATCAACAGAATGGCTTGGAGGAACAGATAAATCTCACAGAGGATATCACTGGTCTGGAACAGACTCCCCATCCATGTAAAACAAAGCTCGTCCCTGTCCATATTCAAGCACAACTTAGATTTATGGATGGGTAATAGAAAATTTACCTCATGACTGCCCGCTCTACTACTAATGGGCAGAGATAGCTCCTAAATGATTTATTCCATGTATGTGTCCCCTTAAACTATCTAAGGTATGATCCCAGTTATTCCACTAAGGATAATATATTATCATCAGCCATGGGATGGGTAAGGCCAATCTAACACCAAACCAGGATAGGCTATTTCAAACACCAAAAGGGAAATTGGCTAGGCTAAAAATGGCCCGCTGGGGGAACTAGCCTATTACTTATCTATAAACTTCTCTACGTCTCCCCTATCTATATTAACTTATCCAAAAGCAACCTGAATAAATTAGCAACCTCCTACAACAACATAGCCAAATTTGCCACTGGTGCCCCCTTTCGTACCCACCATTGCCATAATCTTAAACTTCTAGGAAGGCTGGAAGTTCACAACTAAATACTTTTCCAGCAGCTCATTTTTATTCACAGGATCGTACATCATCCTACAAATACTCCAATACTCTGTAACCTCTTTAACTCCTATAAAAAATGTACCAATCCTAAGATCCACAAAAAAGCTACAAGTAGCCACCATAAAATCCAACAACAAATCCGGGGACTGCCTGTTCTAAATGCTGTGAGCAATACTTGGAACAAACTTCCAAGTGAAATAACACCCCTGACTTCCACCAACCTTTTCAAGAAACAATTGAAAATCTTCATTAAAAACCAATGGCTCTGCCCCTGCTCTAATCCTGACTGACACTAATTTTCTTATTTGTCTAACTACTTCTCAACTAAAAACTTTTTTCTGCTATTTTCTCTATGCTCCACACTGTCTTAGAATCAAAAAATGTATTTTCTCTGACTGTTTGTTGACTGCCCTGCTGTCCTGAGGAAACTCATGTACAGTGAATGTTTTTTGTTATTTTCTTTCTTAATACAACTGTAAAATAACAATCTGTCTTCTATGTGTAACCTATAATTGATTTGTAAAAATTTTTGCTAAGCAGTTGCAATACTTATGTAAATTGTTTTTCCACTGTTTTTGTGGACTCTATGTATGTATAACATTTTTTGCTCGGAGCCTTTCTGCTCGGGCCTCTACTGAAAATGGACATATATCCAGTTAGACTAGCCCGGTCAACAAATGCAAAATAAATAAATAAATAAATAATGTATGTCAGCAAATCAGGATAATAGCCAAATATATTTTGTGAGTTGCATCAATTTACTAGCTTGAACAGAACTGGTATGAATGCAGAGGTGACCAAGTATTTATTTATTTATTTTACATTTGTTAACCGAGTTAGTCCAGCTGAGCGTTTAGCTCATTTTCAGTGGAGACCCGAGGAGAAAAGCTCCACAATCAGTATTAACATTTTACATACAGTCAGCAAGAAAATTACATTTGGAGCTAATCAATTAGTTAGAGAAGAACAATTTAACAATAAAATTATATAAAAAACAATTGGGTACAATGTTAGAGATGAAACTGCATTTACAATAAATCATACAGAAAAGCAGTAAAGTAAAATGTCAGAATTCTTACCACAAAAACTGTGTTCATTATTTCTAAATAGTTATATACAGTATAGGTACAGAAGGAGTAGTAAGGTAATGCAGTGGTTAAGCAACAAGACAGAGAGGTAGATGATTATTATTAAGGTAGCCAGTGTAAGAGGAAGGAGGATGGTGGGACAGAAGCTAGGGTTGGGAAGTTTCAGGCAGGATGACTATAGTGGCAGGGCCATTTATTTATTAGGTATTTCCGAGTGGCTAGTTTGAAATGCTTTGTTTGGTCAAAGGACCTAATTTCTAGGGGTAGTTGGTTCCAAGTTGTAGCAGGGTTATAGTTATAAAGTAAACATCCTGTTTTGGTTTTGGGTTTATAGATTTGTAGGAAGTCTTGGTCTGAGTTACGTAGTGTTCTAGTTGGGGAATATTTAGATATAACTGATAGAAGGCTAGGGCAGAAAGATGGTAGATAGAGGATGGAGTGGATAATTAGCAGTTGCTGTAGTAGCAGCAAATGAGGGAATTCGAACCACTGCAATTGTTTAAGAGATAGGCAATAGTGTGACTTGTAGGCTTGGTTTGCAGCAAATCTAGCAACTTTATTATAGGTAGTTTCAAGTTTGGTTATGAGTGTGGTATTAAGATTTGTGTACTATTGACAGCTATAGAGAAGGGTGGGAAGAAGAAATGCATGGGAGGGAGTTATTCTGGCTGTGTTGGTTAAATGTCTGTTATTATGGTAAATGAGTCCAAGTTTCTGGTGAGTCTTTTTGATAGAGGTAGTGATTTGGAGATCAAATTTAAGCTGATCGTCTATTATGACTCCTAGCAGTCTAGTGCTAGGGTCAGCAATAATGACAGTGTTATTGCTAGACAGGATGGAAAATGTAGTTTTGAGATTGGTGAGGTTTTTGAGGAGGAAGAGTAGGAGCTTAGTTTTCTTAGGGTTGAGAATTAATTTGTTGTCACAAAGCCATGTCTCTATGGTGTTGAATGATGCTTGGGTAGTAGAGTGGAGGTCAGATGGATTGTCAACAATGGTGATGACTGTTGAATCATCAGCATATTGTACAAGTGTAGAGTTGGGACAAGAAGTGTAAAGTAGGTTGGTGAAAATATTGAAGAGCAGTGGCCCCAGTATGGATCCTTGGGGACACCCATCGAGATGCTTAGGGGGGAGATAGAGCAGAGTGCCATTTAACAGCTTACTGGCGGTTAGCGAGATAGCTGGAAAACCAGGATATGGTGGGAGGAAAGAATCTTAAGTGAGAGAGTTTGTCTAAGAGGAAGGGAATGGGAGACAGTGTCAAAAAGCTTTGGACAGGTTGAGGAACAGACATGAGACTAGCTTATTATTAAGTAAATAAAATAAAGAACTTTCCATTTTTAATGAAAACAGCACTGTCAAATACAGCCAAGTACAAGCAAAGCTGTTGGTTCGTGAAAGTGAAATTTCTGTGCAAGAAGGTAATATAGGGTTGCCACCTTTTCAAATGGCCAAAGTGAGACATTTTTGGTACAAACATCAGATTTTACAGGGCGACACATACCCACGGTCAGTACAAAGGTTAGAACTTAATTTTTTTGCCTAAATAAAAGCTTATTCTTGTAGCATTTTAGTTGCTTATTCTGTTTCTTATAACATTTAGGTATTTTAGATACAGAATAACTGTTTTATGCAACTATTACATAAAATATAGGAAATAATTTTGTCCTAAAATCTCAGGACATTTGCCATTTTTTAAATTTTTTTGTCAGGACGCAACTGCCCAAAGAGGGACTGTCCCTCGCAAAGTGGGACAAGTGGTAACCCTAAGGTAATACTTTGACAGAGCTCAGGTAACGCAGTGTTTCTTCTGCTTAATGGATTTGAAGGTAAAGCAGTTTGAATACTGCAGACTATTACTGATGGATAACAGCAGAGTATGAGGTGATACTGAGTAACTTTAGTACTTAGAAGATAAATGAAAATTACTTTATGTTTTTAAATCATTCTTTACCAGCATAGTCATTTAAAAGTATAGGAGTAGTTTTAGCCATTTAAACTGCTTAAGTCCTTATTGAACAGAGACCTGCACACAATGACCTGTTATTTCACGTCAGTACTCAAACTCCTCCACCTTACTGCTATTCATAGCATACCTGCAACCTGCCCTCAGTTAATGCCACCAAATAGTGTCTTAAGTAAACTAACTTCATGAATGCACAACTACAAAGAAAAGTGAAAAGCCTGTACAGAGCAAATCATTGCTACTGTGTTAATAGTAAGTGGATCAGTAGTGATTTAATATGAGAACTAGTGAACAAGTTCACCATAAATGGTTTCAAGTAGGTATTTTGAAACCTTGACCTACTGACACTTGCAGAAGAGTAGTGTAAAAGACTTACTAAGATTCAGCCTATGGTCAGTTTGATTAGTCTCCTCATTTTCAAAATCTACAATTTCATTAAATTTTTCTGCTTGCTTTACATATTAATTCTTAACTAAATACATCACTAAGTAGAAACAGTAGTGCTCCCAGTGTATTCTTCATATTAACAATAGTATGCATGCTTGCACAGAACTGCAAGAGAAAGATATATTATTATCCAAAGTATTTACTCCAATTTCACTTTTCCAAACTAATACAGAGCAAATGTTTTCAACATTTCTAACAAAACCATGCTCTTCTTATTGGTGCTAGTGACAAAATCAACAGTTTTGTGTACACTAGCAAAAATAAAAATGCGTATGTGCAATGTTATTAGAAAAACAACATGCCTTGTCACAGTAAATAAGGGAATTAAAGACAGAAATCCCTTTTCCAGTACATACCATGGGACCACGACCTGTAGTGACATCTTCCACGAATCTTATTGCAGCTGGATTAGATGCTAACTCTTTCAAATCGTAACCGGCACAGAAATTACTTCCTGCAAGGCAACACAACCTCTGTAACAACATGAAGTTTGAATTTTGGAGTTTAATATGTCAATACAAGAAACTTTGCACAACACTATTTTTTAGAGATTCTGAAGCAGGATACAGCATGTTCTGATGGAATGCATTCCAAATTTCACAGAGCTTATGAAGATTATACTGACACTGCAATGGCACATAATCAATATTTGCTTGCTTTTAGCATTCCCCCCACCTTTCAACAGTTATTAATTTAAGAAAAAAAAACTTTAAGATGAAACAATTAAATAGACCAGTCTTTTTTTTCTCTTACCTCTGTCAAAAGTACTAGAAAAGACAGCCCCTTCTAAGCTGAAAAGACACTTTTGTCGAGCAGTTTTCTTTGCAAACAGTAGTATGGTTTTAGGAAAAGATTTAACATAATAACTTCTGTCCTTTTTCACTAAGACTATTTTTAGGATCATGACGTGCTGAAATGACTGGAGTTGTTTATATGGATTTGTTCAAGACCTTTGAGAGTAAGTTTCATCACAGGCTCATGCATAAGGTTAGACTATACAGTCTAAACCTCTAGTGATTTAAAGCTATTTGGATAGCAATACCTTTAGAGTACTTACAGGGCAGGGGGTTTCATGGGGATTAATATTTGAACTCTCTTCACTCTACTTGTATCTGCCACCCAAAATCAGTGTTCTACTTTACACAGATGATATGACAATCTGTCACCCATCAGTCTCAGTATGTCATTAGCATTGCTTTATACAATGACTTGAGAGACCTTTGCTCCTTGCTACAACAAGGAGCCCTATACTTTGTTTTTGGCAAGCTGACAAATGCTCAAAATATTCTCAGTGGAAGAGCTTCGTGTACTATCATAAAAATTAGACTTGGAGAAGAGTGAGAAGGCGAGCTTTGAATGTTCCTCTCTCCTTCTTCACAGAGTTTTTGGAAACTCAGATTTGGTATTATATATAAACGCGCGTGCACACACACACACACACACACACACACACACACACACACACACACACACACACACACACACACACACACACACACACACACACACACACTCACACACACACAAATATTATGTATAGATAGATACTCATATAAATATAGACATAGATACACTTCAAGAGTGTGGGGTGTTTGCCCCTGTGTCAGGGGTTGCAGGGGGAGCACCCCCTACAAAAATGTTGGTGTATCTTACCATGTTGAGAGTGTTGCTGTTTTGAGTAGCAGCCTCCCAAGCTTTTAGATGTTTTGGGTTTAAATAACTGCTAGTCAATTAAATAAGATGTGTTTAATCATAGTAGAGACATTCAAAATGTTGGAATACTAGTCAGATTACTGAAGACCAAAGCAGTGCTGTCTGGAATAAAAAGAACCTCTGTAAAGCACTTCAGAATTGAACTATTATTTAAATGAAGGGTGAAGTCAATGAAGGAGTGAAACTATCCAATCTATGGTGGTGTGACTTTTCTAATCACAAACCTTTACTAAGCACACACAAACTAATGCTAAAGCACAAACCATACTGAATACCTATCATATAGTGGGTCATCTCTTAACTGCAGGAGCCAACTATGTCTTGGGTAAAGATGTGTTAATAACCACAATAGATTATGCCTTGCCAATTGTCTTAGCCACCTCAGACGCTAACACAAAAAGGTCCTGCATTCTCTAAGCAAAGTTTATAACAAATAAACCCTTTGTAAAGTCAGACTAGGCAGAAGATTGAACATGACTGTATCACTGTACACAAGGCAAGTTGAGTCCCTAGTAACATCAGAGCCATGTTCGTAAGTGGCATCTTAATCAATAAACTTAGAACTATGATACTGTTAATTGCTAAAAGTCAAAATGACTGCCGGTTATCAGTCGCCTCAGCAATACTTACTGGACTTTAGAAGTAATGCCTTCTCTTCCACTGGCCCTAAGATGTGGAACTCTAGTCCATGCTTGCTGAGATTGTTTACCTACTCTGAATTACTTCATGGCATGTTTCAAGAGACAGCTATTCAGTGAAGACACATATGACTGGACACATCTGACTCCTTTCTTTCTACTTACAAAAAACAAGCAGAGAGACTGCTCTGGATGTTGTCGACATCTTAATTTTAAGGATGTTTTCTAGTTATCTTTGTTATTTCTTTCTTTATTTATGTATTTATTTTAGATATCTTTTGTTACCTCACTGCCTGCAGACCATCAGCTCATTATGTGTTGAGAGCTAATGCAGAGCCATCATTTCGGCAGCCATTAATGTATTTTTTTATGCAGCCTTAACCTCACCACTAGTGGTGATGTGGGCATCTGCATCCCTGCAGAGGGACTGCTTATGCTCTGTACTACTGACACATGTATGCTCCTTGACATGCCTCCATTAGGCCTATTATTTCTGGTTTGGGCAAGCCCATCCATGAGCCTTCTATATTCTGTTTTCAGGGAGACTGGTCTAAGCTATTCCCATGCAGCATCAGCTTATTGCAGTGGGAGAAGCTGCCACAACCCTACCTGCCAGGTAGTATGTTCAACACGATAAGCTACTTCTCTCTGACCAATGGTTCCATCTTCTGTTATTGATCTCAGTATACTTTTATCATTATTTTGAATTACAAAGAAATACTGTGCATCATGGAAAAAGTACAGAAGCCTACAGAACACTATGCTGAAGCTCACACTATATGAGCTATGGGCTCACACACTCACTTTTCACAAGATTGGGGGAGAAACAGAGGGCAGTAGTTTGCAGAAATGGCTTGAAGTCCTAGCTGACCCAATACTTTCTCATTCAAGTTATGGTTTGGAATTATATTACAGTGTTCCAAATGCATGCCACACATCTATCTATACATCTACTTCACAGTAAGTTAAAAGAATTCAGCTATGGCATTGGCATTAAAACACCAAAGGCACCAAGTGCAGGGATAATTTTCTTTAATGCTGCTTGGAGATTTGCATAATGGTTAAAGTGTTTGCCTCACAGATACAAGCTACAGGGTTTGATTCTCACCTTTGAGGGAAACTGGGAAATTGGCTAGGCTTAAAATGGCCAATAAGGGCTGCTAGCCTAGTACTTGTCTATAAATCTATAAGCTCCTAAGTATAAATTAGTGACAGCTTTTCAAGTTAATCTAAAGAACAGCAAATAAGTATGAGAGTTCCAGCTACTTATAAAATAGATCTATTACACTAAACTTTTATCACAAATGCTCAGATTGCATGTTGTACTTTGTTCCGGATTTAGGAGTTCCCTGTACATCAGTTATCCCGCAAAGCACTAATACTCTTTCTATCAGTTTCACAGCCAACCTGTTATTTTTTACTGCTATCTATAAACTGCTGTATCAAAATGTATGCCCCTAACACATCATCTCTCTTCTACCAATAATCACAACTCTGTGCAATACAGACAGCAATGCAGGATCTAAAGGCCTCACTTCACATAAACAAGCTTAGAAAGGGCTTTCAATAAAGTACAGTTGTGTACACTTACCATAACTGTAGATGTTCGAGTGTATTCACTGTTGCAGGCATCACATGTGGGTTATCTGCTTGCAGTAGCCCTCAGTCGGCCTTATTAACAAAGTCATGGGTCCTGTGTCGGTTGCTGTCTCATCTTCTATGACGTCAGGTAGTCAGGGTTATAAAGCATGCAGCCGACACCATTTTATCAGTTTTTCTTGCCGCAGATGTCAGGTGCCCCATAATGGGAAGCAATTATATACAAGGTTACACCTCCAACAAAAAGCAAATACACCAGAAAGCTTTAAGCATAGTAAACAAGAATAGAGGTATAGACAACAGAAGTCAGGGGGCTGGAGGGAGGGTAACCAGGACTGCAACAGTGAATACACTCGAACATCTACATTTGTGTTAAGTGTACACAACTGTACTATGTTCTTCATGTTTCACTGTTGCAGTCATCACATTTGGGTAGATTCCCAAAGCTAAGGATGGGAGGAGGCAATGAAATAGCATTAGGACCAGCTATAAGGCCCTGCAGGATTGCAGCGGCAAAGCCAGCTCTGGATTTAGAAAAAAAATTGGCAAGTGGCAATGCTTGGTGAAGGTATGTACAGAACTCCAGGTAGTAGCTTCTATGATGTCTCTGGTAGGGGCACCTCTGAGAAAGGCTGTAGAGGTAGATACAGCCCTGGTTGAATGTGGTATTATCCCCTGTGGGGTAGGTTTTTCATGGTGCTTATAGCAGAAATGAATGCAATGGCCAATCAACTTAAAAATGGTTTGCTTTGAAATAGCTTTCCCCTCTGCCCCTGCAGCAAATGCAACCCGCAGCTGTTTAAATTTCCTGAGAGGTTTAGTCCTGTCCAAGTAAAATCTAAATTGTCTGTGCACGTCCAAGGGGTGCAGTATTTATTCCCCTTTGTTCTGTGGATTAGAAAAGAAAGTTGGCAAATGAATGGACTGATTAAGGGCCACACTGGACACTACCTTGGGCATGAAGGAGGGATTGGTCCTGAGGGACACCCTGTTCGCATGATAGATGATGAAAGGCTCCACAGCCATGAGGGCCTGAAATTCAGCCACCCTTCTTGCTGAAGTGATGGCTAGAAGGAAAGATGTTTTTCAAGAAAGGAATTTCAACTCTGCACTTGCAGCTGGGTTGAACGGAGGTAGAGTGAGCTTTTCCAATACAAAGTTAAGGTCCCAGGCTGGAGTAGGGGCTCTCCTGGGTGGTCTTAAGTTTTTGGTCCCTCTGAGGAATTGCTTCAGCAGTGGATGAGAGAAGAGGGGTGATTCTGTATTGTAATGAGTTGAAATGGCTGAGGCATGAATTTTGATGGAGGCAATGGAAAGGCCCTTTTGAAGCATCTCAGTTAAGTATTGAAGAATCTGAGGTAAATTGGGCGCTGCTGTGCCCATCCCATGAGTTTGGCTCCAGAAACAGAATCTTTTCCATTTTTCAGCATAGGATTTTCTAGTAATAGGCCTCCTTGCCTCCAGAATGACATCCATCACTTGCTTACTGAGGGATGGGAATGGTGAGATCAAGTAATTAGCCAGGCTGCCAAGTTCAGAGTTTGAAGCTGTGGTGCAGAATCTGGCCCTCCTGCTGAGACAGTAGAGCAGGGGTCTGAGGCAGGTGCCATGGTGCCAGCAGTGACACACTGCACAAGAGGGGATACCAGTGTCGGTGTAACCAGTCTGGTGCAATCAGTATTGTCCTTGGTTTGTCCTGTTTGATCTTTAGTAGTACCTTGGAGAGGAGAGGCAGACGGGGAAAAGCATAAACTGATAGTTTTTCCTGGTGAAGGACAGAGCATCCACTTTCCAAGCTTGTTTGTGGGGAGTCCTTGTGCAGAATTTGTCCAATTGATAGTTCTGGGGAGAGGCAAACAGGCCTATCTCTGGGCTCCCCCATTTGTTTTTCAACGTGTTGAATATCTTTGGTTCCAGTCTTCACTCGTGTGGGTCCATGAGATTTCTGCTTAGGTCGTCTGCCAGTGTATTTAGCTTTCCTGGCAGGAAATGAGCCTGTAGGTGCACTTTCCACTCGCATGGGTCCATGAGATTTCTGCTTAGGTCGTCTGCCAGTGTATTTAGCTTTCCTGGCAAGAATTGAGCATGTAGGCGCACTTGGTTGCTCAGGGCTGTGTTCCACAGAGCCATAGCTAGCCTGCAGAGAGGGTAAGAGTGGGTTCCCCCCCTGCTTGTTTATGTACCACATAACAGTGGTGTTGTCCATCTTTACCAATAATTGTCCTGGAAGAATGTGGTCCTTGAAGGCTGTCAGAGCATACTGTACAGCTAACATTTCTTTTTGATTGTTATGCAGGTGCATTTGACTTGGGTTCTATTTGCCCTGAATGCACTGCCCTGCTAAGTGAGCCCCCCTGCATAGTCTGATGCGTCTGTTGTTAGGGTTTGGGCGGCAGGGGGTGCAGTGAATGGCAGTCCCTTGTTGTGGTGGCAGGCCTCTGTCCACCAAAGGAACTCTATCTGTAGGCAAGGTATGATAGGAATCATTGAGTCTAGATCCTGAGAATGTTGACACCACAGGCTTTTTAGATACCACTGTAGTTTCGTCATATGCAGTCTTGCATATGGAATTAGAAGAATGCAGGAGACCAGGAACCCCAAGGCTTGCAGTATTTGTCTTGCAGATAGCAGGGTCTTTGTGGCCATAAGTTTGAAGTGAGCTGTCAAATGAACTTGTTTCTCTGGTGTGAGGGAAGCCTTCTGGGAAGTTGTGTTCAAGCTTGCTCCCAGGAATACAATTTGTTGGCAGGGTACCAGATGTAATTTATTTTCGTTTATGGTGTACCCCAAGGAAGTTATGACTTTTTGTACAAATGCCAGATGATTCAGTAGTATGCCCTGGCTTTCTGCCTGAATTAGACAGTTGTCCAGGTATGGGTATATTTGAAAATTTCTTTGCCTGCAAAATGCAATGACTGGAGATAGGCACTTTGTGAATACCCTGGGCGCAGTAGATAAGCCAAAGGGCAGTGCAGAGAACTGATAGTGCATGAAGCCTGCTTTTAAGCATAGGTATCTTCTGCAAGATTCCCTGATTGGGATGTGCAGGTAGGCTTCCTTTAAATCCAGTGTTGCCAACCAGGCATCCTTGCCTAGCATAGGAAGCAACTGGTGAAGAGTTAGCATCTTGAATTCTGGAATCACCAAAAAAGTGTTTAGGATAGAGAGATCCAGGATAGGACGCCTGGAGTAGTCTTTTCTGGGCATCAGAAAAACTTGAGTAGAAACCTTGTCCCCTTTCCTCTTCTGGGACAGTTTGAATAGCCCTTACACTTAAGAGAGAGGGAACTTGCTTTTGAGCCTCTGCCCACTGATTTAGGGGTATAACTGGACAACAGTTTTGGTGTTAAAGTGTGGAAGTGGAATCTGTACCCCTGGGAAACTATATTTAAAACCCATTTGTCCTGGTTAATGAGTTCCCAGTTTTTTGCCTGCAGTGCAATCTTTCCCCCTAAAGGAGCAGTCAGTTTTGAAAAGCTTGGAAGTTTTAAGGTTAAATCATTGAGCCAGTTTACCATAGGGGGGGGGGGTCTTACTACTCCCTGTTCTGTGCATACCTTGGGACTGAAGCCTGAGTGTTCTGCTGGATCTGGGTTTGGACTGAGAGGGCCTGGAAGAGGCAGGAAAGGACCAATTCTTAGAGGGCCAATGCCTACTAAATACTGGAGGCTACACTTGCAGGAAATCTTTAACAGTTTGCATGGATTTAGCCTTTTCCTCCATCTTTTTAAGTACTTCTTCTGCTATGTTGCCAAACAGGCGGTCCTGGTTTAAGGGAGCATCCAACAATTTAGCTTTAACATGATCTGGCAAAGATTGCTCCTTAAGCCAAGCATGCCTTCTAAGTACAGACCCAGTAACAGCAACCCTGCAAGATGCCTCTAGTGAATCAAAGCCACATTGCAAAGTATGTTTTCCAACTTGTTTAGCAGAATACATTAAATCCTGTAAATCCTTAATTTCAGCACAGTCAGGAATCAACATCATTTTCTGTATAAACAATAAGTATTCAGTTTGAGATAAAGCTAGCAGGTACGGCTGGTGCCCGGCAACCAAGCTTATGTGACCAATTGAAAAAATAAAGCCAGCACCACGAATGGATCCAATGAATGTAGTTTATTGCACTGAAACTAGACCGGTTTCAGCTATTAAACTTTCCTCAGTAGTTCTACTGAGCAAAGCTTAATAGCTGAAACCGGTCTAGTTTTTTCAATTGGTCTGTATAAACAATCCAATAATGTGCTGCTCATACTTTAACGTATGAAACTGGCAATTTAAGGCCCTAATGGCCAAGGCTGCTGAAGTGTATACCTTCTTACCCCATCTATCCAGCGCCCTGGAATCTCTATCAGAGGGGGTACGATTTTTGGAAGTGGTAGCCTTTATGCCCTTGGGTCCCTGTGAAATGGTCTCAAGATCCGCAGTAGGATTTTTAACAGGAACTTGTGAGAGTCAGGAACCCTGTAATATCTATCCGGTTTTCTGGGAGCAGGAGATATGGAGTCAGGGGCCATGCTAGACTCTGTGAAGGCATCATCAACAATGTCCAGTACAGGGGGGATAGCTAAAGGCCTGTGTTGGGGCAGGAGTAAGAAATCCCTAAGCCTCTTTTTAGAATCAGAGTAATCCTGGCTTTTCCATTTGAAATGCTCCCGAAGAGTATGCAAGGTTTCACCAAAAGAGAAATCCTGTGGAGGGGAAGCAGAGTGAATCGAGTCCTCTGCATCAGAATCCTTCTAGGCAGATAAGGGTATATCCTGGTCATCAGAAAAAAGAGAAATTTCAGAATCCTGATCAGAAGAATCATAGCCAAATTCAGTCCTAGGTCTCTTACAGGGGGAAGGCTGACTTCCCCTGATTAAAGTAATAAGGTCTTCAGCCATTCTTATCATTAGTTTTTTAGGCAAAGAGACCTGACCAAGTGGTCTGGGCATCGGTTTACTACGCATGGATCATGTTTTAGGCCTGCTTTGGACCTAGGCAGCCTGTCTCTGTCTTTATCTTTGCGTTTTTTCAGAATTTCGGTAGTCGGGTGGCTTACCGAAGTCATATCTGGATAATTGAACCGAGTAACGAAATATTTAAAAGCGTAAATATACTGATGACGAATAGTACGTGGTTTAAATAAGGCAAAAAACTGACAGCGAGGTACATCGTGGTCAGGACCTAGGCAAGGAATACAGTATGAATGAAAATCTTTATGAGGCATTTGCTTTCCACAAGAAATACAATTACTGACTCTTACTGACATCGGTTAACAGCAAGAAAAAGTTTCCCCAATGAAACTTGAAAATGAAAATTTCAGGAGTCGGCGGCCGACACTTGCGAACTGCTTCTGCTTCGGGCACCGCACGGCAAGAAAGACTGATAAAATGGCATCAGCTGCATGCTTTATACCCCTGACTACCTGACGTCATGGAAGATGAGACAGCAACCAACGCAGGACCCAAGACTTTGTTAATCAGGCCGAATGAGGGCTACTGCAAGCAGATAAACACGAAGAACATCTAGTGACAATGTGAGGTTCTGTGAAAGCTATGCAAGAGAATGCTTTGTTTAGGGTAAGGGTCATACAGAGTAGACTAATTTATAGTATGTAAGTTTTTTTAAACCTTGGCACGCAACCAGACAGTATGACCATTGCATTTTACAGTAGTAACTTAACGTTTGTGAACCAAGCTGGATTACTTTACACTGTGATTGGCTACTGTTTGTGTTTAAACTAACTGAAATCGTTTGTTGTGTCTATTATTTATTTTTTTATGTATTTTATTACAATTAGACATTTGAAATATCTACAAAGTCCATGTAACTGCCGAGTATGGACAGTGGGCTGTCAAGTGACTGATCCTGACCTGCTGTCATTTACAAAAGTTAAACAGTCATTCTTTTGGCTTTGCAGGAGTAATGTACATTTGTGTGAAGTCGTACTATTCTTCAGTGGCTAGCTACATTATTCTTGTGTTTAACAGAGTTGTAATAAATGACTTTGGCCTTTATTTTTTTTTTTACAACAAATAGACATCAAAGGTTTTCACAGTCAGCAAAGTGGATAGAGCTCCTGGGTAGGGAGCAGTCTATAGTTTAAAATGACTGATCCTGGTGTTTTTTGCCTAAGTTAAACAGTCATCATTCTGGTTTTGCATGATTTATGTGTATCCGTGAAAAGCAAGTTGTAATATTTCACTATGACTACTTTTGTGTGAAATTAATTTAAAATACATTATTGTGACTATTTTATTATTACAGACGCCTGAGGTGTAAGCAGTCAATAAAGTGGGTATAGCTGCTTGGTATGAGGGCCGGCTGTAGATGAAACTGGCTGACCCTTCTTTCATTTGCTCATACTTAACAATCATTAATTTGAATTCCCAAGATTAGTGTGAACTTGAAACAAATTTGGCATAAAAGTTACAGTGATTGTTATTTTTTTCTGCAGTCTGACATCTGAATTAAGCACAGTCAGCAAACTGGATACAATTGCTGGGCACTGGAGCTAACTGTGGATGAGTCTAACAATACTGTTTGTTCTTAATCTGACTTTGCTGGACTACTGTATATTCATTTGAAGCAAGAAGGAATGCTTTGCTGTGACATTTTTTAAATCACGTTTCGACATCTGACATGCATGTACATAGTCATTAATGTAGCTGTAATTCATGGTTGTGGAGACATTCTGTGAGAAAAAGTGACTTTATCCTGCTGTTACTTTATCTCCTTTAAATAGTCACAGAAAAGGTTTTGCAGCAGCAGGACCACACAATCTACATTACTTGCCAAAACAGCATAAAATGATTCTTGCTATGGATTATGTATGCATGAGAGTGCACAATGGTGTGTGTGTGTGTGTGTGTGTGTGTGTGTGTGTGTGTGTGTGTGTGTGTGTGTGTGTGTGTGTGTGTTTTGGGCAGGTTGTAAGTTAGCCATAATTTCTTTCAATTTCCATTACATTCAAGAATGCCAGAGCAGTATCATAGCACCCTATGCAGTTTCCCAAACTGGTGCTCCCCTCAACCCAAGTTTGAAGAGCCAAAAAATGGTCTTCTCACTGTCAAAGATAAAAAAACTGTAGCAAACTACTTGGTACAAATGTAACAAGCAGCATACTGTTAAACTGCCACACACTAAGACCTTCAGTGCTTCAGCCATGACTGCAAACACAGCATCAGCATTCATTTCTCAGTACCTGTACAGTACTACCACACCATCAGTAACTGGTGATTGTACATCCTAGCATCTTGCACCCAGGACACAACCCCCTTAGCCCCATCCAAGTTCTGCCTTTGCTTCAGAGCTTCTAGTGACCTAGGAAACACCATACCTACCTGGCTGTATTAGGGGATTTTGACACAAGTTTAGTGAGGGGTCCCCATCCTCTACCTCTGCCATATGCCATACCTTATCTAAAACTGGCCAGATCACAGTAGCTTGTATGCCTGCTGGATGAGGACAGCATTGACATTATTTCTTCGAATTTCCACAAAATCAAACCTCAGACATATGAGCAAAGGGTTGCTATAGTGACTTATTGTGAACTTCCCACCACTATCCCTGCAAGATCCAACAGAAAAACAGTCAGAAAATAACACAGCTTTACACACTTGTGACCTATGTTCCTACGTTCTACTTCAAACAATCAGTAAAGGAAGTGAAGAAACATCTAGAAACACTAAATGTGAACTCAGGAGACAAATTCTGAAAACTACACCAGACCCTCTTTGGAATGGCTGATCCTATCAAGCCATGCCTTGGCACAAATATTTAGTTTAACTTGGCCTTGACAATGGGAATATTCCCAAACTACCTTAAATATGCAAATATCATACCACTATAGTTAACCTCTGATAACTTAAGATTCTCAAAAAACTGCTCTACAAACAGCTTTTCAAACACATCAATGATCAAGGATTACTCTGTGATGATGTCATGGTTTCAGAAATGTCTTCAGTTCAGTTACAGCCATTTATACAGCAACTGACGTTATATGAAATAATATGGCTAATGGTCTTCTAAGAACAGACCTCTTTATTGACTTGACAAGAGCCTTTCAGACAGTAAATCATTTCCTTCTGATCAATAAACTAAGAAGGCTTAACTTTGGCACCAATACCCTTCTTTAGTTTACTAACAACCTACCTAATACGACATACATACAGAACTTACTTAAAACCAATGCTAACTTTATCCCTCACACCCCTCCACTGCCTCCTCATTCCACTCCTTTCTCCATTAAACCAATCCCCACCTCAACTATACGATTGGTTCTCAATAAACTTAAACCCTGTCCCCCCTCTGCTGACAAACTTCCACCTTACCATCTTAAGTTAGCAGCTTCCTCCATTGCCTACCCAGTTTCCATACTCATCAATCGTTCAGTTAAGGAAAGTCTTGTCCCTGCTGTCTGGAAAATAATCTACATTTTGCCCCTACACAAAGGAAGAAACTCCACTGACCCTTCAAATTTTAAGCCCATTGCTATTCTTTCCCCCCTTTCTAAAATTCTCTAAAAGTGTACACACAGACAGCTCATTTCTTATCTCACCCAAGAGAACCTCCTCACCCCCACACAACATGGATTCAGACCTCATCATAGCACCACTACTGCGTTTATATTTTTTACTCAAGCAATTTCCTCATCTCTTGATAATAACAAATTAGTCTCCTGCCTGTTCCTCGACCTCTCTAAAGCCTTTGATACTGTATCCCATAAGCTCCTTCTCTCCAAACTAGCCTCCCTTAACCTCTGTAACTCCTCTCTTAGCTGGTTCTCTACATATCTATCTGATCGGCTACAATCTGTTAAATGGCTCTCCTCTACCTCCACTTTCCTCTCTGTTCAAACCGGAGTGCCACAAGGCTCCATCCTTGGGTCTCTCTTATTCAACATCTTTACTAACAACCTCTACCTTTCCCAGCCTCACTCTACTCTGATTCAATATGCTGATGACTCAACTATCATAAACACATCTGACAATCTTCCTCACCTACTCACCCTCACTCAAGAATCTCTGCATTCACTTAAAAAATGGCTCTCTGCTAATCAATTGCTACTTAACCCTAACAAAACTAATTTTCTACTCTTCCTGCTTAAATCTCTCCAATATCCTAAAACCTCCTTCTCCATCTCCTCTCTAAATAACACTCCCATCAAAGTTAAATCACATACTAAACTCCTCGGAGTTTATGTAGATGATGAACTTAAATTTGACATTCACATTAATAACTGTATTAAAAAAAACTCACCAAAAACTTGGACTGCTATACAGGAACAAAAAAAATACTAACTCCAAAATCTAAACTGTCCTTAGCTCAAGCATACCTACTTCCTACCCTTCTTTACGCCACCCCATTACTCACCCAACTTCAAAAGAATCTGACTACCAAGCTTGAACACACCTATAATAAAATAGTGCGATTCACCAGTAATCTCCCTTATCGAACACACCACTGTCTTTCCCTAAAAAAACTTCACTGGCTTGAACTCCAACACCAAGTCCTCCTGCCACAGCTCCATCTGACCCACTCTTATCCTTCACCATCCCTCTGATTGTCCATCTCTGACTAATCTAATCTCCCCCTACATCCCTAAGTGCAACCTATGTAGCTCTGACCAACTCCTATTGTGTATCTCCAAACCTAACAAATCCATTGGTGGGATAACTCTATAGCAAGGGTGTCCAACCTTTTGGCTTGTTGGGGCCACATTGAGTGAACAGAAATTGTCTTGGGGCTGCATATAAAATATATCATATAGTTAACTCTTTCGCTGCCACGGGAGACCAAAGTCGACCCCCTGGCTGTACTGTAGGTGCATTCGAACAATTAATAAATGTAATAAATGCCTAATATTTGCCTTAAAATTCTAATTCTCATTCTGATTTTAATTCTCTAATCTACCAGTTAACTCTAACATCTTAGTTAATATATAGATTTTTTTTTTTTACAAATAAACAGATATTCACTACAGCACTAGCATTTCTCACTGGGAAAACCACTCCAGCAGTCCATCTACAATTTCAACATTAGCAGTCCTACAATACTATAATCCACAAAAATAAGCCAACAAATTTGCAATAAAGTAAAGAATTCACATTAGTGACTTAATAAAACAATTCTGAATAAGCTACAAGAGGGTCTCACCCAAACAAATGACTGGTGCCAGAAACATGGCCTCAAGCTAAATGCCAAAAAATGCACAATCATCCCCTTTGAGGAGAGTGATGTCCCCACAAATTATCACATTAATAACAATGTTGTAAGCACGCAACAGTCGTGAGGTGCTTGGGCACCCAGGTTGATAGAAACCTGACTTTTGACCACCACATTGTCTCCGTTGTACGGAAAGCTTTTTACATGGCCCACCTCATTAGTAAGGGTATCTCATCCAGAGACAAGGAGGTCATAGCATCCCTGTATTCTTGTAACCACACAGTCCAAGGCAGTGACACAAACCACAAAGAAACACAACGCTGCTCCGGCACAATAAAGGCTGTCCCTTTTCCACAAACCACCACTGCTGTTTGCAAGCACAAGGATAAATGATGTTCCCATGAAGATAAAAATATTTATTTAACAAAAGACTTGTAAAAACAAAACAAAGTTACTGATTAAGCACTTTCGTCTCCTTAACGGAGACTTTTTGTGGAAAAGGGACAGCCTTTATTGTGCCGGAGCAGCATTGTGTTTCTTTGTGGTTTGTATCCCTGTATTCTTCCTTTACAAGAGCAATTATTGAGTGCAACACCCCTTTTGGCACGTGCCTCAGCAAAACACCATGCCAAAAGAAAGAGTACAACCATTTCTGACAAAAAAGGTCAAAGGACTGAGTTCACTTAGTTATCCAAACAGACTATAAAGCTTCTTGCTTTCCTCTGTCTCTCACTGGCCCCTATAAATTTCATTACTGGCTTGCTTTCCAGGCTAAGAAAGATCCTGCCTTAAGAGACTTTCTCCACCTCAGAAATACTGGTTATATTTAAAACACTCACTACAAAGACCAAAGCCTTCACTGCAACATAAACAAGCCACTTTGTATGGACAGGTTCTTGACACAAAAACTGTCAACTTCTGTAAAAAGCTCCTATCATTATCAAACAATGTAGTTCAACAACACTACAACTGGATGGATAGCCATGATAGTACTCCTTAAGTAAGTAGTATAGCCTTCATCAAACCGGAAGGAAAATCCACATACTAAACTTTCCCAGCTGGATGGCTAAGATCTAATATTGGTTACTTAAGTCTACTTGTCTAAGAAGAGGGGCCTATTTAACTAAGAATTTCATTTGCAAAAATATATTCAGTATACATATTAAATCTCTCTCTCTTATACACATGCACACACACCCACACACCCACACACACAGAGAAAAGGAGCCCCTACTTGTAAAATAGGCAACCTCAGTAATCACATGACACAGTCTCACTGATTGAAATTGTCTGGAAGTCAAAATATCTGAAAAAAAAAATCATAATAGAGATGGATTCATCCATGCAATTTCCCACCACCAAAAGGACCATCAATAAATCAACAAATAACTGCTCAGCAAAAATTAAATCAATAAGAAATCTATAAACTCTCTAAGATCATACTACATACTGGAGTAAACATATAACTTACCTCCAATCTAAAGCCATTTGACATTCAGACATTTTAATTTGTGCAGAAGTTATTCACAGACTGATCGTTTACTAAGCTGTAATGCTGACCATCGCTTTTGAAAAAAACAAATTCCCACACTTTGTCAATAGCTCAAAGTGAAGAAAGGATTACTTTTATTATGTATTTATTTAATTTTGGAAAACATCTTTAAAACTGTTAAATTGATCACACACCCAGAAACACTGAAAAGTTATTGTGATAAGTAAACCACAGACTGCTGCAAGAAATCAGTCACAGCACACTATGCTTATGTCCGAACCAATGAAGCATACCTGTCAATTCCAAAAGAATTAAAGTAGCGTAATAAGAAAGTTATTTGCAAGGTTACATGGCAGTTTATATTGGAAATAAGTGGAGATATTAAAAACGCTCTGTTTCTCATAACTATGCTGAAAAGTCTTCCAAGGTAAATACAACCTTCTGATTTAGCATGGCACCATACCTCTCAACCTTAGAGCAAGAATTCTGGACAAAGCGAAAAATGAAATTGGGACACAGGCCCAAAAATAGTTATGCATTACAGACACCATTGAAACAAGTGTAGCTGCAACCATTATACATCACGTATAATGTTTCTATCCCATTATTGTCAGTTAAGCATTATATGGCTCATTCAATTCTGCCTTCTTTTGCAACAAAGAAAACCATGCTTTGAAATGACAAATCCATTAAAAATAATAAAACACATTGGCTCCACATCCTGCAACTTCCTACCTGCAAACAACCACAGAGCTTTCACTGAAACTAGGTCTGCTTATTTCCACAGAATGACACCTCTCCCTAATTAAGTCTAACGGTATACAAACTACCAGGATCTGGACTACCTGAAATAAATTAAATTATGGCCTGCAAATTGCAAGTGCACTTTGTTTAATTAAACTACATTTCAAAGCCCACTTGCTGTATTTTTTCAGTAACATCCAAATATCCATTTCCAGGTCACTTTACAAGACATTGGCAGTGGTAGACTTAGCATCCTCCAGATCCTTACAGGACCACACTCATACTGCTAACATTGTCCATTAAATGTAAATATCCATCCATGGCAAGAAGCTATGTCTTAAAAAATCAATTTTTGGCATTCCTAGTACCCAAGTATCAGGTTTTGAAACAAAGAAACATATTCTCCACAGTTTGTAAGTATCTGTCTTTAATAATCATCTACTACTGCAGCACTCCCAACGCAAACACACACATACACACTAAAACCCCCAACATTTAGAAAATGACATTGTGCCTACCTGATTTTCCAGTATTGATGATCCACCAAAGATATGCTTACTGTTGTCCAATCTACCACTGCTTCAAACCCACCAATTACAAAACAGTACTGGGTGATTTTTTTGTTTGTCAAAAAAAATAAACTTTATATGCTACAGTCCCACATTAGTCAATCCACTACTGACCCATTAACCCTAGGCTGCTGTCTCATTCTTACTCCCTGGGACTGCATTACCTTGGATGACTACTTTTATTTCCTAAGCAAAAGACACAAATTGGAAGATGTGGCAAAAATCCAGACATTCTTCGAAAATCCATACAGTTGAGAGGTATGATTTCATATTCAATACAACACTCTCCCTGTCAGAATAGCTGCAATTTAATGAAAGTGTACTTTTGATGTAGGATGCATTTGTGAGCTAACTTGTTTGTACGTTAGCCTCTTTGTGCATGTGTCTCTCTCTGGCTCTCTGTCATGCACACACACACACACACACACACACACACACACACACACACACACACACACACACACACACACACACACACACACACACACACACACACACACACCTACTTTCACGCACACAAACATTCTGCTTTCATGCATGCACTCACTCACACCATACTTACCTATTAACACAGGTTAAGTGTTGTCTCTTTAAAAGGCAATGGCAGCAAATCCATAGACGAGTCCCTCTTCAGCAAGAACACACACATTGATTCTTTGGCACAAAATTATGGCGCAAACACACAGACCCTTATTTGGTGCAAAAATATCAAAACTAGAAGGTTGCGTTGGTGCATGCGCACACCGATGTTAAGAGTTACAGGTCACGGGCATGAAAAACACAACAAAAAAGTGTTTTTGGGCATGCGTACATCGATGTTGGAGTTAGAGGTAGAGGGCCGCATGGCAGAGCTCTGAGGGCCACAGGTTGGACACATCTACTCTATAGCCACTATGTCACCTCCGCCTAAAAATAGCATTAAAGAAATACCTGCATACCTCTTGGATCTACTTCTGCAATGACCCCACGTGAACATCTTCCTCCTTGCCTCTCTCTCAATGCCTAAGACCCCCTTTTTTTTTCTACCTCAACTACGTATTTAACTCTAATTTCTGATATTTCTACCTGCACCTGTACCTTCCCCCATTCAATCTTCCTTCACCACTAATTTCCCCTCCAATCTCCTCCTCAGCTTCTCCAGTTCCTGACTCCTCTTAATGCTCTATAATGCAATGACTGTCTTGCTGAATTCTCTTATGTCACAAATTGTTTTAAATCTTTGACTTTCATATTTAGTGTACAATGTTCCTATGATTTACTTTTATGTCTTTTCTTTTTTTTTTGTATTATTTTAGTTGCTTTGTATAAAGATTAATTGTACTTTTCCTGTAATTTTTGTATTAATTACTGTATTGCTAAATTTTTCGGGTCTCTGCTGAAAAAGGGCATATTGCCCAGTCAGACCAACCTAGTTAACAAATGTTAAATATATACATACATGATATAATACAACACAGGAACTATACACATTTTCTTGGGTACCACAGGACTAAGTGTTAGGACCATGCTTGTTCTTAATGTTCAACAATGACCTTGCAAGAGATCTCTCATATCTTAACACTGTGATGTAAGCAGATGTCAACACTATGTTGAGATATGCGAGAGCACAACATAGTGATATATGCAAATGACATCTCATTAATAGAATAAGGCAAGAGCCTGCCAGTCCTAAAGCACAGGCTGCAAATTACTGTTAAACTCGATGTTCTCCAACCTCCTGACAGTTACTGAGAGTTAACCCAAATAAAATCAATCTTATGGTCTTTGCAACAAGGCAGAGATTACACAATCTTCCTCCGAATCAAACTGCAGGCAGTCTTGGAAACTTTATTCTGAACACCATGGAACAAATGTACTTGCACTTGACCCATGACCCCACCCTAAGCTTCTCAAATCATACAAAGTTGTTAACAAAACCACATGCCAACTAAAACTGTGCTCTAAAACAACACATTACAAAACAGAGAAGGCAACTAATCATTTTGCAGAATGGGGATCAGGAAAATACCACTCAACACGACACTTTTTGTCAAACAAAAGATCTCTGTCCTTAACATAACTGTTTTCTCTAAGTACACAGTGTCTCATGAGAATAGTTATAAAACAAACAACTCCATTCACATAGCCAGAGTAATTCCTTACTTCTCAGAGAGTGCACCATAAGTCATTTACATGTTAAGCTCCTATAGCCATCTGTTCCTTTCAGAACTAAAACCTCAGAAAGTACAGTTGTGTACCCACCATAAATGTAGATGTTCGAGTGTATTCACTGTTGCAGTCATTACACTTGGGTTATTCTGCTGGCAGGCTACCCACAGTCGGCCTGAATTCCAAAGTCCTGGTCCGGCGTTGGTTGCTGTCGCCTCTTCCCTGACGTTAGTGCACCAGGGGTATATAAGATGCAGCCAACGCCAATTTCTTCAGTTTTTCTTGCCCCAGATGTCAGCTGCCCCCAAAAGGGTAGGCTAAAAACATTGCTTATAAAAAGCATGCACTAAAATAAACAATACCTTCATTTATAAGCAAATACACCACATAGGTTGTATAGAATAGAGAAGTACAGATAAGTTCCAGCAAAGGGGGATGGTGGGTGGGTAACCTGGACTGCAACAGTGAATACACTCGAACATCTACATTTATGGTAGGTACACAACTGTACTATGTTCATCGTGTTTCACTGTTGCAGTCATTACACTTGGGTTGAATCCCAAAGCTGAGGTTGGGTGGCTGGTTCTAAATAGAATTAGGAGTGGCTATGAGGCCCTGCAGAACTGCAGTGGCAATGCCTGCTCTGGATTTAGAGTAAAGAGGCAAGTGGTTGTGCTTGGTAAAAGTGTGCACTGAAGTCCAAGTAGCAGCTTCCAAAATATCCTTGGTTGGTACTCCTCTGAGGAAGGCTGCTGAGGTGGCTGCTGCCCTGGTCGAATGTGGCCTAATGCCCTTAGGCACTGATTTGCCATGTTGTGCACAGCAGAAACGAATGCAGTGTCCTATCCATTTTTAAATAGTTTGCTTTGAGATAGCTTTTCCTTGTGATCCTGCAGCATATGCCACTAAAAGTTGCTCAGTCTTTCTGAAAGCTTTAGTTTTGTCCAAGTAGAAGCGTAGCTGTCTGTGTATGTCCAAGGAATGCAGTAGTCACTCCCCTTTATTCTGTGGATTTGGATAAAAAGTAGGCAGATGAATGGTTTGATTAAGAGCCACACTGGATACTACCTTTGGCATAAATGTTGGGTTTGTCCTTAGAGAAACCCTGTCAGGATGGAAAATGATAAAAGGTTCCACAGTCATTAATGCCTGTAACTCTGAGACTCTTCTTGCTGAAGTTATTGCTAGGAGCAGAGCTGTTTCCATGATAAAAAATTTATCTCTGCTGTATTGGCCGGCTCAAAAGGGGGCAGTGTGAGCTTTTCCAAGACAAAATTGAGGTCCCATGTAGGTATCGGTGCTCTCCTTGGGGGTCTTATGTTTTTGGCCCCTCTGAAGTACTGCCTTAGCAGTGGATGTGAAAAAATAGGTGGTTCCGTATTGTAATGAGCTGAAATGGCAGAGGCATGGATCTTAATTGATGAGAAGGATAGGCCTTTGTCCAGCATCTCAGTTAGGTATTGCAAAATCTGAGGAATATTTGGAACAAGCGGGTCAATTCCTTGTGCCTGGTTCCAAGCACAGAATCTCTTCCATTTTTCTGCAAAAGATTTGCTGGTGCTGGGCCTCCTGGCTTCCAAAATAACACCCATAACTGCTTTTGAGAGAGGTGTGCTCTGAGTGGTTATATTGTTCGCCATGCAGCCAGATTTAAGGTTCTGAGTTGGCTGTGTAGGATATGATTGTTTTGTTGGGTCAGAAGATGAGGAATTTCAGCTAAAGTCCAGGCTGGGCCTTGAGACAAGCTCTTTAGGATTGGGTACCAGTGCTTATGTAGCCAGTCTGGGGCAATCAGTATCATTTTTGGCTTCTCTTGTCTGACCTTTAGGAGTACCTTGGGGAGGAGAGACAGTGGAGGAAAGGCATATACTGTAAGGGTTTTCCAGCTGAATGATGGAGCATCCACCTTCCATGCCTGATTGTGATAAGTCCTTGTGCAGAATCTCTGTAGTTGGTAGTTGTGAGGGGAGGCAAATAGATCTATGTCTGGGCATCCCCATTTCCTTGTTATCATGCTGAAGACTTGTGGATCTAGTTTCCATTCATGAGGGTCCATGAGGTTTCTGCTTAGTTCGTCTGCCAGAGTATTTGTCTTTCCTGGCAGGAATTGTGCTTGCAGATGTACTTGGTAAGTCAATGCTGTGTTCCACAAAGTCATGGCTTGCCTGCAGAGGGGGAAAGAATGTGTGCCCCCTTGCTTGTTTATGTACCACATGACTGTAGTATTGTCCGTCTTTAGCAATAGTTGTCCTGGATGGAGAAGATCCTTAAAGGCTGTTAGGGCATTCTGTACTACTAGCATCTCTTTTTGATTGATATGAAGATGCATTTGGCTTGCGGGCCACGTGCCCTGAATACATTTTCCTGCTATGTGTGCCCCCCAGGTGTAATCCGATGCATCTGTTGTTAGTGTCTGCCTGGCTGTGGGTAAAGTGAATAGCTGTCCCTTGTTGTGGTGACAGGCCAGTGCCCACCATCGAAACTCCTGCTGCAGGCAGGGAATGAGGGTAATTAATGTTTCCAGGCTGTGGCAATGTTGAGTCCAAACACTTTTTAGATACCACTGTAGCTTCCTCATATGCAGTCTTGCATATGGAATTAGCAGAATGCAGGATGCCATGAAGCCCAAAGCCTGCAGAATTTTTCTTGCAGGTAACTGAGTCTTTGTTGCCATGTTTTCGAAGTAACAAGTCAGTTGCCTTTTTTGTCTGGCGTGAGATAAGCCATCTGGGCAGTTGTATTTAAGCTTGCACCCCGGAATATTACCTCTTGAGAGGGCACTAGTTTTGATTTCTTTTCGTTTACTGTGTACCCCAGGGAAAATTAGTAATCTTTTTACAAACGCCATATGCTTTAGTAGAATGTCCTTGCTCTCTGCTTGAATAAGGCAGTCGTCCAAGTAGGGATAAATTTGAATTCCTCTTTGTCTGCAAAATGCAATTACTGGTGCCAGGCATTTTGTGAAGACCCTGGGAGCAGTAGCTAAGCCAAAGGGCAGTGCAGAGAATTGGTAGTGCATTGAGCCAGCTATGAATCTGAGGTATCTTCTGCAAGATTGTCTGATTGGGACATGCAGGTATGCCTCTTTGAGGTCCAAAGTTACGAGCCAAGCCTTCTTGCCCAGCATGGGCAGACGTTGCTGCAGTGTCAACATTTTGAATTTTGGAACGTCTAGAAAAGTATTTAGAATAGGCAGGTCCAGTACTGGTCTCCATGCTTTGTCCTTTCTGGGTACCAAGAAAAGCCTTTAGTAAAATCCTTGTCCCTGCTCTTGCTGTGGTACTCGCTGAATAGCCCTCATGTCCATGAGAGATGAAATTTGTTTTTGTGCCTCTGCCCACTGATTGTATGGCAGATCTGGCATACCTTTTGCCTTTGGAAGGGTGTGAAAATGGAACCTGTAGCCCTAAGAAACAATATTCAGTACTCATTTGTCCTGGGTGATCATGCGCCAATTGTGTGAAAAAAGTGCTAGCTTTCCCCCTAAGGGTGCTGCCAAAAGATAAGTGCTTGGCATTGGCAGTGGGAAGTCATTGGGGCTGTTTCCTATATGGTTGTGATTTGTCTTCTCCACTTTTGGAGGTAGAAGCACCCCATTGTTTAGGCCTGTATGAGCCTTGGGGCTGAGATCTACCTCTAGGGCGTCTGTATCTGCCTCTTTCTGGTCTGTCTGACACTGGAAAGGACCAATTCTTAGAAGGCCAGTTCCTGCTAAATCTTGGTGGCTGAACCTGTAAGAAATCCTTTACTGTCTGCATAGATTTTGCTTTATTCTCCATTTTCTTTAACACTTCTTCTGCCTTAACACCAAACAAAGTATCATGCTGTAATGGAGCATCCAATAATTTTGCTTTAACATGATCAGGCAGATTTTGTTCCTTTAACCAAGCATGCCTTTGAATGACAGAGCCTGTAACTGCGGCCCTGCAAGAGGCCTCTAGGGAATCAAAACCACATTGCAAGGTATGCTTTCCCACTTGTTCAGCTGCATGCAATAAATCCTGCATTTCTTTGTTTTCGGGACATTCAGAGTTTGTCTGCATTTTCTGTTTTAGCAGAGACATTAGGCATTGCTGATATTTAAGCATATGAAACTAGCCATTTAAAGCCCTTACAGCCAAAGTAGCAGAGGTGTAAACTTTTTTCCCCCATCGGTCCAGTGCTCTAGAATCCCTATCAGAGGGGACAGGGTTTTTTGCAGTGGAAGCCTTGACCCCTCTGGGACCTTGAGAAATAATTTCTGGGTCAGCAGCAGGGTTTTTATATAGAAATTTGTGAGAATCTGGAACCCTGTAGTACTTATCTGGCTTAACTGGTGCAGGGGGTAAAGAGTCAGGAGACAGACTGGACTCTGAAAATACATCATCAACAATGTCTAGTACAGGTGGAATAGCATGAGGTCTGTGCTGAGGCAATAAAAGAAAATCTCTGAGCCTTTACTTAGATTCTGAATAATCTTGGCTCTCCCAGGGGAAATGCTCCCTCATGGTGTGCAGGGTTTCCCCAAAAGAATAGCCCTCAGGAGGAGAGGCTGAAGGGATAGATTCTTCAGCAACAGAGTCCTCATAGGGAGGAAGAGAGAATCCCTGTTCTTAAGAGGAGTCAGAGGAAATGGAAACCTGATCAGAGGAATCATAATCAGTGTCTTGCCTAGGCCTTTTATCAGGAAGGGGATGGGAACCCCTGATCAAAGTAATTAGGTCTTCTGCCATTTTGAGCATCTGTTTCTTAGGCATGGAAGTCTGTCCAGGAGAATGCTGTATTTGTTTCTTTGACTTTAAAGCTGTTTTAGTCTTTGTCTTGGATGCTGAGGTTGGCTTGATATAAAGCCGTGTAGGTCTGAAAACACCCTCAGAAGCCGATGCCTGCTCAGTGGCTCTGGACCCATCTGAGGGATTAATTTCCGAAGGCCGAATATCTTGAGTATCCAGAGGCCTAGTTGTCTCCACGTGGGAGTCAGAGGCGGCCTGTGGCTCTGGGGTAGCGGGTGTCAGGGGCTGCGAAAGTGCCTCACTGAGAACCGGCGAACTGGCGACTGGCCTAGAGGAGGCTTCGTCGTCGGTTTTGGACCTCGGATGCCTGTTCTTTTCTTTCTCCTTGTGCTTTTTATGAACTCCGGTCATCGGCTGTTCCGATGGCATTATACAGTTAAACCTTCGGCCAAAGTAATGAAATGCAAAATCATACCGACGCTTAATAGTGCGTTGGTTAAATCTAGCACAAAACCGACAACTAGGAACGTCGTGGTCAGGGCCTAGGCAAGGAATACAGTAAGAATGAAAATCCTTATGAGGTATTTGCTTCCCACAAGAAATACAATTGTTAACTTTTTCTGACATCGGTCTGAAGCAAGAAAAAAGTTTCCCCAATGGGGTACTTAGCTTTAATGAAGACTTCGGATCTGAAATTCAATTTAGAAAATCTCAGGAGTCGGCCGACCGGCACTTGCGAACTGCTTTTGCTTCAGGCACCGCGCGGCAAGAAAGACTGAAGAAAATGGCGTCGGCTGCATCTTATATACCCCTGGCGCACTGATGTCAGGGAAGAGGCGACAGCAACCGACGCCAGACCAGGACTTTTGAATTCAGGCCGACTGCGGGTAGCCTGCCAGCAGGATAACCCAAGTGTAATGACTGCAACAGTGAAACACGATGAACATCTGCTAAGAGTATTTTTCAACTGAAGATAGTTCACCACATCACCAACTAATTCAAAAAATTTTAGTTTTTCCTGAAACTTCACTAGGAGCTTCAGTGGGTATACCAAGCCACCTTGATCTCCTTGTTCATCAGGAGCTTTAGCACAAGCAGTAGAACCTTTTGCTTCTCCAATATACTTATCAATATAAAAAAAAAAACACGTGAGTCTGAGAGTGAAATTGTGCTGGCCTATACAAGTATTTTCTTGGGAAATTAACAGTCCTGGGTTTTGAAATGGATGATGCTGGTAGTTGGGGCAAGGAGTGATGAGCTCTCCCAAAGTGAGTCATAGAGTTATTATTTAGATATAACAAATTTGGTAGCCACTCCACAAAAAAGATGATGTTCTGCACCCCATCTTCTTAAGACACTCTACTTCTGTTCATTTTTCAGCAGGGATTCTCCAAGTTCTCAGACTTTTAAAGAACAGGGATACTCTGCTTCAATATAAAGCTCCCTAATTTCAGCTGATGCTCAGTCTCCTCCATTCTGCCCTGTAGTTCTGTTTTGTGCGTAGTGATTTGGACAAAGGACTTAGAAACAGCATTTTAGGTCTACATTCTGTGCCTTTGGGGACCTGTGAGTGGAGACAGTCCCATCCTTTAGCTCTATTATTGCACTGGCTAGGGTCAGTATACCACTGGACTCATCATGCAGTTATTAGATTGCTGTTGCATGCTGACTGCCTACACTTCCTAGCTACTACAAGCATTTTCACAACACACAGATACTGTGAAGAGTGATCAACTGAAGATGAAGTTTAAGCACCCTCATTTGACCTTTCACCAGCACACACTAGGGAAAATAAAATTAACTTAATGCCATTATCTTAAATCGGTGAATAAAACATTTCATTAAACCAATGAGAGCACATTTCTGAGGCTTATAGGAGCTAATGACAGTACATGTTCAGATGTCTGCTAGTGCATTTTCCTGATAACATCCTAAATTGACAGTGGACTTGTGCATTTTTCTCATTTTTGGTCTTAGGTTCTTTATTTCCAAGTTATATCTACAGCGAGGCAAAGCTGTAGTTTTGGACTGACAAAGAATAGTTTGATCTTAGTATTGATACTGATATGCAATTATACCCATTAGCAGCATTCTGTAATTGTACGCAAACCTGACTGAGAATCACCTTTTTTGCCTATGTGTAGTTAGCCATGTCTGCTACTCACTCACACTGGGCTCACTGCTCATGACCAGTTCTTGCACTGCTCTGGTACTCCTGCCTTTCCCAAGTATGATAGTAAGACATTTTGGCTTCATATTGTGCTACATGTACAGTCCCTTTTGTCTCCCATATATTTGTATTATACTTGTCCACAAACATCTGCATTCGCCTGCTTTGCATTATTACTGAACTCTACAGTTTCGATTGTTTGTTTTGCTTGCCTCCTTGATATCTGTAAATAGCTTCTTAGCTACTCAGTCCATTACACTGTGTCCAACTTTTTATTAAGTCATAGTTTGTCTACATTCTTTAGGTTATGCACTCTTCCAAATAGCAACACTCTTCACATCATAAATATGAACTAGGCATTTACTTTCTGCAGGATGGTTCCCTTATGCCACTCAAGACTTCTACGCTATTACATCCTTCACTCATAAAAAATAAAATAAAAAAGACAATGTCCTCTCTAATATTATTTTTTCAGTTATTGATGGTAAATGGAAAAATGTGTCTATAGCAGCCAGCAGCTTTGTCTTTTTTTATATTGTACATATTTCTGCTTTCAGTCCAAGTTGTTTGCAGTTATATGGTAGTGCCTTTGGAATAGCATGCATTTGCTTTTTTCTCCTATATTGCCCTGTACCTTTCTGCAATCCTAAACAACCCTCATTTCACTCTTCCAGGATCTGCCGGACAGCGGGTACACCTCTTTGTACTACAGTGTGCATGCTGGGCAGCAGGAAGCAGACTCCTGAGCTTGGATACACAGGTTCATTTAAACACATTGCCAGACAGTCACTTGAACTTCACTCTTAAGATTATTTGATAAGTGTTTACCATTGTAGAAGGTATGAATCCTGGTGAGTCACATCTTCAAGTTTCCCTCACAAGTGGCACAGTCTTTCCTATTCATCTCCTTTTCTCTGAGGTTACTCAGGGTCTGATGTTTGTCTTCTTACTTGATATTTGTTTGCTTAAGTTGTTTCATTACAAGTATATCCTGCAGGTTAGTGTTTATGTTCAAGGCAGCAATTTCAGTTTTCCAGAGATATGTGAACTTCTCAGTGTAATTATTAATCGATAGTCTACAATCTGCTCTGAATTTGGTTTGTGACATACTGTAAGACTTAACTGCACACATAAGCAAACAAGTCCTGAGCGTCTCACATTATATCCAAGACCATTAATAAAAAATCTAGGGAGCATGGCCAGTAGGACAGGGATGTCATAGACTACTAATGGTGACAGGCCGCATGCAATACAGGCATCTGGCAACAACTAGCAGTCTACACTGAAAACAATATATGTTATGCTATGCTTAGCAGGGGTAGAGCATTCTAAACATAAGCAGCTTATTCAAGACTGCAGTCCATGCAGGATACAGCAGTCTGCAAGGGAGAGTTGTGTAAACAGGGAATCTTCATTGGAAGCAAAAGCTTCAAATTAGTAATGAACAATCAAGACATGAAATAGTGCAGACACAAGTGACATGCACAAAGAACTAAAATGTGCTTACAAAGTAAATATACTTATATATATATATATATATATATATATATATACACACACACACACACACACACACACACACACACACACACACACACACATACATCAGAACTGTAGACTGACATTCAAGTCCAGGGCCAAGGGTTCAATTCTGACTTCTAATAATTTCCTTTTATGAGTTCTATTCATGTCCCAATGTCCTTATGAATATTATACTTTTCTCCAACTCCTCCAGAAAACATGCTGTTCATTGATAGGCTAGTATAAGCTGTGCATTTGCATTCCATTGTCTACCTTTGTGGCCCATGGTGCAGATGAGAAAGTCCACATGGAATAAATGGATGAATGAATAAATAATCCACTGACTCTGATAGTTAATGAAAATTAACATTGCAGTCATCAGATGAAAAAGAGATGCATTCTGTTTTTGAGTGTGTGTGTGTGTGTGTGTGTGTGTATATATATATATATATATGTATACCACACACACACACACACACACACATATATATATATATATATATATATATATATATATATATATATATATATAAATATATATATATACACATAGAGAGAGAGAGAGTTCCCCTCCAACAATTAGAAGTGCACTGATACTGTATTAAATCACTGCTACTGCTAGATAAAGTTATTTAACACAACAGGTCAGAAGACAGCATGACAGGTCCAAATTATCCTTGACTGTGGCAGCCTTAAATAAAATATATCTTATCAGGAATTAAATTGCTGTTTCTGGACATAATAAGCCATGTGACTGTGTTATATATTCATCACAGTCATATATAATCAATGTAATGTCCCAAGTTCATTAAATGGAATGCAAAACTCAGCATCTTTAACACAACAGTGCTAATAATGGCCTTTTAATCATTTTTTACTCAGTTTATCAACAAGGAGGGATAGACTCCATGACACAACAGACAGCTTCATTAAGAGTACAAAAGGCACATTTCAAGCAGTGCATGCAAATCAGTATAGCTGATTTCACTGCCGACTCAGCAAGCAATGAAGCACTGGTATACTTGCACGGATAACAGTGAATAATATCCACTGGGCTATCCCAAGAAGGTCTCTGTGAAGAAGGGGATACAGAGTAACATCCATATGGTGCAAACTATGCAAGCAGTATGTTTTTCTTCAGATATACAGAGACACTACAGACGCTATTCATGGTAAAAATAGGCAAAGAGTACAAGATAAAGAGAAATGACAAGTCAGCAGTGGATCTGAGGTTAGTCCCAAACATGGCCCTGACAAAAAAATGAAAAACTTAGTAGGCAACTTAGAATTAAAGCATACACACAATAATTACTTGACTGATACATAACCACAAGAATAAATTAACTTATGAGGTTATGTGATACAAGTAGCTGAGGGTACCCAGCTGGATGCTAAGAGACCATGATAATTTAGTGCCTCAACCTACTTAGTGAATGACCATGAGCAAGTTACTTAGGTTACTGCTGTCACATAACAAACAGAAGTGAACTCTGTCATTACTACGATGATCTTGGTGAAACAATAAAATGGCTGATTTATTAATACAACCAAAGCTTGACTTCAGGATATAAGAAGTACAGTTATAGGCTTAAAGCTCAGACTTACTCATTTGAAAAACACTTAAGAGTAAAGGGATCCTGTGATATAAATGCTAAGGTAAACAGGCCATAATACTATCAAAGGTAAAAATGTTTTCAGCTTTATAAAGTACATCATGCCAAAAGGGTTCAGAAGAATGACATACTCACAGCATGTATGTACCCTACTTATGGGAGCAGTATACAACTGCAACAGCTGACATTGCCTGGTCTATCTGAGTTGGGAAATACACAAAAGGTGTCACACAGTGTGGTCATTTTATTGGCCAGAGGGCTCATTAGTTACTAGTTTAGCATAATCTGTGGCAATAAAGCACCCATACTAATCTGCACCAACAAAGCACCTTTAATAGCCTTCTAACCCCAATACACTACCCCCTGGTAGCTCACAAATTAAATGACTGAACAGTATGGATATGAAATTTCCTAACTTCTCTGTAGCTAGCTTGGTAGATATGGTCATCTTGAGACAATGTAACAATTGTCCCATGTTTACTGACAACCACGTAATCCTTAAAGAAGCAGACACAGTATGCGAGAGGTGTACTTACACAATGACACTTGTGGCTAATTTCTTGCATACACGTGAACTTCAGGTTGTCGAAACCAAACACACGACACCCACCTCACATAGCAAACACAGACAAATGTATGCTGAGGCACTTAGCACTTAACAGCAATCTTCCTAAACAACAAAGATTGCCTAGACCACCTGTTGTTAAAAAATGCCTCAGCAAGGCCACAGGACCCTGGAAAAAGAAACCCCTAACACCATATATTGTCACTATCAGTGGAGTCCCAAACATTAAGCCCTTAAGGCAAGCAAACACACTTGGAAGTGACGTGGTGCACGTACGGCAACTGCTCGGCTGAGAAATCAACACTCAGAAAACAAAAATAGCCAGCAGAAAAGGTGGAGTACCAAATAAACGTTAATAAAACAGATACTCAGGTAGAAGGTAATATGCCCAACTACCTATCTCAGACCGGTTTTGGCTGCAATAGCCTTCTTCAGTGAGAATAGTAAAGCACATAATATCCATTCCAATACGTATATTTATATATAATAACATAAAGGCAGTTCATTGGTCAATTAGAATTGGTCATTAAGACCAGGTGGGAATAAAGCCCCTAATTTAATGATCCATTTACGTTCCTTGAAATGAAGTAAATCATGCCAACCTGATTTATCTCTACATTTACCTACAATACAGTCAATAACAGTAAAATAAAAAGAGGCAGAATTGTGTTTACAAACATGTTTAAACAAGGCATTATTGGTGCGCTTGTTCCTGATATCACTAAGTTGCTCCCTAATCCTAATGGCGAAAAGGCCTGGAAGTCTGTCCCACATAGAATGAGGAGCATGTACAAGTGGCTAGGTAAATGACCCACTCTGTACTACAATTGGCCCAAAAGTTAATACTAAAAATTTCAGATATATTGCGACTGCTAAATTCCTTTGTATGTTGAACTTTATTACAATAAGAGCAGTGGCCACATGGTATACATCCGAACACTGGGCCACCTCTCAATGTATATTGAGTAGAAACAATGGAGTTGGGACCCACCTTCTTATAATGGCTAAACAGGGATCCCAATGTCCGACCTCTGCTAAAAGAAAAAGAGCATCTGTCCCTCAAGAAAGAATGTAATCTCTCCTCTGCCCTCAAAATATTCCAGTGTCTGTTAATAATGTTCATGAACCCACATGTATTGCGTCCATAAGTGGTCACCAGATGAACCAGAGAATTAGATAAATCCTTATGTTTATCCTTGTAACGTAACAAGTCAACTCTGTTCTGATTTGAAGCCCAATGACAAGCAGTGCTAGCAGTACCTGGGGGGGTAACCTCTGTTCAGGCAGTTCCAGGGTTTTGATTTAAAAAAATCGTCTTTTGTTCCACCTATGTCACATCTGGTATCCACTTTTCAAGCTAATGTCCTGAAGGATCTACATTGTAACCTCAAAGAGGCATGGTATCTAAGTCCAAGGAAGTCATCGTTCCACTGTAATCAGCATTCATCAGACCTACCATTGAGTGCAATGCCCCCTTTGGTACGTACCTGACCAGGCATATCCAACAACTGAAATGTCCACAGAGGTTCCTCAGTAAAAGAACACAGGGTGTAAGTAATATGTCCTATGCAGACCGCCTCAAGGCCCCATCTCTGTATTCTGTCTCCTACAGGCTTTGAGGGGAGATCTATGCCTGGCATACAGAGCATTGTCAGATCCCACTCTGATGGACTTCCTGCATATCCGCAAAACAAACAGCACCAGAATTAGCAATTCTAAACACTTAAACCTTGCCTGTGATATAAATAGGACCTGCTGGAGAGATAGGTATATATCCCAGAGACTACCCTGTCTATGGAACAGGCTCCCCATCCATGTGAAGCAGAGTTCCTCCCTAACCCAATTCAAATGCAACTTGGACAACTGGATGTGAAACCGGAAATTAATTCCTGGTTTGGGACCTATGCCTCTAATGGACAGAGGTAACTTGTAAATGGTTCATCTCTCAGGCCATGCTTACAATTATCAAGGGTATCAGAACTTGTCAGAGATTTGGGATGCATGGCTAGGCTTAAAAAGGCCCTTGTGGTTGTTAGCCTAGTAAACACCTATGAACCCATAAGTGCACCTTGATCCAATGGATGGGTAATCAGAAATTCACCCCTGGTCTTGTCCCTATGTCTCTGATGGACAGAGTAAATTGCTACCTATATAAATCACATCTGTAGGTCACATTTGGGTTGCACAGCTAAGCGTATAGGCCCTAGTGGTCGTTAGCCTAGTATAAATCTATGAACCTCTGAACCTATAACAAGAAGGACTATTAGCATAAAATCAGCCTGGGCATATGGAATTACTGGCACTGGCATTTCAAGAGATTACACTTAGTAATTATCAACTGTGGTCATTCATAACGTAGCATGCAAAGGTATGCACAGTTATATGCCCACTCAGTGGAGGACATAGCACAGAATACAAAATATACTGGCATACAAGAAAGGCTGACCAAATATAACCCATTGCTTTTTAATAAAAAGAATTATAAATGTGCATTAGATGTATCAAAAATTCAAATGACGTCATTCTCTTCTACTAAAATGAAGAAGAGAAACTGCAAATTTTGTCAGAAGCTATAAGACAGGACAAGAAATTTGCAAATGGCTTGATTCTCATTAATATAATGAAAAGGGACATCGACATTTTATATCAACTTATTTTAAATCAAAATGACCTTGCTGAAAACTGTCTTTCCTAACTCTCCTTCCTTACTACAGCCTTATCAGTGCAGTTCCCTATTTGCCATCTAGATAGTGGGACTGCCTGCCCCATTTGGTAGGCTGTCGTGAAACACTGGATAGCTTGTATGTCCAGAGATCTGGGAGTTAAAGGTTTCTTCTTAACCAGTCTTCATATGTTCTGCACCCAAGCAGCCCTAACTATAGCTGATGTTGCAAGGTTCACCCAAAAGCTCTAAATCTATCAGCACTGTTGCTCCTGTTAGCCACTTCATCCTAATATCTTTGCTGGGTTTCCCAGTCCTAGTCTACTATGTGAACTCAAAGCATTAGTGATGCAGTCAGATACCAGTCACTGTGTTAAAGTAGTCAGCCAAAAGATATCTTACTTTTATCACAATGTCAGTAGACCTACATGAAGTCACAGTACAATTAAAAAATCACTTCAGTAAGTCACCTTAACCCTAAAACTCTCATACTTGCATACAAACTACCAGCCCCGCCCCTTACATTTGTTGGCTAAACAGAAGTTACCCAATACAGCCTTCGTACAAATGGCCTTTGTCTCAGTAGCGGCCTGCGAATCCACAGAAGCGGGTATCGGGGGCTGCGAAAGCACCTCACTGAGTACAGGCGAACTGGTGACTAGCTTAACGGAAGCATCGTCAGCAGTTTTGTACCTGTGTGGTCTGTCTCTGTCTTTATCCTTGAGTTTTTTCAGAAGTCGGATGGCTTACCAAAGCCATTTCGGGATACGGAGATCGAGAGTGAAAGTATTTAGCTACGATAAGGGCCTGACAACGTATAGTTCTGGCGTTGAATAAACCACAAAACCGACAGCAAGGGACGTTGTGGTCTGGGCCTAAACAGGTGATGCAGTAAGAATGAAAATCTCAGTGTAGTATTTGCATTCCATGGGCAAGACAATTGTTAACTTTTTCTGACATTGGTTAGAGCAAGAAAAAAGGATCCTCAATAGGATACTTAGCTTTAGAAGACTTCTACTTCAATTTCAGAAATGAAAAGTCAGGTAGCGACCGACCGGCACTCATGCAAACTGCTTCTGCTTCAAGCTCCTCGGCAAGAAAGACTGATGTAATGGCATCTGCTGCCTGTTTTTATACCACTGACGTCCTGATGTCAGTCCTGAAGCGACAGCAACCGACACAGAAATACTAATCCTCTGGTATTCGGGCTGACTGAGGGCTACCCCTGGCAGGATAACCCAAGTGTGATGACTGCAACAGTGAAACATGAAGAACATCAGGTGGAAACAAAAGACTGATCGGCAGGATGAGGAATGTCATCCCTGGAAAGGAGAAATTTCCTCCCACTGAAATTTGTAACCCTGATGAATGATTTTCATGGCCCATTTGTCTAAAACAATATGTTGCCAATGAGAAAAATGGAGATTCAGACTTTCTGGAAGGAAAAACAGGGTCAGGGTAGGAGGAGCTCACATGGTCTCTTGAATAATTATTCAGATTTATTGGACTGTTCTTGGGTTTGGGAGGTTTGAGATTTCTTTCTGAAGCCCCCTTGCCGCTTTGTCCTGCATTTTGTTGATACTATTTTATTTTATTTTTTTACCAAAATTTGATTAAGAGATAAAAAATCTGTTGGACAATTTGGAAAAGGAGGGCTGAAAACCCACAGAGATTTCCCTTGATCACCTTGCCCCTTCCATCACACATTTTGATCAAATCTGCAGCAGAGGGGCCAAACACTAAATCTCTATCTTACCCTGGATCATCTCAGAGGTTCTGACAATAGAGCCATGCAAACCTCCTCAAAACATTACCTGTGGCCAAGGCCTTTGAAGTACCAACAGTCATATACACATAGTGACCTTCGCAGTATAAGAAACTTTATTTAAAGCAGTTTTTTCCTCACAATAAACTTCATATAAAATATTCCTCATGCTTTCACAATTTGCCAGAACAAATGTTAACATATGAGTTTGACAATTCAAAATTTTGAAAATCAAAGCTGCATAACTATATACTTTCCCCATACCTATCAACTATTTTCCCATCCTTATCAGAAAGAGTAGGATTGGAATTAACTAAGTGCTTAGCAGCAGAGGAATCAACTGAAGCTGTTGGATCAGGTTTGGGAATACTGTATATAAAAATTCAAAGACGTACAAACATCTTACCTGCAATTTTAAGTGCAGCTGGCTGGTTGTTATGAAAATTGCAGGCAGTAACACACACATCCTCTAAAGCTGACAGAACAGGGGAAATGTGTGAAGGTTCTGAAAAATACTTCTGTAACAACTCATAATATTTTCTGAGGGACAGAAAAACCTCTGAAAATACTGGCACATTGTAGCAACAGTCTTAGAGAAAGACAACTTCTCACAGGGAGGATCAGAAACTGAGTTCTCCTCTGAGTCTGCATCAGAAGTCTGAGAAAAACAAATTGTATCTGTCCCTGCATCTTCCTGTTCAGATTAATTCCAAATGGTTTAGGTGTTTGCCTTACAAACACAAGGTACAGGGTTGGAATCTCACAGGGGATAATTGGCTAGGCTTAAAATGGCTTGCAAGGGCAGTTAGCCTAGTACTAATCTATGAACCTATGAACAAGAAGGATCTCTTGGTTTGAATTCGCCTCTCCCTAACCATTCCTGCATTTGATCCTGATCAACATGAGGTTCTTCCAGACGTTTTCTACACTTGCAACGATATTTATGCATTTTCCACATTTCTTGCTTTCTCATCTGGTCCTTCACCTTATATTCTTTATTTTGTTTTTTGGCACATTCATTTGCTGCGTGACTTTTATCTACTTCTGGTTTGATTCCCATTCCTGCTTGACGCTGATGTTTCTGCTAGATTAAGAAGAGAAGTCAGCTTTGATTTATTCTCCTCATGTTTCAAAATGTTCACTACTTTTGGGACTTATGAGGTCAGCAGATATGTGTGCAGTCCCACGACTGCAGACCTATACATGTAACCAGTTTCACAGAGGCCCACCTCTCATTCGGAATGGAGAATATATAATTTTGGTATGCACTGATTTTTATAAATCATTTGGTGAGCATGAAGCATCCTTCTTGTTTTCCTGTCTAGTCTATCCAACACGTTTTGTGGCCAGTCAGCCACTCCAAAACTGTAAGATAGGACAGGAATAGCAAATTGGTTTATAGCTTAAATTTTGTTCCTATATGTCAAGTGCTGTTTTCATGATTAAAGTATTCCTTACTAAGTTTTATTCGCATTTGTTCATGTTTTATTGTTGATCCTTCATCAATTCCCAAATATTTATACACTCCCTCTTGTTCAAGTTCCTTTATATCAAATTCTTGTCCCAAATTGATGTTTTCTTTGTGCTTCAGTTTTCCTGCTTTTAAGATTGCTTTTTGCACATTTATCAAGACCAAATGACATTCTAATATCATCTGAAAAAGTTTTGACAACTTGGAGTTATGCTTTCAGTTCCTCATCTGATGAGCTATACAGTTTTAGATCATTGACAAAGAGAAGATGAGAAGTCTTTACACGTAATATCCCCCTTTGAATTTTTATCCCTGGAATGATGATTTGTCTTTTATCATGGCTTAACTGCAAAGTGGTCTGCCACTGTTTCATGGTCACTGTAATGTAGTCTATCAGTGTTGGGTGTATCTTATACATTTTTAAGCACTCTTTTATCCATGAAGTGGGATACTATCAAATGCTTTTTTGTAGTCAGTCTATACCATACTTATATTCTTCCCCTTTTTACAGTTCTCCACTATGACCTTATTTAACAACAAATGATCCTTTGTTCCATATGACTTTCTTTCGTTGCCCTTTTGTTCTAATGCCATAATTGAGTTTTCTTCTAAATGACTATAAACTCTGTCTCTTCTACATAGGTTGCATGATGATTCTCTAGTACTTTTTGATAACCCCAAACAGGAAGTGCTATCAACAGAAAATTGAGCAATGCAAAAAGAAGATACTCTGTTACTGAAAGAGTATCTAGCTATAAAGTAGGAATTTTATGCCTTGAAATACTATTTATTAAGCAGGCAGTTTTCAACTTTGTAACGGATCACACACAATTGCAATGGTTAAGTAGGCATGTTTTCAATATGCAGTTACCCACAGGCCTGTCTTAACCAGAAGAAATGCTTAAGTGTTGTTGAGTGCCTAAAACCCATTGTTATGGGTCGAAACACTCTGACTTTGTGCTGGTGGGCAGTTATATGAAACTGCCATTACAAATGTTTGTCAAAATCCTGAAGGGGTTCATATCAGGATCAATTAGAAAAGCTGGAGGGGTTTACAGATCAAAGTGAACCAGACAGTGGTCAGACCACAGGCCGGTCTCCACCTTCACTTCCAAATTATCTATCCAATTGGAATATCAAATCCAGAGCGGACCCTCTCATACATCTGAAAGAAGAAACTAACTTAGCCAAGCCCAGACTCATTACAATATGGATAAATTCAACAGTAAGTTTAGCATACAAGAGAATAAAATCAGCTATGAGCAACCACCTTGGGAGATCCAATACTGCATCAATGAGGAATTCAGTGAACTCTTGCATACAAACTTTGAGAGAACCAAGTGGGGTGTCAATGAAAAGAAATCTGCAATTCAAATGAAGGAAACAGCAATCCTGCAGAAGAAACTAATTTAGCAAAACCAAATCATTATAATGTTCAGAAGTTCTAAAGCAAGTTTAACCAATTCATCAGCAAGCTAGGGGAACGAAGCCAGCTAAGATCAGCCACCTTAGGTGACCGAGTACTGTATCAGTGATGAAATCAGTGAACTCTTGCATAACAACCAAGTGGACGGCAATTTGCTGTTCATCTGGACCATTAGTCTGGAAAAAAAGAATACCTCTTCAATGATATTTTTTCATCAAGGACTCTGATGACTGAAAGAATTTGAGGTATGGCTATTGTTACATGAGGCTTAAGGGTCTCATCCAGCCATGTCCCAGTGACAAAATACCAGGGTCATTCCCCAAAACAAGTCTCAGACTATCAAAAGAAAACACTGGTACACAGGCTCGAGGACCAAATAGCAGTAATAACTCCAACAGCAATGGCAATGAACCACACTTCTTTTAGTATACACCTTTATTTTGACCACTATTGTCCTAAGACTTCTTCAGAACTCAACACACATCACAATGTTCACCATCATTTATACAGCCTTCAATTAACGCAATTATATAATAATCCAATTAACTTCTGTTGCACTTAAAAAACACTCAACAATAAAGCTAGTATGTATAGCTATTGTTACATGAGGCCTAAGGGTCTCATCCAGCCATGTCCCAGTGACAAAATACCAGGGCCATTCCCCAAAACAAGTCTCAGACTATGTTGGTCTTACTTCTGCGGACTTAGCATTAAATATCAGAAAGCATTCAGTGCTTGTTTATAGGACCTTCTGGTTGTAATTATGCAAAATACTGCAGCTATATATAAACAATGATTACCCAAAAGCATGTACAAAAAATATAAATTCCATATCTGCTACTGAATATTTAAACTGTTTCACATTATGAAACTGCTACTACCATTTAGAAAAACATTGCAATTGTCATAAAATACATGTTGATAATACATCAGATTCTAGAAAAGCAGTTACTACCTAGATTTTAAAACTAGTTTAGAATTCTGAAGACACTGATCATCTCATTTCTCCCTCCACTCTGCAAGAATATTCTGATGTCTTGAAAACTCACCGAATAAACATTAATCAGTTTGATCAGTCAGGAATGGATGAAACATATGTAATTCTGCGTATTAACCAACACTTATTTTTACTGTCATATTTTCAAAAAAATGGCACCTCACCTACTCCATAAAACACAGCTGCAGTCAGTGAATCATCCTCATCAAATGAAGTGAAAGCTTCTACCAGTTGTAGGGCTGTCTCTGTATTAACAGCATTGCGAGCTTCTGGCCTATTGATCCCAACTGTCACAATGCTTCCATGCCTCTCGGTTAATACATTATTTTTTTTCACTAGAAAAATAAAGAAAGACAACTTAAGCTGACATATATTGCATTATCTTTTGGCAATGCATATGCATTTTAAAACTGGAGACAGAAAGGAAAGAAGTCAAAATTTAGAATATATATTTTATATTTAAAGCAAAAGTCTATTTTACTGCTTTTGAAGCCACTGCTAATACCTTACTCTGTGTGTTCAGTATACTTATCTGATGTATTTTAGCTTACATAATAGTTCTGTGATTAAAAAATGTTCAAGTTCTAGCAAAAAAGGCACTGTGTTATGACTCACATCATAAAGTACAGGTCTGTGATATACTTACCTTAGCACTTACAAAATAGAATCACTGCTTCAGGAATATAAACATTTTGAGGATATCTGCTGCAAAGCAGATGTCAGTTACTGCCCAGCTGTGTTTTTTAATCAGTCTGTCACTCCATTAATTACAAGGAAATGAAGGCTGGTGCTATGGCTGTCACAGGAAGTGCAGCTTACAAAATGTAGAATGCCTCACACTTATTTCTGTTCTTATATAATCCCCAGAAATTGAGTCAGAAGAGAGGAGAATAAGCAAAACATTACACCAACAGATATTCCCATCATGTGTTTAGGCAGAAATGTAACCAGAAGTCAAGCAGCAACAAAAACACATAATAATAATAACTAACAATAATAATAATAATAATTCAAAAGGCATATCAGCACATCGTGATGTTGCAGTCATATGTAAGAAAGTAATAAGGATAAAGCACTGGTGTGCAAGGAAGGTGTGCGGCAGCCTGTCATACTGCAATGATTCTATTATATGGGCACTTACTGTTAATGCTGTGCATTATAAGGATGATTGTTTCAGGAACACAAAAATGATTGGGTTAGTAACCAAACGGTCTGGCCTCATATCACAAGAGAGGATGGACAGGCTAAGGGAGTAGGCCTAAAAGAACTACCATAGCAAACACTAACCTACCTTTTTTTTAAACAAGAAACATCTTTATTAAATTATCACTTATGACATAGGCAATCATGCATTTATATAAATGAAATTAAGCCAGATTGACATAAGCTTAGTTGCAAGCATTATACATCATAAACCATATTGACATAATTTTAGCTACAAACATTTTAAATCACTTATAACCTACCCAAGCATTGTCGGTCATCCATTACATAGCTCATTCAAATCCTGCTTTCTTTTAACCCTCATTCCTCCCCTGTATATAGTATTCCCACAACTCCCATTTTCTCTATGTAAGTGGTCCTACCCTTTTCTAAAAATCCAAATTCAAGTCGTTTTATCTCTGTTACTATATTCACTACTTCTAGTACAGTTGGTTTAGATTTTGATTTCCATTTTCTAGTAATTGCTTTTTTATCAGCCAACATAATTAGACTCAGCAAGACCTTACCATATTTAGGCAATTCCAATTCTGTATCATAGCTCGGAAAAATAATTTCCCTAGATACATCAATTTGCTCACCCAGTATCTCTGATAGAGTAGTCTGCAAGGATTCTTCAAAGTCTGCCAAGTCATTACACTCCCAGAAAATATGTTCCAAATTACTTCTTTCTTCACCATCACACCTCCAACATTTGCTGTCTACTTTAGGAAAAATTCTCATCTACTTGGAGTATAAAAATACCTATGGAAACATTTCCAAGCAAAAATCCTAAATCTTCTAGATTTTGCTCCGTATTTGGGAGACATACATATACCCCCATTACTTCTTTGTGAAGTACTTATCCAACCTCTCTTCTCAATCCTTTCTAACCTCTTTTGATTTATTCTTACAGTTATCATGCAATATTTGATTGTGTCTTTCGGCTTTTCCCGGTTAGGGGTCGCCACAGCGGAACTCCGGTCCGCTAATGATTGGCAGTAGAGTTTTACGTGCTGGCTTGCCGGGCCTAACGCACAAACTTCAACGAAGGAACGCCCGTTCATGCATGTCGCCACACAGAAGACGCTCTAACTGAGAATCGAATGGGCAATGTCTAACTGTGAGGTGACAACGCTACCGCAGCACCACCACCGCAGTACATCATGCAATATTTGATATGCGCTACTAATTATTTGCTTTTTAATAGCAGCTTCTACTCAACATTTTACTAAAAATCTACTAAAAACTCCACTAGTGCTGGTTTTTCATTTAGGACCCCCCCCCACTATTTCTTTCTCTTCGCCTATACTCTGATATCAATCCTTGATAGGGAAGACAAATTCTTGGCATATTCTATTATCTTTCCCTCTAGTTATTTGCTCTCAATACCTTGGTTCCTTTGCCAGTTTTCTCTAATAAATTCCAACCGTCTCTTGCCTACTGTCTGGATCCCTATTGGCAGCATCTACTTTCTCCATTTCTGTGTTGGCTTATTTCTTAGAAAACTTTCTGCTACTTTATGAATATAATATTCTGCATGATTATTGTTAATCTCCATAAAGATCTACATCCAAAGTCCCAGTCTCTCCTTGTTTCTTGAGTTCCCCCCAGTTTCTTCATCACGCCTTTCCAATTTGAATTATAGGTTTCTGCTTGTGCTATGTATAGGAGCCTTAACTGTGTAGCTCTGAAATACACCTTCAAATCAGGTAATCCCAATCCGTCTTGTTCTATTGGAAGAATCAGTTTATCCCAGTTGACTCTTGCCATCTTCCCCTCCCAGATAAAATCCTTCAGCTCTTTATTAATAGTTATACACAACTACTCCTCTAGTTAGTAAAATATGCCTGACCTGTGTATAAGACTAAAGGGCCTAAAAACATTTTAACTGGTTGTATCTTACTATCCATATCCATACAAAAGAGCTTCCAATTTCTCAGTTTTTGTATTATCTTTGGTTTAGTGTCTTCCCACATAGTGTTAGCTGTCACACTCCTAAGTATTTCATTTTATCATGGCATATAAATATGGATATTGCTGAACCAATTTGTGTGTGGGTACATAGTTTCTCGCTATTGCCTTTATTTTACTTCATTAATTTTGTATCCCAAAAAGATATGAAACTGTATCAAAATGTTGCACAACACTGAAATTTCCTTTTCTGTTTTTATCAGGTATAAGTATAAAATGATATCCGCAGTGGTGCAGCGGTAGCGTTGTTGCCGCACAGCAAGAGGTTCTCCCGTTTGATTCTCGGCTGGAGTGTGGGGAGTGCCTTCTGTGTGGAGTCTGCATGGCCTCCCCGCGGTTGGGTGGGCGTTCGAAGTCAAGCTGGCACCTCGGCATTTGTCAAACTCTACTGCCAATCATAAGCGGACCGGAGTTCCGCTGTGGTGACCCTTATCCGGGAAAAGCCAAAAGTCAACAACAACAACAACATCAGGTATAAAATCATATCATCTCGTTCTAAATATAAAGCAAATAATAAAGGGGAAGGAGGGCACACCTGCCTGGTTCCTCTGCTCAAGCAGAAATTGTCAGAGAGGAACTCGCCCACTTTCATTTTTGCATCTGACCCCTACATGGGTCTAACCATCTGCATTATAATGCTTAATAAATGTGCAAATGGAAGTCCAAATTGCTATATCACAAATGCCCTGAGCACATTCATGCCTGAAAAAGACAGCAGCAGTGGTTGTTGATATGGTAAAGTTTGCATATCTAATCCTGACAATGATATATTGTACTCACCACTGCTAAATGTAAACACAACTGACACCTACTTAAAGATAGTCTGTTTAGTAACGTCTACCCTACTTTTTTGATATATTAGTCATAAAGTTTATTAGACTGTCTTTAAGTGTTTTGTTCTTTCTGAATAATGTCTGAGTTGTCTATGAATGTCCACAGTATACATAATTATTTTTCATTAACATTTTTGCTTCAGAAAGATAAGTCACTAAAATGCCTAGTTAACTGAGACTACCTTTGGCATAAATGAAGTATCCTTTTCCTAAGTGAAACAATGTGCTTATGAAAAAATGTGCAATACTCTTTACAACAGTGCTTGCTAATTCTGCCTGAAGTAACTGCTATTAAAAAGATCTTTCCAAGACAAAGATTTTTTAGATCTGTTGTATATACAGGTTTGAAGATTTGGAGGGGCAATCAACTTTTCAGTTATAAAGAATCATAAAGCTGAAATCCCATTTGACATAGGGTGTCCTAGGGGACTGAGATGATGCATACCTTTTAAAATATTCTCAAGACTTTATGGATTGTAATTGCTTGATATACTGGCATACATGCCAAAACAATAGACCGATGAAGCTTAAGAGAGGAGTATGCCAAGCCAAAGATAAATAAGACTGGTAGAATACTGCAAAATGTGAAGAATATAACTACAAAATGAAACAGTATAAACAGAATGACACCACAATGAAAATAATTTGCAAATAAAATTACCTAATGGTGGACGTCTTATCTTCTTTAAGTACAGAATAAATGTCCTGAGTAAATAAATTACTTGAATTAACTAGTGATATTTTATGCTAAGAATCTATGAGCTGTGAGATTGGGCTGAAGAGTCCTGCCTTCCTGCTGGTAAACAAGTTGCTGTGAAGAGGCAGAATCAGACATGGATAAGTCAAAATTTGTGTTACTAATGCCGATCTAGATTGGCTTGATCATAAAGGAGCTATGAGAGGTGTGTTAGCGTTTAATATTTAATAGCCATCACTGAATAAATGATATATGAAGGGAAGCACAAGTAAGGTATTAATTCCAGCTGGAGGATATCGTGCTGGTTTTCAATGTTCTTTCATAAATTATCTGCTGAAAAACAGTGGGTGTTGATGGTCTTGATAAGAGTCAGACAAATCAGCCTTAAGACTGCATCAAACACTGTGGGGTCATCAGGAAAGTGTGTCTGTCCAGTTTCACTTCTTAGGAAAGAGTAATCTCTCTGGTCAGAAGATCTCTGATTGTTCTGTTGACTTGGAATATAAATGGTCTGAAGGAAGACATCTACTTATATTGCTTTCTTTTGAAGGTAACACAGCCAGTCTCCATAGAAGGCATGAGTGAACACTCCCTTACTTGCTGATGAATCATATGACAGTAGTATTTTTCATAGCTGTCTACAGGCTCCTGTCTTTGGCACAGTCCTGAACATTGTTAATAGGGTTAAATGGATTGCCACCATTTCTTGAAGTTTATGCAATGTCTTATTTGAGTGGGATGCCAATGGTACTGTCTTGTAGTTGATCTCTTGAAAGAAAATCTAGTTAGTCAGTTGTGAGAGTCTAACCTGAAGATGAAGAACCAGCATGCCTGGGTTTATGGAAAACTGCAGAATACACAAATGATATTATTTATCTCATGAAGGAATTAGAGGACATGCCGATTACGGAGACTGTGTGCTCTGGCTTAACAAGTTTCTCAAATGCTCTTGCAGCTTTACATGTAAAGCATCTAATCCTATAATTAATGACAGCATGAGCTTAAAAGAGTATCAAGGAAACTCTTCTATTAGGGACCAGTTTCAGAAAAAAATTACTATCAGATACACTTTGCTTACAGGAGAAAATACCACATAGATGGGGAAATGAGGATGCTCCCCAAAACATCTTCTGCAGAAACAAGTGTATGTCTTTTAAGAGACAGGTGCTTTATCCTGCGTATCAGTTAAAAAATGTGTGTCACAAGATCTGACATCCAGTACAGTTGCAATGTCTGAAATAATATGTACTCCTTCTAATTTACTCATGCTTGCTTTCTGATAAGGTTTCCATATAGTTATTCCATACTCTACTTTGGGTCTAATGTAGCTTACAAACAATGATTTCATCATTTCTGATTTTCCAGACTTTATAAATCATTTCATACAGCCTACAGTTTTACAGCTAACATTAATAAACTGGTTGATACGATTAGAAAAACTCAAAGCTGGATCTACCTGTATACCCAGTTCCTTAAATAAATCTACAGATTCAATCACAGTGTGCTGTATTAAATATCTCCCCTTCAGCCTTCTTCTTCTTTCGGCTTTCCCCGGTCAGGGGTTGCCACAGCGGAACTACGGTCCACTAATAATTGGCAGTAGATTTTTTACGGGTGCCGAGGTGCCAGCTCGATGCCCAACCTTCAACGAAGGCATGCCCATTCTACACATGTCTTTCGAACGCCACTCGACCACGGGAAGGACATGCAGACTCCATACAGAAAGCGCTCCCATCCCCTTCAGCCTATGTCTCCTAAATCTCACACACTTAGTTTTTTATGTATTTATCAACATATTATTCTCCTGGGTTCAAATGGTGGATTTAGTCAAATTGTCTTGCAGGCATGCCCTATCTCTAACACGTGTAACCAGTTTGCCCATTTTCGTGTCATCTACATCCAGGCAGTAGAACACTTCAGGTGAAAAAGATAGATCTGAAAGATACAACTTAAACAAGTATGGGCCTAGAACAGAGCCACGTGGGACACCGTGACTGTAACCTAGAATGTCACCTGTCCAACTGTTGTATGATACTTGCCATGTCCTATTTGTAAGCTATGCACCTATCCATCTTATCAAGAATACAGCAACACCTACTTGTTCTTATTTCTTGATCAGTGTTTTTTGTATGATTCTATCAATGGCTGATGTTAAGTCTATATAAATTACATCACAGCTCAATTTTTTATTTGCAGCTGCTATCATGTTGTTATAGAATACCATGCTGCAGGTGGTTATAGATCTATTTTCAGCATATAGGTTCACAGATTGTTATTAGGCTATTGACCATCAGGGCTGTTACAAGTCTAGCCGCACCCCCCCAAACCATTTGGGTCTCATGTATCATATGGGGGAGTCTCATGTATCATATGGGGGGAGTGCATGTTAATAGGCAGGTAGTTAAGGATCTGTATGTGGGGGGTGTTAGTTATGATAAAACATTTCTTATTGATATCTTGTGTCTATAAAGGACATGGGACCAGATCTGGGGTAAATTTATGATTTTCCATCCAATTCTCAAGGTTTCATTTAAATCGGGTCAGGGGGTCAGGGATGAACTCTGTTTTACATGGATGGGGAGCCCGTTCCATAGTGCAGAGATCCTTTGGGACACATATCTGTCTCTCCAGCATGTTCTATCTATATCACAAGTGAAGTTCAGATTCCTAGATGCAGTGTTTCTGGTGTTGTTTTGTGCATGTGCAACAGATCCATTAACGCTGGGTTGGAGGAAGCCCTGTAAACCAGGTGAAGATCAACTCTCAGCAGCTGATAGGAGACTGAATACAGAGACAATCAGTGTAGGACAGGGCATTCATGTCCTAAATTCTCCTGGTGAAAAACCTTTGTGGGCCTTACAACTGCTGCAAGTTGTCTGGTTAGATACATGCCATACAGGGCACTGTATTCAATTATAGCTCTGGTAAGTGCCAAATAGAGTAGTATTAAAATTTCCTTGGACCTGAATACCACACCCTTACCTATGCATGTTGACATACTGTTTCAAGTCCCAACTTTTCCAAATCTGGCAATAATTTATCCAAAATAATCTTCTTTATTTTTCCACAACAAGTAAAGTTCTTTATGAATCTGGGTTTGTCCGTTCTCCTTTCCCTTAAAGGTGGGTATAACAAGTACATATCTCCAATCTTTATAAATTTCCCTGTACTTAAATGACCTAGTGAATAACATATATAATGGTATAATCTTTTTTTAATTTCACCAAGTCTTTTGGGTTTCTAATATTATGATGGGAATGGACCCCATTCCTCAGTCAAAGTATGATTAAGATTCATGAAATTAGTATTGTTTCAATCTTTGCTGTTAGCCAGAAGTTCTCTTCGCAGCACCCGCAATGTGCCCAGTAATGACTCCTTCTGCAATTTGTATGGTATTACATGCATCGGTAACGTATCCAAGTATGATTATAAATTCTTTTTTATAACACCTGTCGCTCCTACTACTACAACTACTACCACTACTGGAACTGTCTGGGTATGTTTATTCCACATTGCTCTCATTTCTGCCTACTCCTGCTATTTTATGACTTTGTGACTCTCTGTATTTAAGACACTGTAGTCACTGGGTGTAGCAATTTCAGTGATCAATATTACTTTTGTCTTCTTTTCATGGACTACTATATCTGGTTTTCTCGCATCTATTTTTTGAACTGTTGGTAACAAGTTATCCATATCATATAAACTACATCATTTTCTATAATGCTTTGTGGATCATGTTTCCAGTGGTTTTCACCCACTTCAATACAATAATGTTTGCACAATCCCGAATGCAACAGTCTTGCCACATTATTATGTCTTTCAGTATACAGTCCTTCTGCCATTAGTATATGATTGTTTTCAAATCTGTTTTACAAAAAGTACAGTTTTGTACCTACCATAAATGTAGATGTTCGAGTGCTCATACAGCTGCAGTCATAACAGATGGGTTATCCTGCCGTCAGGCGGGTCCTCGGTCGGCCGAATTCCAAAGTCTAGGTCCGGTGTCGGTTGTCGTCGCTTCCTCCCTGACGTCAGTGCGGCAGGGGTATAAAAGAGGCAGCTGACGCCATTTTCTTCAGTTTTTCTTGCCCCAGATGTCAGGTGCCCCCAGATGGAAGGCAAACATAATGTTATGCAAAACTGCAATGTTGATAAATCAAAAACAGTAGTTGCAAGCAAATACACCATAAAAGAATACCCCAAAAGGTTATATGAAAAGGGTTTGTCATAAGGCCTGTCCTAAGAGGGGTTGGAGGGAGGGAAACCTGGACTGCAGCTGTATGAGCACTTGAACATCTACATTTATGGTAGGTACAAAACTGTACTATGTTCATCGTGCATACAGCTGCAGTCATAACAGATGGGTAGAATCCCAAAGCTAAGTAAGGGTGGTAGGCACTAAGTGGAACTAGGAGGGGCTAGGATGCCCTGCAGGACTGCTGTGGCAAAGCCCGCTCTAGATTTAGAGTATAGTGGGAGGTGATGGTGTTTGGAGAAAGTGTGCACTGAACTCCAGGTGGCTGCTTCCAAACTATCCTTGGTGGGGACCCCCCTGAGGAAGGCTGCAGAGGTAGCTGTGGCTCTGGTGGTGTGGGAACTGATGGATGCAGGCACAGTTTTTCCATGAAATGAGTAACAAAAGCGTATGCAGTGGGCTATCCATTTTGAAATTGTCTGTTTGGAAATAGCCTTTCCTTGGGCACCTGCAGCATAGGACACAAAGAGTTGCTCAGATTTCCTGAATGGCTTTGTCCTGTCCAAATAATAACGAAGTTGTCTGTGAATGTCCAAGGAATGAAGTAGTCATTCCCCTTTTTTTGTGGATTAGGATAAAAGGTAGGTATGTGGATAGTCTAATTCAAAGCTACACTGGATACTACCTTTGGCATAAAGGTAGGGTTGGTTCATAAGGAAACTCTGTCCTGATGGAAAATGATGAATGGTTGCACAGCCATGAGGGCCTGTAGCTCCGAAACCCTGCGAGCTGAGGTGATAGCCAGAAGAAAGGCTGTTTTCCATGACAAGTACTGTAACTCTTATGAAGAAGCTGGCTCGAAGGGAGGAAGGGTCAGCTTTTCCAATACGAAGTTGAGGTACCAAGCAGGGGACTGGTAGTTTCCTTGGGGGTTTTATATTCTTTGCCCCTCTGAGGAACTGCCTTAAGAGAGGATGAGAGAATAAAGGAGGATCTGTGTTGTATTGTGCAGAAATGGCTGAAGCGTGGATCTTGATGGAGGAGAAGGAAAGTCCATTGTTTAACATCTCAGCTAGGTACTGTAAAATTTGAGGTATATTTATTACCCAAGGATTCTGTCCCTTCTTTTGATTCCAGGCACAAAATCGTTTCCATTTGGCGGAGTAGGCCTTTCTAGTAGAAGGTCTTCTGGCCTCCAAGATGACATCCTGCACCTCCTTGGAGAGGAGAAACTGTTGGGAAATCAAGGAATTCTCCATGCAGCTAGATTTAGAGTTTTGAGATGGCTGTGAAGAGTTTTGTAGTTGTGCTGGGACAACAGAAGAGGGACTAGAGGTAGGATCCATGGTGGGGAATGTGTCAGGCTCTTCAGGAGCGGATACCAGTGTTGCCTTGGCCAGTCTGGAGCAATGAGAATCATTTTCGGATTCTCTGCTCTGGCTTTTAATAGAACTTTGGGCAGCAGAGGAAGAGGCGGGAAGGCATAGACTGTCAATGTTGCCCAATTGAAGGAAAGTGCGTCCACTTTCCAGGCCTGTGGATGATAGGTCCTTGAACAAACTGGCAATTTCTGTAGGTAGCAAAGAGATCTATGTCTGGCTGTCCCCATGCCTGAGTTATCTTTGTGAAAATTTGAGGATGTAACTTCCACTCGTGTGGATCTGTCATATTTCTGCTTAGATTGTCTGCCAGTGTGTTTTCCTTCCCTGGCAGGAATTGTGCCTGTAGTTGAATTTTCAATTCCAGTGCTGTGTTCCATGGGGTCATGGCTTGCCTGCACAGGGGGTATGAATGAGTTCCCCCCTGTTTGTTTATGTAACACATCACTGTGGTGTTGTCTGTCCTTATCAATAGCTGGCCTGGATGCAGTAGGTCTTTGAAGGTCATAATAGCCTTTTGCATGGCTAGCATTTCCTTTTGGTTGATGTGAAGGAGCTTCTCTTTTCGTGCCCATTTTCCCTGAATGCACTGATCTGTCATGTGTGCTCCCCAGGCGTAGTCTGAGGCGTCTGTTGTGGTGATTTGAGTTGTTTGAGGTACACAGAAAGGAAGACCTGTGTTTCTTTGGCAAGCTTGAGCCCACCACATAAATTCCTTTTGAAGGCATGGAATGAGTGGTATAATTGCTTCCAAGCTGTGGCTGTGTTGAGACCATAAGTTTTTAGGTACCATTGAAGTTTCCTCATATGCAGCTTTGCACATGGGATTAGTAGGATGCAAGATGCCATGAATCCCAGAGCCTGCAGGACTTTCCTTGCAGTTAGCCTGGTGTAAGTTGCCATTTTTCTGAAGTATTGAGACAGTTGCCCTTGCTTGTCTGGCGTGAGGTAGGCCATCTGGGTGGTTGTATCCAAGCTGGCACCCAGGAAAATTATTTGTTGAGAGGGTATTAGTTTTGATTTCGTTTTGTTGACTGTGTATCCCAGGAAGTTCAACAGTTTTATTACAAACGCCAGGTGCTGCAGTAGTATGTCCTTGCTGTCCGCTTGGATCAGGCAGTCATCCAGATATGGGTAGATTTGTATCCCTTGTAGTCTGCAGAAGGCGATTACTGATGCCAGGCATTTCGTAAACACTCTGGGTGTAGTAGATAAGCCAAAGGGCAATGCAGAGAATTGATAATGGGTTGAGCCTGCAAGAAATCTGAGGTATCTTCTGCAATTTTGTCTGATAGGGACATGCAGGTATGCCTCCTTGAGGTCCAGTGTTACCAGCCAAGACTCCTTGCCCAGCATGGGAAGAAGCTGCTGTAATGTGAGCATCTTGAATTTTGGCACCTGTAGATATGTGTTTAGGATGGATAGGTCTAAGATAGGTCTCCAATCTTTGTCTTTCCTTCGTACCAGGAATAGTCTGGAATAAAACCCTTGACCTTGTTCTTTTGCAGGTACCTCTTGAATTGCTTTCATGTCCAGGAGAGTTGAAACTTGTTTTTGTGCCTCTGCCCTTTGATTTTGTGGCAGGTTTGGCATGCCTCTCATTTTTGGAAGGGTGTGAAAGTGGAACCTGTAGCCTCTGTCTATAATGTCCAGAATCCATTTGTCTTTTGTAACAATATGCCAATTTTTTGAGAATAATGTCAGTTTTCCGCCCAAAGGTGCTGCCATTAAAGCTTTGCTGGGCAGGTGTAGGGGGAAGTCATTGTGTCTGTTTTCTAAAAGACTGTGATCTATTTTCTCCACCTCTTGGGGTTGGTGCTTGCCACTGTCTGGCTCTGAAAGATCCTTGAGGTTGCCCTCTACCCCTTGGATGCCTGTATCTGCCCCTTTGAGGTCTGTCCGTGGCTGGAAAGGACCAATTTTTTGAAGGCCAGTTTCTGCTGAAACGTGGAGGCTGTACCTACAGTCATCCAATACACTGATGACTCTACCTTGGTTTGTGCCGCCCCCAACATTTCTGAACTACTGACCAAAACCCAAATAGCTTTTTCCACTACTGAGAACTGGATGCACCAAAATCACCTTTCCCTCAACTCCAGTAAATCTAAAATTCTAATATTCCTCCCCTCCAAGGTTTCCTCCTTTGACAAAAACACTCTCAATATCATTAGCCAATCCTCCACTACTATAGAAATAGTCTCCTCTGCAAAACTCCTTGGCATTACCATAGACAAACACCTCAAATTCGATCTTCACATACAACAAAACATAAAGAAAACTCACCAAAAACTAGGTATGCTATATAGAAACAATCAATTTCTCTCCAACTCCTCTAGGCTTACCCTGGCAATCTCCTACCTCCTACCTTCTCTTCTATATGGTGCCCCACTATTAACCAATCTGTCCGCTTCCAACACCTCTAAACTTGAAGCTTGTTATAATAAAATATCCAAATTTGCCACTAAATCCAAAACTTCAACTCACCACTGCCTCTGCCTTCAATCTCTGAATTGGTTAGAACTACCTAACCACCTAGACTATCTACAACTAACCAACGCTCACAAATTAATATTCTCCCCTGATAAATGCCCAGCCTTAAAAAATATTCTTCCCCCTTACACCCCAAATAGATCTCTGAGGTCTGAACACCAAAACCTAATCGCAATTCACAAACCAAAACGTCCCGCTGGCCAGCTTCTACTCTCCTTCTCTCTAGGTAAAAAATGGAACTCCCTCCCTCCCTCACTTAGGACAATACCTAACACTGAATCCTTCAAAAACCAACTCTTCCAATATCTCTCTTCCAAATGGAAATGCTCCTGCTTTCACTCTATATAACTCCCCCCACTAAACTCTCCATACTACTGCTTTACTATACTATCTAGCTTAATCTAATTTCTCCTATATTCTCAAGCTTCATCTAATTTCTCCAAGAACCTGAACTATCAGACTTAAATAAACTCCATATTTGTAAATATTGTAAAAATCCGAGAAAAAAAAAAAAAAAAAAAAAAAAAAATTTTTTAGTTTTTGTTATATACTGTCTCACAATGAATATTACCGTTTTTCATTTGAATGTATGTAATTCCACTGAATGTATGAACCATACTACTGTATCTCATCTCCAAAATTATGTAACCTTTCTCATTGTTTTGTAACCCTTATCATACTACTATTGTACATGGAGCTTTTCTCCCCGGGCCTCCACTGAAAATGGGCACTTCTTGGCCCAGTGGACTTCCCCGGTAATCAAACTGAAATAAATAAAATAATAATAAATAAAATCTTTCACTGTTTGCATTGATTTCGCTTTTTCCTCCATTTTCTTTAGCACCTCCTCTGCTTTAACACCAAACAATACATCTTTTTGAAGAGGTGCATCTAATAATTTAGCTTTGACATGATCTGGTAAGGTTTGCTCTTTGAGCCAAGCATGCCTACGTATAACAGACCCCGTAACAGCAGCTCTACATGAGGCCTCTAAAGCATCAAAACCACACTGCAAGGTATGTTTACCCACTTGCTCTGCACCATGCAACAAATCCTGCAACTCTTTTAAATCTGGTTGTTCTGGTTGTGTCATCTTGCTTTTCAGCTGAGATATCAAAACTGTTGATACTTTAACATATGGAACTGACAGTTTAATGCCCTCATGGTTAAAGTGGCCGAGGTGTACACCTTTTTCCCCCACCTTTCTAAAGATCTGGAATCTCTCTCTGAAGGTAATGGGTTTTTAGCAGTAGAGGCATTAATTCCCTTGGGACCCTGTGAAATAGTTTCTGGGTCAGCAGTATGGCTTTTATATAGGAACTGGTGAGAATCAGGAACCCGGTAATACCTGTCTGGTTTAACAGGAGCTGGAGGCAAAGAATCAGGATTAAGGCTGGTTTCTGTGTACACATCATCCAATATATCTAAAACAGGAGGGATAGCCAGAGGCCTATGCTGGGGGAGCAGAAGAAATTCCCTGAGCCTTTTCTTGGAATCTGAGTAATCTTGGCCTTCCCAGTGAAAGTGTTCCCTCAATGTATGCAGGGTTTCCCCAAAGAGAAGTCCTCAGGGGAGACCGAGGGAATAGACTCCTCTGCATCAGAGTCTTCGAATGGAGAATAGGCACAATCCTGGTCCTCAGATAGTTCTGAGGTAATAGAAGCTTGATCTGAGGAAGGGTAGTCTTCCTCTAATTTGGGCCTTTTGTCAGAGGGGGGTTGAGAACCCCTGATAAGAGTAATCATATCCTCAGCCATTTTAAGCATCTGTTTTTTAGGCATGGTGCCTTGAGAGGGTGTCTGAGGAACCTGTTTTTTGGTTTTCATGGCTGTTCTAGATTTAGTGAAGGCTTTAATAGAGTAGGAGGAAGGCCTGAAGACCCCTTGAGAAATGGCAGGCCTGTCTAAATTCTGAGTTTCCCCGCCAGGAGTGGCGTCAGTATCTGTAGTAGGAATGGGGGCCGAGGAGCCTGCGACCTCGGGTACTGAACACACCGGTAATACATTGTCATCGGTACTCAGGGGCTGCGTAGGCACCTTGCTGAGTACTGGAGAACCGGTAGTCGGCCTTAGCGTGGTATCAGTAGGTGGTGCGGACCTCGTAT
>NC_056731.1:1216153000-1216233000 GCF_019279795.1 Protopterus annectens | reverse complement strand
TTTTCATTCTATCCTCAACTGTTGGGACAGAGTCTCTTAGCTACTTAAATTCCTGGGTGGACTCTAAGGAAGGCTATTCCTGAGCACAGCTGAGCCAAAGACTGCTCTTCAGCTCGAGACCACATCAAGTTTATAAAGAGTAATAAAGGTATGAGGCTTGGCCCAAGTTGCAGCTGTACATATGTCATCCATGGAAGCCTTAGACAAGAACAGTGAAGAAGTTGTCATGGACCTGGTTGAATGAGCTCTTAGAGGTTTTGGTAAGGATAAACCCAATTTGTTGCAGATAAATGATATGCAATCCACTAGACATCTGGCTAAAGTTACCTTTGTAAATAATTTTCCCAATTTAGAATCTGCAAGGGACACAAATAACTGGTTTATCTTCCTAATTTCTTTCGTTCTATGTAGATAAAAATGTAGTTGTAGACATCCAATAAATTTAACATACATTCACCTTTGTTTACAAATTTAGGAAAAAAAATGGCAGTGTAATGGACTGGTTAATAGTGGATTCTGACACCACCTTCAGGAGGAAAGAAGCATTGGTATATAATGATACTCTTTCCTAACAAAAAATCAACTAAACCTCCTAGGGAGGTTTAGAGGACAATGCTTGAAGTTCTGACAGGAGTTTAAGATCACATTTAACTGCTGGTTCAAATGGGAAATGAATTAAGGCCTTGAGCATCAAATTTAAATCCCATGGTGGAGTAGAATCTTTGTATGGAGGTCTCAGCAGCAGGGTACCACATAGAAAGGCTTTACAAAGCTTAGATATAGCCAAGGAAGAATTCTCAAATCTAATATGAAAATTAGAGATTGCTGCTCACTAAACTCTAACTGTTGAAGTGCTAGTTCCTTCATTAAAGATTGTTGCCAAAAATTCCAGAACACTTTGTACAGGTGCTGAGAAGGGGTAAATGTGTTTCTGCTGTGCCCCAAAAATTAACCTTTTCCATTTACTTCTGTAAAATTTTCTTGCAGAAGCCTTATGGGAAGATAAAATATGTGATGGACAGGGGAAGACAGCATTGGTTGTCTGGCTATTAAAGGAATTGGAGAAACCATGCTATTAACTTGAGGTTTAAGATATCCAGATGAATCATGCCTGTTGGGTGAGACAAGAGGTATGGATTCAGATCCAGAATCCAAGGTGGGTAAAGTTGATGAGGCCACAGGTAGGGGAACCAAATCTGTCGAGGCCAGTAAGGTGCAATGAGTATAACTCTGCTCTTCAACCTGGCACCTTTCTGCAAAAATTTGGGGATCAAGGGAGTCAGAGGATAAGCATAGAGGAGACTGGGGGGGGGGGCAATCATGCAGTAGAGCATCCCTTGGTGATTCCCCTGGAGGGGGGGATCAGGACTGGGAGACTGCTTACTCAAATTTTTCACATCAGTCTCCCAGAACAAAGAAAACTGCATTATTTTGTACTTTTTCTTATCAATTCCATGCATGCAAAACTCTTGACATTACTTAGCTTGTAACAAATCAATGTATTTTTAATTATTTTATGCCCTTGTGATTCTCTCTTAGAGCTTCATGTGAACACTTGACAACATGCCTTTTTAAAACATAGACCATCTGATCTAAGAATCTTATCCTTTGACCTTGCAACATTCAGTACCAGTATGCACTATCTTTACAGACATCCTTGCAACAACTTATCCCCCAGCCTGAGAAGGCCAGAGGTTACAAAAGATTACTGACACATTATTTTTCTTTTACTCTTTCTTTCTTTCTTTCCTCTATTAATATTCTGAAACCAGACTCTTTTAAACATAGTAACATCCCTTAACTCCTTCAGCACTTACTTTGCCTTCAATTATGACCAATAAACATGGGCAGAATGATGAGAAGATTCCTCTCGGAGCAGATAAAGATGGGTGTTCTTCCGGCTACTACCCCCTAATGCTAATAAAAAGAATGCAGTTGTAAGACACTTGAAATATAAAGCTACAGCTCATGTGAAACTATATTTTGCATCACCGTTCATTATGTTTTTAACATAAAATTTTATTTGACTCATTTGTGAAGAAACTGCAAGTTAATATGCATTTTGTGAATCATGATACAATACATTTTTCTCTAACACTGGTATGTGGGACTTCTTAGATGACTTTTTTCTAGGAGCTTTTGTATTTTTAATGCTGCTGTTTTCCTCTGACTGGGTGAAATATCGAGGAATTTGTTCACAGATAGAGGTGGAAGGGAAAAAAGGAATTAACTTCTGGAAATAACCCTCTGCATCCAAGTATCTTTTGTTATATCTAGCCAGGCTTTCAGGTCCTGGGATAGGTGAACCCCAATTGCCTCCAGAGGGGGACAATCAGGCCTCTTTTCAGGAGCACTGATAGAGTCTATCAGAGAAAGAAGTTTTGGACCCTTGGCTCTGTGGGCCTCCTCTGCTGCATGGGCCTCATTGTCCATTTTTGTTCCCCCTTCTGCCCCTAGGGGAACTATCTTCACAAGTATCCTGGAAAGGACCTTGGGACTTCTTTAACATTTTCTGTCCTCCCCACCGATTCCTAGAAAAGATCTTTGAGAGGTCAAAAAATGTATGCCCATTGCAAAGAGGGCCTTTTCATCTTTTTTCACACCTGGAGTGTGTGTCCTTCATTTTTGGGCCAAACAACAAACTGCCGTCAAAGGGTGCATTGATAAAACAAGGACTTGAAAGGCTCCGCAAAATCACATAAGCACATTCAGGCATGCCTCCTAATGGAAATGCCTGAATCCCCTGCCCTTGAGACACCTTTAGCTGCATGCAGGATAAGCCTCATGGATGAATTTGAAACAGATTGAAGGGTAACCAACTGAGAGGCCACAGATGACTGAGCCTCAGCAGTAGTGATCTCTCAAAGGGATTTTGAAAGTTTCTTGATCAAGTCCATTTCTAGTCTGGTAAAGTGTGCCAAACAGTTCAGCGACTTAAAGGCAAAGTTTGCTGAAGCATATACATGCTTCCCAAATCTGTCCATCGCTCTAGACTCCCTGTTACGGGGATGAACAGAGGAACATTGCTCAGAAAGTTCTTTCTTAGTGCTTGCTGCCACAACCATAGCATCCATGGGAACCATCTTACTCCAGAATTCCTTCCAGATAGATAGAGCCAAAATCCGATCTGGTGTCTTAGGGATTGGCTCAAATGAAGTGGGTTCCTTCCACGCCCCCATGGAAACCAAATCAATGAGCTCATCGGCACGTGGAGTAACCCAGGAGGTAGATGGGCCAATACCAAAGGCTTCCAGAAATACTGATTCCTCTGGTGAAGGGTTGCTGGAGAACCACCCACCTCTGTTTTTAAGGATGTCAAGAATGTCTCCAAATGAGATGTCTTCCAGAGGTGATCATGGGGACCCCTTCTCCTTCATCAAAATCAGTATCCTTAGTGACTGACTCTTGCGGGGAGCCCAAGTGCCTCCTCTTGCACTTCCTCTTTTGAAGGACTTCCTCAGTTTGCTGTTCAGGTGAAGTATTGGAAGAGATTGTAAAACCCTGCTGGGTGGTCTAGGGGCCTTGAGCTGGCTATCCCTGTGGCTTAGAATGATGTGGTTCTAAGAGTAGAGACATTCGAGAACCAGATAGAAGATCCTAGGGGGCTAGATCCATCTGTCCTGTCAGGGCAGAGAACACTCTCTTAACTACCTCAAAGGCAGATCACTCCAGGAAGAAGGAAGACAACGGATCCAAGAAGGCAGGCTTCTGGACCTTTGCTTTTCTCTGCCCAAAGAGCAGTCTCCCTGAAGCAGAAGTCGGAGCTGAGCTGTCAAATGAGGAGGCTCAGAGGGGCAGAGATGGCTCCAAAAACTTCAGAGTTGACTCTAATGCTTTGGCTCCGACAAGTCCATTTCAGCTCCAAGAGTCATCTGGATCCAAAGATGTTGGAGCCAGTAAACTCAGAGAAAGCATTAGATCTGAAGATAAAAGTATCTTTGCATCCAAGACACATGGACCCAGAAGGTTCAGATCTGGGGACAATAAAACAGCTGGTCAGATCAGAGAAGGAGCATCTATGGTATGGTAGATGGAAGGGCTTCCTGACCCAAGGGGGTACGAGCCAGAAGAACTCCCATCTGTATTGGCTCTGAGAGGAATCTCCTCATCATACTGTCCATGTCTTTTGCTCAAACTCCTGGAAGAATGAGATGAGGTCAGGGAAGGTGACTTGGAATGGTGTCTCACCAAACAAAGGAGAGAAAACCTGGAAGGTACCTGGTCCAATGACGGCAAGTACCTTTTCATAGGTAGGATCTTAGGATTTGAAGAGCTTGGATCTGTAGATTTTTTTGGTCGGATCTGAAGGAGAGTGAGTTGCAACTGGCTTCAGATCTGGCTTTGGCTTTTTTTCTAGATGGCTCTAAAGATGGAGTCAATGAAGCAGAATGTCTCAGAGACTTAGTCAAAGACTCCTCAGATTTAGTCTTGGGGGATTGAGCCCCAGAAATGGCTTCATCAAAGGATGAAGGAAGCATTCATTTTAATATCAATTTATTCTTTCTATCCTCTACAGCTCTAGGATTGAAGTTTTTGCATATCGAACAATCTCCTTGGAGATGATCAGGTCCCAAGCAGTAAACACAAAGTGTGGGCATCTGAAAGGGGCAATTTGTGCCCACACTTTTGGCATTTTTAAAACAAGAAGGCCCTTAATCAGGCATACCGAAAACAAAGAGAAAGGAAAGAAATTTATTTATTTTAATTTTTAAGACAAGAGAATAAGGGAAAAAAAGGATACCAGCAATGGTATCAAAGACTACATTAACTTGTAACAAAAAACAGAAATATAAAGAATAGTTACCAACAATGGTAGTAAAGTGTTACACTATGCGTAAAAGGTAAGGGAGTAATACAGTAAGGTTTAAGAGAGAAAAACTATGAATAGAAAAACACATCATTAGAAGACTCGATAGCTTAGGCTGACCCTGTCTTTTTGCGAAAAGAGGAGAATGAGATCTGAGATATGTTAGGGGTTGGTGCATTATGGGTAAGGGAGAAGCTCAAGAGCTTTTTGGTGGCCATCAGCTAATTAACAGCTGAGGATAGAATGAAAATCGACATCAGATCAATTTTTTTTAAGCACAAAACTAGAAAACAATTGCTATCTACTATCTTATTAAGCAAACCAATACATACAACACACACACACACACACACACACACACACACACACACACACACACACACACACACACACACACACGCACACAAAACAAAACCTTGGCAGCAAGAAATTCTTTAGAGGCCCATTCTCTCCTTCTCTCCTTAACCACATTAAAAAGAAATAGCTCTAACACAATAGATGAAAAATTAACAGAAAATGACAAAAATATAATAATCACTAATAACTCAAGTAAACGCAAGCAAATATAAAAAAAACCTTGACTACAGTAGCACAATTCAGCAACTGCATTTTCAAAAGGTTTATCATTCTCACATCATCATGTTTCCAGAATTGTATTCATTCATTCTACCTATTGTTAGCTAGTCCCACTAGGCCAATGGTCTCATTTCAGGAGACATCTAAGGTGGTATTCATACTGACTAGGGGAAATTTGGCCAGAACACGAGGGGGACATCCCCTGCTCTTTCTGATAAGTGCTGCAGGATATTTCACATCCATCTGAGTTACCACCAAGTCAGGAAGATGGCTCCTCAGTTTAACATCTTATCTGAAGAAAAGTACACTGACATTTTTTTGAAAATCTTGCTTCTTGTTTAAACAACCATATTTATATCTGTATTTAAGCCTTACAAAATTGCACGCCCTATCCCCAAAAGCAAAACATCATTTTACTGTGCACACACACAACATCAGAGGCATCTATATTCAAGGAATGGAAAGGTTAGAGATTTCCTTAGTTACCACTTCAGGCCCCTGACTACCACACAAGGGGCGAAGGTGGAATGCTGAGTCCTTAACCAGCAAGAGAACCAATAGGTCATAAAGAACAGCTGAGGTGATATGATGATCAGCATAGTGGTCATGGGCAGGTAATAAACGCTGCACAGATATTGACATTCGCCACAAACAGTTTTATCACACTTACACTTATGGGGGGAGCCAAGGCTTACCGTGTAAAGCAATAGGGGCATAAGGTAGAGGACCAGTCCTTGAAAGTAAACCTGTACACGATAGAACACACTTATACACTCACATGCACATCTACAGGCAGTGAAGAACCTTGCTATTTAAACCATCAGCATGTTTTAGGGACAGTGGAAGAAACAGGAGAACCCAGCAAAAATCAATGCAGGTATAAAGAGGGAATGCAAACTCTACAAAGAAGGCACCCCAGCTGAGAAACAAACCAAAGAACCCACATCTGTGTGGTAGCAATGCTAACCATAGCACTACTGTCCATCCTTTAAAATAAAATGGTACCGAAATTACTAGTGCATGGATGCTTGAAACAGAGTTAGTGTTTATAGGTTTGCTCAAAAACACACAGACTGATTTTGTTTCATTGTGGGAAAAGGTAATAAACAAAATTCGATTTCACAAAAGAAGTGCAGGACTAAAACATTTTGCACTATGTGATAAGAGCAGTACTTCTGCCTTATGAAGTACTGCAGTACTCCTAAAAGTTAAGTACCATAAAATGAAACTTCTTCCATTTTATGTTTAATACTGTACAACTGCAATGACATACACCAGTGTAAAAGTTATTATTTAGTCATGCTTGGATTTTTGAAATGGTTCCTGAAGCTTTGACCTTGTGATCAATGCACACCAGTTGTAAATAAGTTATACTATAACTTACACTCTTACAATAATTACTAGCACAGTAGATGTACCACTTACTCCATTGTCAACATGTTGCTTAGAAATCCATTTTTGAAACGCACAATTACATTTCCATTGCAAAACTTACTTAAAATCAAATTTTCATGTGCAGCAGTACCACTAAAACATTTTTTTATCAATGTGCCCCTCCTTCTCACATTCAAAACATAATTCTAAAGGTGATGATTTTTTCAAGGTATTTGTAGTTATCTGCACAGTTCTAGTTTTGTGCTTAGTTTGCCCATCCTAACAGTCTTTCATTTTGCACAACCACATTATCCATCACCTGCTTCTACATACAAAATGGATGGCGATCAGTAACCTTACTCCTCTTTTAAAAGGCAATTCTGCATGGAGTCATCTTCATGTCACTCTGTAGTATAACTTCCAGAAGCTTCTACATTTTGGCAAAAATGGTAATAGTTCATTCACAAATGTTTCATCGCAAGTAAAGTAGTCCTTTCCTCAGAAAGAAGTCTACTTCCTCCATGGTGAATATGCTACGAAAACCCTCACCTACTATGTTAGTGCTTAAATGGGAGCCTACAAGCTAAAAAACAAGATGAAGAACTGTATACAAAACAAATGCATTTGTGGCAGCCCAGTGACAGCAATCACTTACTTTCATATAACAGTATCAACCAATTAATATCAAATCTGTAGCTGTACAACATATCTGGGTGTATAGTGTGAGTGTGTGCACCTTTTGTAATAGAATGAGCACCCTGTCCAGAGCACATTTTCAGTGCTATACACCAACTGTTTATTGGGTTAGGTTGATCCAAAAATGGACATAAACATATGGTATTCTAATTATCACCTGTGGTCTAGAGAGCATGGAAGGGTTAATGGACTCTGCAAACAAATAGTGCAGCCTGCATGCAAACCTACAGTAACTGCACAGTGGCAGATATCTAGTGCTTTACAGTGAAAGCATGCAAACCCACAGTAACTGCGCAATGGTAAATATCTAGTGTGTTCCAGTAAAAACAATGGGGAAGATATTCCTGGAGGAGAAGACACAGGCAAGAATTTGCAACCTGAGAGATTCTGTGGAATAATTCTGAAAAACAGAGTGACAGTGAGAGAAAAAAAAACCTTGATTTTAACTGCAGTTTGTTTAGGAAAACCATAACCAGTAAAAGAGACGGAAAAGGAGCTGTATTTGGACTGATTTCTTGTTTTAACTGTGTAGGACTCAATGACTGTGGAAGTAAGAAATCTGAATGTCAAACCCTCTGGACTGTCACAAAAGAGGAATTTAACTTCAGTAAAAGTAATGTGCTAATTTTATTTTGTTAAAAGGAATGAGGAAACCAATAATCCCATGTTTTCCAGCCATACACTGTGAATTTACAACTAAATGAACTGTATTAATAAGTTTCTACTAGAATGTCTGATGATGAAGCTCATTTATGTTGCTGGCATCATTTGTTAAATATTGATAAACAAACCATATGTTTTTGCCAAAATACCTATTTCCTACCTTTACTTTTTGAAATAAAAAGTAGTCAGGACTTGCATGTAACTAAAAATCCTATCAGTACTAGCTTACATAAACAATAGAGAATGTGAGCAACTACTCACCACCTAGAAAATAGAAAACTGCATGCTCAGAAGTGCTATCTAGCAAACTATAGTAAAGTGCTGTAATATCCACTATGAAAAGGAAACTGTTGGTCAGCAATATAAAACAGAGTAATGGAGAGTTACTGAAAAAGGTATGCTGAGAAGCCTATCTGCCACACTCACATGAATAACGCGCAACTAAAGGCTACTGAGATAGTCTGAGCACATGAAAGCCAAACCTTGTGCGTATTACCACTAAACAGCTGGAGAGTATGGTATATTTCAACAGTGAAAAAATACTACTAACATAAACCAGGTATCATTTTTTTTTTTGTAAAATCACTGTTTTAAAATGGTAGATACTCTCCGAAGTTAAGAATGAACTGTGCAACATAGTTGGTAGAAATGGCATTTAGCTGGGAGCTTTGTCTAAAGCCACTTTGCTGAGAAGTGAAGACGTAAGAAGGAGTGACGTGAAGGGTAAGAAAAGAAATCACAACTGAAAGAATTTCATACAGTATTGAGTTTTACTACATTTTGTTTTTATACAATACTAAATTTTACTAGGTACTGTGTGAACCTGCTTCTCCCCTAGTGGACAGTAGTAAGAAACCTGTTGTAAAATGTATGAGAAAAAGAAATGAAAAGCAAGTCTTCTTCAGCAGTGAACTTTCACTACTGGGGAAATGTTATACTTACGAAATATAATTATTTGCCTTTATAGGGACATCTCTATGGCTACGAAGGAGCCAATCTGAAATGATCTCATAGTGTTACGTAGTAAAGGACTAGCTGCCAACAAAGTTTAAAATATGCTGATGCTAAAAGCTGGTATGAAGTACAATGGCTGACAAATATAAGAATGTGTTGTGACCACGAACAAATCAGCAAATGAGTCAGCTAGTAAACGGATGCTGAAGGGCAAAATTTATTTCTGAAGCTAGAAGGAGATATTGTTAAAAATTCAAGAACTTATGGAAAATGTAACAAGCAACCTTTTCGGAAAGTGTGGCTGTACAGTATGTGACTAACCAGCAACAATGTTGTTGTGTCTTTCGGCTTTTCGCGGTTAGGGGACGCCACAGCGGAACTCCGGTCCGCTAATGACTGGCAGTAGATTTTTACGTGCCGAGTTGCTGGCCCTGATGTACAACCTTCAACGAAGGTTCGCCCATTCACACATGTCTCCACACAGAAGACGCTCTAGCTGAGAATCAAACAGGACAACGTCTTACGGTGAGGTGACAGCGCTACCGCAGCATCACCACACAAATTCAATACAGAAATACCTGATAAAGAGTTAGAAGGTGCAAGATGAGAGAAATAAGGCACACTTCTAGAATGTTATGGTTCTATAAGAAAAGCATACAATGATGACTGAGAATGTAGAACTAAAAAAGCAGCCAGGGGGTGTATTAAAACCAGGAAAGGAGGATTTCTGAAAATAAGAATAATATGACAGAGTTTAAAAAAAGAGATGTCAAAATTAATCAAATAAAGAAATCAAAGATCTGCTTAAAAGAATCTCTAAATGTTCTGAATAACTGGAGTAATAAAACAAGGTAATAAAGTTGAAGACTTAAAGCCAAATAAAATACCTAATATAATGGAACATGTGGCTGTACTGAAACAGAAATAATGCAACTGTGTGAGCGTCAATAGCATTTGGGTTACTTGAAGAAAGGGGTGAAAACCAAAAGAGGGATTTGGAAAATATGAAAAAACTGCAGAAAAGACAACCACAGAAAAGTTAGGCTGCAACAATTCAAATGAAAGACAGCCTGTTTTAGCAGATATAAAAGGGACATGAATAAACTGGAAAAAAGCAAAGAGAACTGTGAACTTAAGTGAATGAATAAACTGGAAAGGAGCAAAGAAAAAGTACAGTTGTGTACACCTACCATAAATGTAGATGTTCGAGTGTCTTCACTGTTGCAGTCATAACTGTAGGGTGCTCCTGCCGGCAGGCAGCCCGAGGTCGGCCAGAATCCCAAAGTCTGGGTCCGGCGTCGGCTGTACAAGCTAGTACCCTGACGTCAGTACGCTCTGGTACATAGCCCTCAGCCGACGCCATCTTCTCCAGCCTTTCTTGCCCTAGATGTCAGAAGTCCCCAATAAAACAAAAATGAATCCAACAAGGAAACACAAATACACCACCAAAGAGAAAAAAAAGAGGGGATAGGAGGGAGGGAAACACCGACTGCAACAGTGAAGACACTCGAATATCTACATTTATGGTAGGTGTACACAACTGTACTATGTTCTTAGTGTTTCACTGTTGCAGTCATAACTGTAGGGTGGAATCCCAAAGCAGTGAAAAAGGGGAGGAGGCTTTAGACAGAAGAAGGGGAGGCAAGAATACCCTGCAAAACAGCAGAGGCAAAGCCTGCCCTGGTCTTAGAATACAGTGGGAGATTGTAGTGCTTGGAAAAAGTATGCCCAGAACTCCAAGTGGCAGCTTCCAAGATATCCTTGGTAGGAACTCCTCTGAGGAAAGCTGTAGAAGTGGCAGCTGCTCTAGTAGAATGACTTCTAATGGTACCTGGAAACTGTTTCCCATGATGAGTGTAACAAAATCTGATTCCATAAGCAATCCATTTGGAAATAGTTTGTTTAGAAATAGGTTTTCCAAGAGAACTGGAGGCAAAAGAAACAAACAATTGATTAGACTTTCTGAACTCTTTAGTCTTGTCCAGGTAAAATCGTAACTGTCTGTGTACATCCAATGAATGCAAAATCCTTTCCCCTTTATTTTGAGGATTAGGAAAGAAAGTAGGCAGGTGAATTGTCTGATTTAAAGCCACTTTCAAAATCACCTTAGGCATGAAAGTAGGATTGGTCCTCAAGGATACTCTGTCCTGATGGAAAATAAGGTATGGTTCCACAGCCATGAGAGCTTGCAACTCTGAGACCTTTCTGGCAGAAGTCAATGCTAATAAAAGAACAGTCTTCCAAGATAAAAACTTAATATCTGAAGATGCAGCAGGCTCAAAAGGAGGCAAAGTAAGTTTTTCTAAAACATAATTAAGATCCCAGGCAGGAACAGGAGGGGTCCTGGGAGGCCGCAAATTTTTAGCCCCTCTCAAGAATTGTCTCACCAAAGGATGAGAAAAAACAGGAGGATCAGAATTGAAATGAGCAGAAATAGCAAAAGCATGAATCTTAATGGAAGAAAAGGAAAGTCCTTTAGATAAAAGATCCGAAAGGTAAAGCAAAATAGAAAAGAGATCAGGTACCAGAGGATCCGAGCCTCGGTCCTGCATCCAAATACAAAACCTCTTCCATTTAGAGGCATAGGATTTCCTAGTGCTAGGCCGTCTAGCTTCCAGAAAAACATCCAAAACTTGTTTGGGAAGACTAGAGGAAATCAAATTCCTTTGAAGAGCCAAGCTGCCAGGCAAAGGGTCATGAGATTGGAATGTAGTAACTGACCCTGATGCTGGGACAGAAGAGAAGGGTTCAGAGGGAGAATCCAAGGAGGTTCCAAGAACAGGTGCTTTAAAGTTGGATACCAAAACTGTCGAGGCCAATTTGGAGCAATCAAGATGAGGAACTTGGGCTTGTCCTGTTTTATCTTCAGTAATACCTGAGGTAGTAGAGGAAGAGGAGGGAAGGCATATCCTGAAAGGCTTCTCCAGCTGAAAGACAGGGCATCCACTTTCCAAGCTGTTTTGTGGAAGGACCTGGTGCAAAAGCGAGGCAGCTGATGATTGAGATGGGATGCAAACAGATCTATCTGGGGACATCCCCAAACTGCAGTAATCCTGTTGAATAAGTTGGTGTCTAGCATCCATTCGTGAGGATCTGAAATGTTTCTGCTCAGGCTGTCTGCTAAGAGATTCTGTTCCCCTGGAATGAATTGAGCCTGGAGATGTAGATTCAAATTTAGAGCTGTGTCCCATAAAGCCATAGCTAGTCTGCAAAGGGGTACGAATGAGAACCCCCCTGCTTGTTGATGTACCACATGACCGTGGTGTTGTCTGTACGAATTAGCAGAGGCCCTGGTTGCAAAAGGTTCTTGAAGGCTAGAAGAGCATTTTGAACTGCCAACATTTCCTTCAGATTGATGTGCCAGTGAAGATGGTCCTTTGTCCAGGTTCCCTGCTGGCAATTGTCTAGAAAGTGTGCTCCCCAAGCATAATCCGAGGCGTCCGTGGTTAGGATTTGAGTAGGTTGAGGTAGACGAAAAGGCTTTCCTTCATTTAAAGCACATACCCTGGACCACCAGAGGAACTCCCTCTGGAGGCAGGGGATCAGAGGAATCAGAATATCCAGATCGTGGTAATGTTGTGACCATACACTTTTCAGATACCATTGAAGCTTTCTCATATGAAGTCTTGCGTTTGGGATCAACAGAATGCAGGAAGCCATGTAGCCCAGAGTCTGCAGGAATTTCCTTGCAGTGAGCTGAGATAGAGTTGCCAAGGTGTTGAAAATAGAAGCCAGCTGTGTTTGTTTTTCTGGAGTGAGGAAGGCCCTTTGTAAGGTTGTATTTAAGAGGGCTCCCAAGAATACCATTTGTTGAGACGGGATCAAATGTGACTTTTTTGTGTTCACTGAGAATCCCAGTAGGAGGAGAAGACGTTGAACAAAGTCCAGATGTTGAAGTAGAAGATCTTTGCTGTCTGCCTGAATAAGGCAGTTGTCCAAATAGGGGTAAATCTGGATCCCCTGAAGTCTGCAATAAGCCACTACTGGTGCCAGGCACTTGGTAAAGACTCTGGGCGCAGTAGATAAACCAAAGGGCAGTACAGAGAATTGGAAGTGCCTCGAACCTGCCTTGAACCTGAGGAATTTCCTGCGTTCCTGCCTGATGGGAATGTGTAAGTAGGCTTCCTTTAAGTCCAATGTCACCATCCACGCGTCCTGAGAGAGCATTGGAATTAGTTGCTGCAGAGTAAGCATCTTGAATTTTGGAATTTCCAAAAAGGTGTTTAACACAGAAAGGTCCAGAATAGGTCTCCATGAGTTTTGTTTTCTTGGAACCAGAAACAGTCTTGAATAAAAACCTCTTCCTATCTCCGAGAGTGGAACAGGCTCTATGGCTCTCATGGCCAGAAGAGCATCCACTTGATTTAAGGCCTCTGACCATTGATGTTTTGGCAGATCTGGCCAACCGTGAGCCCTTGGCAAAGTATGAAAGTGGAATTTGTAACCTTTTAAAATCACGTCCAATACCCATCTGTCCTGGGTAATATGAGTCTAATTTCTGTAAAAAAGAGACAGTTTTCCTCCGAGAGGGGCATCCAGGTGAAGGGGTCCTGTAGCCCAACTGAGAGAGTCATTGAGTTTGCTTTCTTTGGGATTGGGATCTGTCTTCTCCCCTTCTAGGTGAAGAAGCAGTCCATTGTCTAGATCTGTAAGAGGCCTGACCTTGACCACGACCTCTGAAGCGTCTATATCTTCCCCTTTGAGGCCTGTCAGACGTGGGAAAGGACCAATTTTTAGAGGGCCAATTCCTGGAAAATCTAGGAGGCTGAACTTGCAAGAAATCTTTTACAGTCTGCATAGATTTTGCCTTTTCTTCCATCTTTTTAATAACTTCCTCAGCCTTAGATCCAAAAAGAACATCATGTTGAACAGGGGCATCTAATAACTTAGCCTTAACCTGTTCAGGTAAACTTTGTTCACGAAGCCAGGCATGTCTCCTGATAACAGTACCAGAGGCTGCAGCCCTGCAAGAAGCATCCAAAGCATCAAAACCACAATGTAAACTATGTTTGTTCACTTGCTCAGTAGCATGCAAGACATCCTGAAGTTCCTTATCCTCTGCACATGCAGGAAGGGAAGCAAGCTTTTGCTTTAAAACAGACAAAAGAAATTGCTGATACTTAAACATATGAAACTGGCAATTTAAAGCCCTTACAGACAGAGTAGCAGAAGTATATACCTTTTTTCCCCACCTGTCTAAAGCACGAGAATCCTTCTCAGAGGGAATAGGATTTTTAGAAGTAGCAACCTTAGCAGCCTTAGAGCCCTGAGAAATAGTTTCAGGATCCATGAAGGGTTCTTAAATAAGAATAAATGAGAGTCAGGAACCCTATAAAATCTATCAGGCTTAGAAGGAGCAGGAGGCATGGAATCAGGATTCAAATTAGCCTCAGAAAAAGCATCATCTACAATGTCCAAAACAGGAGGGATAGCTAAAGGCCTATGCTGAGGAAGAAGAAGAAATTCTCTAAGCCTCTTCTTGGAAGCAGAATACTCCTGTCCTTCCCAATGAAAATGTTCCCTCATCTCATGCAAGGTTTCCCCAAAAGAGAAATCTTCAGGCGGAGAAGCCGAGGGTAAGGAGTCCTCAGCATCCGAATCCTCTTAAGGAGGAAAAGAATAGTCCTGATCTGAGGAAGAGACAGAAGATACAGAAGCCTGGTCAGAGGCATCCAGAGGAACATCCTGTCGAGGCCTTTTCTCAGGAGGGGGGTGAGAACCCCTAATCATTGTAAGCAAATCTTCAGCCATCTTTAATAATTGCTTCTGTGTCCTGGGAGTAGATTCAGAAGCAGCTTGAGCAGGAACTTTAGACTTAACAGGAGTCTTTGTCTTTGCCTTTGCCTTTGAAATAGTGATGTGAGTAGGCCTGAAAACCCCCTCAGAAGCCGGTACCTGCACAGCGGTTCCGGACCCATCTGAGGGAGCGACGTCCGAAGGTCCTGCAGCAGTTAAAATAGTAGGCCTTGATGGCTCCCCATGGGAGTCTGTATCGGCCATCGGTTCAGAAGTGGCGGACGACAGGGGCTGCAAAAGCGCCTCACTGACGACAGCCGAACCGGACGCTGGCTCCAGCTGCAACGAGTCCTGTTTGGACCTCGGAGGCCTGTCTTTATCTTTGCGCTTCTTTTGAATTCCGGTAGTGTCCGACAACATTCTATAATTGAAGCATCTGCCAAAATAATTTAGAGCCCAATCGTACCTGCGCTTGATAGTACGAGAGTTGAACCTGGCACAGAACCGACAACAAGAAACGTCGTGGTCAGGGCCTAAGCAAGGTAGACAGTAAGAGTGGAAATCTTTATGAGGTATTTGTTTCCCACACGTTATACAATTATTAACTTTTTCTGACATCGGAGGAACAAGAAAAAGATTCCCCAATGGGGTACTTAGCTTTGAGAAGAGAAGTAAGAACTTCGGACCGACAACAACAAAATACGCTGTTCGAAAATCGCCAACCAACGACTTGCAAGCTGCTTTCCACCGCACGGCAAGAAAGACTGGAGAAGATGGCGTCGGCTGAGGGCTATGTACCAGAGCGTACTGACGTCAGGGTACTAGCTTGTACAGCCGACACCGGACCCAGACTTTGGGATTCTGGCCGACCTCGGGCTGCCTGCCGGCAGGAGCACCCTACAGTTATCACTGCAACAGTGAAACACGAAGAACATCTGAGTTAAAACTTGAAACATAAGAGAGAAGTTAAGTTCAGACCTAAGCTGACATTTGGCCCAGATTCAATAACACCAAGTTTAGACTAAGTGTGCACTAAATGTACATGATCTGTATTGAATAACATCCCTGACACATTTATCGCACTTTCGACTCACTCAGAAAGATTTCACTAAGTGTACAAGTAGTCTACACTTTGTGGTAACCTTTATGAATCCCCCATCAGTATTTAAAGCTGAAAGAAAATTAGGAGGAAGTAGGTGTAGTTAAGTTTGTGTTGTCTATTCATAGGTTGTTTCTAGGCTATCAGCCCTAGGGCCTATACAAGCCTAGCCATAACAAGACCCTGGCTATTTTTTCCCACAATATTTACTTCCATGGACCCCTGTCTAGCAGGCGACTGATGTGATCCCCGGGGTGAATTTCCTATCTACCATCCAATCGTCAAGGTTCCTTTTGAAGAGGGCCAAAGAGGAGCTCTGCTTGACATGTATGGGCAGTCTGTTCCAGAGTCTGGGGAGTCTCTGGTTCAGGAATCTATCCCTCCAGCATGTTTTGTTTATTGTGACGACAAGGTTTAGATTCCTGGAGTGTGTGGCTCTGAGGGATTGGGATTTCCTTAAGTGTAACACGTCCAACAGCTCTGGGTTTGACATGGCCTTGTATGTTAAGCAGAGATTGCCTCTGAGTAGACGATATGCAACAAAGTATAGCTGGAGTTTTTTTAGACGGTCAGCATAGGACATCTGCTTTAGGCCTGTGATTCTTTTAGTGAGGTATTTCTGCGGCCTTTTCAGTTGTTGCAGATGTTTTGAGAAGTACATACCAAACGGGGCGTTGTATTCCATAATGGGTCTAATGAGGGATGAATACAGTGGGACAATGACCTCCTTTTTTCTGCATGAAAAGCCCTCAGTGATGAGGTGTGCGACATAGAAGGATTTCCTGACTGTTGTGGCGATGTCGTTATCAAAGGTGAGACCACTGTTCACTGTGTCCCAAAGTCTCTTATCACACTTTCGGTGTTTAGTGTACTGCCACCTATGTGGTAATTCACGGGTACATGTTTTTCCCCAAAGGGGATAACTATACATTTCTTTGCATTGAGCTTGAGTCCATGGCTCTGGTACCAAGCATCTGTTTCTGTAAGGCCCTTTTGTAGAATATCTATATCGTTAGGGGATTCAGTAATGGCTCCCAGTTTGCAGTCATCTGTGAAGTTTGTTAGCCAGAGTCCCTTAGTGCTGGCCTGTACTTCAGATAAGTAGATGCCAAACAAGAGCGGTCCCAGGACTGAACCCTGAGGTACTCCACTTTTCACTTGTCTGGAGCTGGATTTGGAGTCAGCTACTTTTACAGTGTGGGTTCTGTCAGTAAGCCAGTTGGCAACCCATTGAGTGACGTAGGGATTAATGCCCAGCTTAGTAAGTTTATCTATGATTCCAGAGTGGGGGATGGTGTCAAAGGCCTTGGCAAGGTCCAGATAGACTGTGTGGACCTCCTTACCCTCGTCCCTAGCTCAAAAGACTGATTTGAAGAAGTCAATCAGGTTCAGAAGACAAGTTTGGCCCTTCACGAACCCAAACTGGGTGGGGTCCAGTGTTTGAAGGTTGCCAATGTCTTTGTTTATAAGTTCCACTATAATACATTCCATGGCCTTGCAGATCAGGCTCGTCAGACTGATGGGGCGGTAGTTTCCAGGATCCAAGGTGAATCCCCCCTTGAGGAGTGGGATAACTGTAGCTGTGCTCCACTGATTGGGCACGAAGCCTGAGGTGAGGCTATGAGTAAACATGACACTTAGGTGAGGTGCCAGTTCATTTTGTAGTTCATGTAGTACACAGCCCGGGATGTCACCTGGTCCCATGGATGCTGTATTCTTAGTTTTGGAGAGTGCATTTTTTACCTGTGTGGCCGTTATTACTGGAATTTGGCAATCTTTTGGTATTGAAATGGGCCCTTTAGGAGGTGAGAGGGGGTGAAGTTGGCACTGAATCGATCGGCCAGGATATTGGCAATATCCTTGGGATCAGTATATTTAATGCCATTCTGTTGTAGCTTAGAGAAGATCTGAGCATTGCCATTTAGATTCTTGACAAAGCTATAGAATGCCTTGTGGTTATCTTTGACAATTTTAATTTCGTAACTAGCTTTGGAGGATTTTATGAGGGATCGCAGCTTCTTACTGAGGCTGGTAAGGGAGTTTTTGCATCCTGGGATTTTCCTCTTTTCTGCAACAGTTTCTTCCTTTTGTTGAAAAATTTGTTTATGGGAGGGGACCACCAGATTGGCTTCCTTTTTTAGGAGGAGAGCGTCTTGGTTCTATTCTGGATGGCATGATTCATGCACGAGTGGATGTGCTCGTACAGTGCCTTAGTGTAGGATTCAGCAGTCGAACTTTCAGTTCCCATCTGCATAGGTGTCATGAAGTTTGTCATTTCTGACTTGAGTAGCATGAAGTTGGCTTTGGAGAATTTTTTTACGAAGGTTTCCTTACTGGGGGGGGGGGGGGGTGGATGTCAAGGGTGATTAGCTTATGGTAAGACCTGACCAACGAAGGGGTGAACATAGGTGTGGATCATCGATTTCCCATGTTGGTAATGACCAGGTCTAAGATATTGGAGCCCCTGGTGGGACTATGGATTAGTTGGATCCGGGGCATTGGAATTTATGAATTCCAAGAACCGTTGGGTAAAGGTGTTGGTACACGAGTAGTTTTCCCAGTTAATGGCAGGGTAGTTGAAATCACTCAGTATTAGGGTGTTTGGTTGTATCTTAACATTTTCCAGTATGTTTAGAAAGGTGTAGTGAGAATCTTGGGGCATGGTGGGGGATCTGTAGCAAGCTACAATTTGGATTGCAGTCTTACCTAGTGTTAGTTGCACCTGGAGAATTTCAGACGCATTGTGTTGGGCAATTAGCCTGGTGGTGTGAATATCCTTGGTGAATATGGACACTCCTCCATCTTTAGTGTTTTGGTCCTGGTTTCGTGGCTGAAAAGTGTGGTAAGAGTTGTAGCCTGGTATTGCAGGGGTGCTCTCTGGAGCCTTGAACCAGGTCTCAGTTGCTACACAGATATTGATGTTCTCCATTTTTAGGAGTGCCTTGAGAGAGTGCATTTTGAGGTTTAGACTTCAAGCATTGAGTAGTATTGCCTTCAGATTTTGCATGCTTGTACCTGGTACGGTGGTGGTTTTGTCCTTTGAAGTTTGCTTAAAAAAGCCACTATATGGGTGATAAGAGCCTTAGCCAGTAACTTGAATCCCAGAGGCAACAGGTGCAGACCATCTCTGGCAAAGCATCGTGGTCCGTCGATCATGTCATCCCAGGCAGACAGATACTGGATCCCCTTTGAATGACACCAGAAGCTTAGCCAATTGTTGAAATCAATCATTTTGTCCTTATACTGTGGTATCATTCTGGGCAAAGGCAGGATGCTACTCAGGGCTAGGGCCATACCTGCCTGGGCCACATGATCCAAAAGCTCATCCATGTCACTCAGAACAGTGTACACGTAGTGTACCCTTAGTGTAGATGCTAATGAATCCCAGGGATTATGTTTACACAGTGATAAAGAAGGAATCTGGCAAGAGTTCCAGTGAATTACTCTGTCAGTGATTGTTAAGTACAAGAATCTGCAATCTGAAAATGAGTCACTCGAAGCCCAGTTCAAATAGCCAGAGAATAAAGTCAAGAAATGCATATAAACTTATACTCTCAACATTGTAGTGACTCGTCTCATACAAATGAAGTCTAAAAGGGTAAGTAAACAGTTGGCATAATGAACTTGAAAATACTCTGTGCAAAGAAGGGCAAGGATTCAAAAGTGAATTAAAATCTGTTAGTATGTGCAAGATGTGGAAGAAAATTGAAGACAAATGACAGCTGTGTCAATTTCCAACAGAAAAAGGAAGAAAGTTGTTATGCAAAATTGGGAATTAACTACTCCATGTAAAAATCTGGAAGCTGAAAGTAAAACTGAGACCAAAGCTCAAAAGAAATCTTTGGAGAAAGTAAAGATCAGTTTGCAGTATTCTGGAAGCTCAAAATACAGCTGAGAGCAAAGCTCAAAAGAAATCTTTGGAGAATAAAGGCCAGTTTGTAGTATTGTGTTCAAGCACTATCTGTGCACATTTTTTTCTCCTCCCAGTGAGGAGATGCAGGAAAATCAGTCTTCAAAACAAAAATGAAAACAGGAATTCCAGTGGTCTAATGCATAAAACTAAAGCTAAGATAACAAAACAGCTCATCCAACTGCCTAATGGAGAAAACCATAAAACCACTCGGGGCCTGCATGCAATAATCTAGTGAGTCTTTGATTACTATGAAACTAAAGTTCACAAGCTACAAAGACAAAACAACAGATCTAAGACCCTGTCAGCAAAGAGGGAAGCACAGCATTCAAAATTCATTTGGCGTGCTTAATGAGAAACTTAATGAAGTGGCAGACTTTCACACAGAGCACTGTGTTTGATGCAATTTCTTGGCAAAGAGTCTGCAAGTAACAGAATAAATATAAAAAGGACACAAATTACAGAAAATCTATGAACTGTGGTTACTTTCCCATTTGCAATAAGAAAATAAAATAAAGTTCTTCCTTTGAAAAAAAAATCAGAATGACTAGAGGCTGAGGTTAAAACAGTAGTACTGGACAGTCTGACTTAGTAGAAATCTTACTTCCAAGCAAGGAAGTGGAACACACGGCTGTGACTACTGAAGTTGCAGAATATCTACCCCTCAGTTCAGTTTGAGAAAAGAAATGGCAGTAGAGAACATAGTGACACTGCAGAGCCTCTGGGTTCATAGAACAAATAGCCAAACATACAACTACAGAAACGTTCAGTAAAGAAAGTGATACACCAAGTTCTAAACTGGAGAGTGACAGAGCAAAGATGAACGCAAATGAAAAATGACAAAACAAGAGGCTTGAGTCTAAATTACAATTTCTGCAACCAATTAAAAACAGACAGGCAATGAAAAGTGACACAGAAGGTAAGACACAGGGTATCTGAGGTTGGCCCTCATACCCAAAATATATCTAAGTAAAAAGATTCTAAACTTAATAAAACAAACTAACACCTGTCACAACAGCTCCTAGTCAGGATAACCCCCAGAGGTGTGATTTTGGGAATGCCTTCAATCAAGAAATGACAATTCTAACCAAGAAAGTCACCGTTTCAAAAAACACCTACAACAGATTGACTACTTGGTTAGCTTTAGAATGCATATTCTGCAACCTGTCACAGGCTGAGAAAGGTCTTGGGAACAAAGGCTGTCCAGAAAAAATGTTTCTGCATGAAGGTGCAAGCATGCATAAGAATAAAAGTATGCCACCACATCATATTCTTGAAGAGGACCAGAATGAACAAGTTATCAATGCAAAATAATATATTTGAAGTATATACCACAAGAAGAGTTTATGCAGCTGAAGATTATTATAAAAGAAATATACCATCAATTACAGGAAGTTACTTCACAAATGACAGACAGACATCCAAGAATTACAGAACTGGAAACCAAATTTAAAGATGATGAACTGAAGCTAACATTCTATTCCCATGAAATTCAGAGACAAAAGGATGAGCTGACCAGCTGTGGAAATAGAAATCAGTGGGACATGAGGCCTGCCATTTGATAGAAATTTGTGAAGAAGCCACGAGAGAGAGAGAGAGAGAGAGAGAGAAAGAAAGGCACCAAAGAAAAAGATGTAGAAAAGTCCAAGTGTTGGAAATAATGCTATGTTCCTGACACCAAGTGAGTGTAAACCAGAGACACCACATAAAGCGCCATAGGAAAATGTGAGCTGGAAAATGAGAATGCCGTTTCTAGTTACATATAGAATGGGAAAGATGGTTCCTACAGAGAGAGAATATAAAAATGATCCGTCAATATAGAAGAAGATTATAGAGGCCACTTGGCTGGCCATATCACTGCCTGGCATAACAGAAAGTGGAAGACTAGATCCAGACAGCCAAAGAGTGGCTTCTAATAGGACAGAAGTTGAGGTGTAGGTGTAGAGTGATCAATGTCTGACTGGAGAGGGGCAAGATGAGGGAACACCCCCCCCCATGGCAAAATGAATAAAAAGCCTTTAGGTCCACTCCACAGTAATGTAGTGAGCCTGCAGAAAAGCCCACTGTACCAAATAATGGCAGAAAGCTACTGTCCTGCAGTAAAAGCACTGCAGAACAGCAGTCCCCAACCACCGGGCTACCAGACATGGAGTGAAACGAAAAAGTGAATGTGTGTATGTGTTTATGTGTCTGTCTGTGTGTGTGAGTGAATGCGTGCATGAAAGCAGAATGTGTGTGTGTAAGAAGAAGATACTGTGCGTGTATGAGAGCGAGTGAGCAGTGAGATTTTACACTTGCTAAGCAGTGCTTTTGCTGTTTAGCGAGTGTAAAATAAAAGTCAAGGAAACTGAAAAAAGTGTGTGTGTGTGTGTGTGTGTGTGTGTGTGTGTGTGTGTGTGTGTGTGTGTGTGTGTGTGTGTGCATGTTTCTGTCTGCATGTGAGTGAATGTGTGCATGAATGCAAAAGAGACTCGTGTGTGTGTGTGTGTGTGTGTGTGTGTGTGTGTGTGTGTGTGTGTGTGTGTGTGTGTGTGTGTGTGTGTGTGTGCATGTATTTGTGTGTGTGTGTGTGCATGTTTCTGTCTGCATGTGTGAGTGAATGTGTGCATGAATGAAAAAAAGAGACTTGTGTTTGTGTGTGTGTGTGTGTGTGTGTGTGTGTGTGTGTGTGTGTGTGTGTGTGTGTGTGTGTGAGAGAGAGCCAGACAGACAGAGTGATGAGTGAGAATGATCCCTGGCAGCAGCAGCAGCAGCAATGAGGTTTGCGTACCTCTCCACCATACCATTCAACCTCTCATACAATAAATCTGGATCAAACTTTACAACCTCTTAGAGCAAGAAATCTGGACAAAGCCAAAAATAATGGGGGAACAAAGGCCCAAAAATAGGGACACATGTACTGCTCTTACAAACTTAGAACATAGATAGAAATATAGGTTTTGCATTAGCATGCATTTTGTGATGTGTATGAAGTCTGAAACTCATTATTTTCTAACTTCAAACCTCAATGATCTAACAGTGATTTGCCAGAAAACAACAATTTTATGAGAAACAGACCAAAAATATGAGGCAAAAATGTGGGCATTCTGTGAAAATCTGTTCACCTGAGAGGTATGCTGGACAGAGCCAAATAATAGGATGGATTTTAAATATTGTTCTTATAAACTTAAAGTCAATAAGGTTGCCATTATGTTTACGCACCTCTAGACCATAGTAAATCAATATCATGCTGTTAAGCAGAATGTACACTTTTTTTTTTTTTTTTTTTTTTTTTGTAATTACTGTCACCTGTCTTTTTATTGTACAATGGAGCTTTTCTCCTGGGTCTCGGCTCAAAATGGACTTTTAGTCCAGTCAGGCCTACCCGGTAAACAAATGTCAAATAAATAAATAAATAAATCTTATGCACTTTATTATGTGCATGTAATGGCTGGTCCGTGGAAAAATGTCTTACATGAAACCGGTCCTTGGTGCAAAAAAGGTTGGAGATCACTGCTGTAGAGTGTTCCTGGAGGAAAAGATGCAGGTGGCAGTCTGTAACCTGAGATATTGTGTGGTATAATCCAGAAAGAAAGACAGAGAGCAACAGAGACAGAGAAAAAGAAAGAGAGAACTCCTGGGTGAAACTGTAATTCCTCTAGGTGAACATCAAGCAGTATGTTAAGGAGTAAAGTAAGCTGTATTTTGAGGATACCTTTTAACCACTCCATATTCGGAGGAGCAATCAAATTTTACTCATCTATATTTTGTCTCCTCTTCTCCTCCAATTTGACTTTAGATGGATTCAGTTTCATCTCTTTCATACTCTTCATTATAAATCAAATGAGAACGAGATCCTCTGGAACTTGTCAAAGGCAAGCAGCCCTATAGCAGATGCAGCTTAGTGGCATTTTCTGATAGTGTTAAAATACCTGGAGGACTAATCATTACAGTTTTTTTTCACATTACATTTTGAACGAGACAGCATAGCCAGGAGGACAACCCCACTGATCGTCTGCTGATAGTCTCCAAAGCTAGCACAGATAGGTCCTAAATGACCAGGCATAGAAATGGATATAAAGTTGTATGACACAGATGTATGTGAATTGTATTCAGCATAATGCCACTGGTTTCTGGGCTTTTCAAGGCTGCCAATAGTGCTGTGGATCACCATGCAGCTCTGGCACATATGTTTGATGATCAGTGCCTGACAAGTCAGTCTCCTTTTCTGATTACACTAAACTAATGTCTTTCGGCTTTTCCCAGTTAGGGGTCACCACAGCGGAACTCTGGTCGGCTAATGATTGGCAGTATATTTTTACCATGCTGAGCTTTCAGCCCGATGCCCAACCTTCAAAGAAGGCATGCCCATTCACACACGCACCTACCTGCATGTCTTTTAAATGTCACTCAACCGTGGGGAGGACATGCAGACTCCACACAGAAGGTGCTCCAGCCGAAGATCGAACCGAAGAACCTCTTGCTGTGAGGCGACAACGCTAACTGCTGCACCACCGCTGGTCTTTGCCACAGTTGGTGGAGTTATCTCATCTCCTAAGTCTTTATAAAGTAAGGCCAGAAGGATATGATTCAACAGTAAGCACTTACACACATAACTTTTATCTATCCCTGATTTTGCAGAAGTCCTCTGATTTTGTCTCAGAAGTTTGCCCTGACCATCATAAAAGTTTTGATTTCTTTTTGGTACTCTGCCAAAAATTACAGTCAATAATGCCAGCTGTAACAGTTTCATGTTTCTTATTGGGCAGAAAATGCATCTTGGTACAAAGCTTGGTGTTCTATTAACTTTTTGTGCGAATTAAAGTAATATTTAAAAATTGTCCTTGATTTTGTGCCTTTATCCCCTCATTATTTTGGCTGAGAGACAGGCATAATGGTTAAAGCTCTTTATCTGACAGATACTAATTTCAGGGTTTTCTTCTGACCTCTGGTTATTGGCAAGGTACAGTCTGCAAACTGTTAGCCTAGTATTTACCTATGAACCTTTGTCTTGGATTTTTGTGGAAAGAAGTTGAAAGATGTTCTTGCACACATCAATTGTTTTTCATTCTCTCTACAAAAGTACAGGTTTTGACAAGAAAGCCTTCCCTGAATGACATGTCGAAGCACTTGGTAAGCACTATATTTTCTGGTTAGACATGCACAGACACTGGACACAACTTCGCTTTTCTAGCAGTTGTCTGACTATAACCTGTAAAACTGCAGCATTATTACTACTACAGCAGACAGGGAGCATGTTATTACATTGTTTTGTTCTGAGCATATGCTTAGAATTATTTTGCCTTTTTTGTTTACATTTACTCTTAGATAGGGCATCATCTACAGGTAGTGTAACAAAAAACACTGTTGTTATATGATACATCCTGCGTAAAATCATATAACAACAGAAAACACTGTTGTTATGTGACTTTACGCAGGATGTATCATTATGCACATCTGTCTTTTTAGAAGCCATGCATTTCTGACTTTATGGCTACTCTTACATAAATAACCAGAGTACAGTACTGTGCTGGTGATTACTGACTGCAAGTCTGGTCATTTGGCTATTTTGTACTGCATGGAAACCTGCGCATGCAACTTCTCACAGTGCATCAAGGATACATTTGCAACTATGTAGTTGTGAATCTCTTAGCACCAAAAGGGTTCTAATTTGGCATGTATACCATAAGTCTGAATGCCGAAACTTCGAACTGGGAAGTTCGAAGTCTAAAAATAACGAAGCCGTGGAACATCGAATTCTTTCCCAGGGAAAGAATTCGGTGGGCCGTTTCCATGGCTTTTTATTTCCTCCACTGTGGTGCGATCTCGGAGTTGGTATATTTAAGAAGGGGGGGTGGGGGCATAGCCCCCCACATTAGAAACAGTATGTAGTGTTCGTGTGTTTCCGCATATTGTATCGGAACAGCGATTATTTTCCCTGGGGAAAAAAAATCGCTGTTCTGAGTTTTCAGTTTTTGAACTTTTGGGTTCGATATTTACACAGTTGAAGTTTTGACACTTCGACTATGTAATACAGACCCCCTAATTTGTAGGTCTTGCCCTTCAAAAGGGAAAATTAATGCCTTATGCTCCAACTCCTCTCCCCCCGGGGAGTGAATTTACCCATAAGCAAATTTTGACAGCTATGATTTTTTTGACCCTCTGTTATGACTTTTGACGGTCACTTGATATGATTTTGAAAGTTGAGAGGTACAGTTGGACTGATTTCCTGCTTTACCGTTGTGGATTCAGTGACTGTGTAATTAAGAAATCTGAACTAAAGGTACTGTGCTAATCTTGTTTTGTTGATGGCATGAGAGAGCCAATAATGCAGTCTGCCAGTTACAGACTGTAAATGTACACTGACTTAATAAGTTTTCTTTTGAAACGTATGCTGAAGGAAGCTCATTTATTTTGCTAGTGTTGTGTTATGTTGTTCATTTCCAATAACTACTGCATGTGTTTTTACCAAAATACACATTTCTTGCTTCAGTTTCTTAAAAAGTGGTAAATCACTTCCCTGGAACTAAAAATCTACTATGACTCAGTTACAACCCAATATATGCATGTATAGCTAGATACACACACACACACACACATATATATATATATATATATATATATATATATATATATATATATATATATATGGATCTACTTCAGTAGATCGAACATATTACAAGTTTGAACCAAATATGGCCGAGACCATATGTTCAAACTTGTAATAGTTCTAACACTGAAATAAAAAAAGACAAAAAAAAAATTTAAACTGATGTAGCTGCACCCCCCCCCCCACATGGAGTGCTTCGCCTCCCACACCCCCCCTTACTTAAATATAACAATTCCGAGATCGCACTACATTGCGGAAAGGGAAATCTTCTCATTCTGCACTGTATGCAGATCTGCATTCAGTCCGTTCGGACTTTTAAATGTTCGAAGTTATGGTCTCGGCCATATTGTCTTCGAACATTTAAAAGTTTGATCTACTGAAGGGGACCCATACATATATATATGCATATATAAATATATATATATATATATATATATATATATATATATATATATATATATATATATAGATAGATATGGGTTCCTCTACTTACAGCAATGGGCCTCTTAGAGACTTTTCAGCAAACTTTATGCATTGGTTTGAGAAAGAACAAAATATGTGTGCCAATATTCCCATAAAATAGCAGTTATTCTTTTTTGTTTTCTTTCCAGTTAGCAATTAAGCAAGATAACATCAAGAACCCTCTTTGTTAGGTGCTATGCTAGATTTAGCCTCTCTACCAATCAGTATTTGGCATATTTTCCCTAGACTGTCTCCATTTACAAGTGGATGTGCTCCCACGGCAATGCATTCTGTAATGTCATGCCATCAGCTAAAGTCCCTTATCCCTCATGCTGCCAGTTCTTCTTTCCTAGTTTGGATCATAACTCCAGTAAACAGTTCCTCATTTTCATGCCCTTTTGATTATTCTTTGGATGTAGTTAAAAATTCAAAGAGAATGACAAAAGAAGGAAAGGTAAGGAAATTCTTGTGATGCTAAGGTTGAATACCTCCTTTTCTCACTCTGTTTACTATGATTAAAAAGTCTGTTTTCCATAAAACAATGTAATTCAATGCAAGTGATGGAAACTGTATACTGTATATTGTGAACATCATGTGTAATTACAAAAGTTGAGAAGAGTCTCATCCACCACTGCAGTGTTCCACGAGTGATACTAACCCCGATCTGGCTGAGTGCTAAGAAAAACTTTAGAAAAAGTGAAGTTTGCACAGTGGCATCTTTTTTTCTATGAGAAAGATATGGAATATGATTGCAAGTAGATGAAACTCATAATACCAAGTTCCTGTACACACAAGGACACAGGCTGCTCTTGATTAAGCAGTGATTTTGTGATATGGAAAACAGTAAACTGGGAGTAATATATAAAATGTTGAACAATTGGTTGCAACGGAAAATAAGGCATGTACAAAGGATATGAGATTACTGCGGTGGTGGTGCTGCGGTGGCGTTGTCGCCTCACAGTTAGACGTTGCCCGTTCGATTCTCAGTTAGAGCGTCTACTGTGTGACGACATGCGTGAATGGGCGTTCCTTCATTGAAGGTTGTGCGTTAGGCCTGGCAAGCCAGCACGTAAAACTCTACTGCCAATCATTAGCGGACCAGAGTTCCACTGTGGCGACCAATAACCGGGAAAAGCCGAAAGACACGCACACACACACACACACACACACACACACACACACACACACACACACACACACAAAGGATATGAGATTGAAAAAATGTCAAAAGGTGAAGATGGACTGGATTTACTGCAAATTATAAAGAACTAAGATGGTGCAGTGGACAGTTTTTTTTTCAAAATTGTCACTGGGAGTTGAGAAAGTATGTCTGTTGCCTTTGACTGCATCAGAAAGATCTTACACCAAACTCAAGTTATTTTGTTGCAATCTGTGATTCTATACAAAAAGGAACAGATGATGTGGTAATTATGAAAGTAAAAGGAGAAAATACATTGTGGTGAGTCAGCTTATGTATGTGGATCATGACTACTCAGATGCAACTTTTCAATGCAGACTGGCATTCATGGATACCATTAAGGAGCTGTGAAGAAAATGAAAATACTGTCATCTGTGTTAGCATGTCTAGCAGGAGATTTATGTATGTTCTCAGATTTACTTGTATTGTATGCCAGCATGTCTAATTGTGAAAATGTAAATATGTTTTTAAAATGTTGTATGTTTCCCTGTTTTATACAAAATGTTTAAAGAATCTGTCAATATTTTGCTACATTTCTAATTGCACATTTGTGAGAGTGATTCTAAAGTACAACATGTCTGTGGAGCATCAGCTGATCAGTAGGTGATGTCATTAGAATTTATTTATTTATTTATTTTATTATTTATTTTACATTTGTTGACCGGGCTAGTCTAGCTGGATATATGTCCATTTTCAGTAGAGGCCCGGGGAGAAAAGCTCCAAACAGAAAATTGACAAAGTTAAACTAAGCAATTCTACAGAATTAAAACTAGGCAATACTAAATAAATTGAACTAAGCATTTCTATACACAAAACGTAAAATAAACAAAACATTTTTTTTTTTTTTTTTTTTTCCTTGTTGCTATGTGATTACTTGAACAGATGATGGACAGGAAAAATAACTTTTTCAAACAGCTGTTAGTTTTACAATAAGACAGTTGAGACTGTTAACCTGGACTATAAAAGAGACTGCTGAAGTCAATTGTGGGCAGTTAGTGAAGGGTTGCAGTTAATTACAGTGCTGTGCAGTGGATACCCAAAAAAGGACTTGCCCAAAAATTGTAAGCCTGCCTTTACCTTCCTGTTATCTTTTAGATTAGATCAGGGACATTATTCTCTAGTTAGATTAGGAAAGTTTAGTTATTTAGACAGAGTTTTTCTAAAACGATGGACTTCTATCTTACAGTTTAATTTTATATTTCTGGTGATTGAAGTCTGGTGTCTACTGAAAATTATTGATTTACATTCTTGTAATCCTTTTACTTATTATTAAATGTTTTTCATTACTTTACATTATTGCTAGACAATCAGTGTGTTCTTTATAGATTAGACAGTGTTTATGCAATTTTGATACTCCCCAGGTCACCTCGAATGCCTGGCTGCTTCTGGTCATAGCTGTCATTTATTTTGATATTTAATTTTTAATAATTGATTACTCTTTGAAGGGTGAGTAGACCTACATGACTTTGGTGGCAGTGTTTACCATTTGTACTGGGGAGGGGACACAGCTGAAAATCTGTACCAGGCTTCCCATAAGTGTTAGTGTGTGTGAGATTTAAATTTATTTTGAGTGTGAGTGAGTTAGAAGTCTTAAACTGGAACACATTCTTCTGAAGTGTATGATAAGGGATTACATTTGGGGTGGACAGAGGTATACAGTCTGGTCCCAGGAAACAGAGTGTGTTCCTGTTGTGCTCTTAAGGGAAAGTATGGAATTTTATTATTGTATGCTCTGTAACATGGTGTTTTCTGTGATGCTCCCACACTGGACTCGGTGGTGAGGATTGATGCTCCTTAATTACTGACCCAGGTTTTAAGTGGGGGACATCCATTATTGGTGGTAGTGGGATATTAACTGGACGTCACAGGAGTGTAAGAGAAACAGACAAATATTAGTAGTCTTTCCCCAATGATGATTAAAATGTCTTCTATAGAAGGAGAAATGTATTTTATTAACGATGAAAAAGCAATAACTAACATACTGGAGATGCCTTCATGAAATAATGGAAATGAAATACAAGGAACTGGTAAAGCCGGGTGACTCAGTAAAATCGTTGGAAGCAGAAAAGGAAAAGATCTGTTGTGTTAGAAAACTGATCACTGATGAAAAGTAATTAAATTATTGTAGATGTGACCTACATGCTGTGTTATGATGGTAAGAAAATGAGCTGTCCATGAGAATTAGGGAAAGTGAGGTGCAAGTATACTGTAATTAAAGAAAGGTCCTACTCATGGCTTTACACTTATAACTTCAGTGAAAGAGAACCGAGTAGCTTAGAATACCTGATAATTGCAGATATTAATAATATCTAACCATGAATTAGTAAAGTATCTTTAGAATAAAGAAAATGCCTGGTCAGTGGGAACACAAAAACAGAACTAGCAACCCAGATGACGTAAGTTTGACTTGCAGCTTGAGCATTGGAAGTGTTGTGGGCAGGGATGATGGGACTGAGGAGCTGCTACTGGCACACCCCACTTTAATGGAAGAGAGGTGATTCTGACTTGTTGCTTGGGTGTTACCTAGAAGAAGCAGTAGGTGTTACACTCATGGAATATTGGCTTGTCAAGGGTATACTCTTCACTGCAAATAATATGGCTGGTGAAGGCAGATTTGAAGGCATGCTTCCTGTAGCAGGCAGCACTCATTGGTGCTCAAAAGTGCCACAGATCGTGTGTGTGTGTGTGTGTGTGTGTGTGTGTGTGTGTGTGTGTGTGTGTGTGTGTGTGTATAGGGGGGTGCTCCAAGAGATAAGGTAGGCTGCTCTCTTGACAAGACAGCTGGCCCCTCTCTACCTCCAAATTTTCAATGTGGGAAAATGAACAGAATGAAAAGGTTGAATAGGCACCCTGAGCATGAACAAATAGGTCACATACTCCTGCATATTTCAGGGATGCCTGGTCTCTCCTGTGATGGAATAAATGGAAAGATTACATAAAGGCAGTGGAAGCGACAAACAAATCTGGCAGAGGAACAAAAAAAGATAAAGATAACCACAAAGAGATGTTTTCGCTTTGTTAAACAACATGGATGAAACCATGAAAATTAGTGGTACTGGGTCTTATTTTCCATCTACATTTTACTTCCTGTTTGAGAAATAATGCAGACCCTGAACCATGGAGGAGTCAATGTGTTTTTTTTTCTTCTACTTTGTAGTACGTTCTGAGGAATGTTACATAACCACTTGTTTTAGGCCGAAACTTCAGTTTATTTTATGTCATTTTTATTTTATGCATTTATTGACCAGATAAGCCCACTGGAGACAAGTCCCCCTTTCCAAGGAGACTCAGAAGCACTGTCTGGTTAAATGACTTGGACAGAGTCACAATGTAGGCAAATGTAGGTGGAAGGAATTAAACTCTGTACCCTTGGCTACAGGATGTATTAACTGATCTGACACTTAGCCCTCTGCACTAACTGCCTGACTAATTTCTAGCAGAAAATTTGCTAAAATTTTCTTTAATAAGAGTGTGTGCATAACTGAGACTGCAAGAATGCATTTAACTACTGAACAGTTGCATTGTACTGTTTACTGTATTTCCAAAATATGGATAGTATTTTTACTGTATTTCCAAAATATGGATAGTATTTTTATGTGCTTTTTTCTTGCTATATGTTTGCAAACCCTCAAGCCTCCCCCTATCCACTATGACCATTCATTCCCATCCTGATTATTCCGCAGTGATAATGAGAACTGGCAAGGAGGGGCAACATCTCAGTAGAATGCTGGTGCCTGCTCAGCGGCTCCGGACCCATCCAAGGTAGAGACGACCACAGGATCCTTAGATGAAGAAGAGTTTTGCCTGCGAATCAACTGAAGCGGGCATCAGGGGCTGCAAAAGCGCCTCAATGAGTACCGGAGGACTGACGACTAGTTTAATGGGAGTGTTATCGGTAGGTTTGATCCTGTGCAGTCTGTCTCTGTCTTTATCTTTACTTTTTTTGGTAGATCTGCTGTCGGATGGCTTACTGAAGCCATATCAGAATTCGAGGACTGTAAATGAAAATATCTGGCTACAATAAGGGCCTGATAATGGATAGTTCTGGCATTAAACAAAGCACAGAAGCGACAACAGGGGACGTCGTGGTCTGGGCCTAGACAAGTGACGCAGTAAGAGTGGAAGTCTCGGTGTGGTATTTGCTTTCCACAGGTGAGACAATTATTAACTTTTTCTGACATTGGTTAGTGCAAGAAAAAAGGATCCCCAATGGGGTACTTAGCTTTAGAAGACCAACTTCAATTCGGAAATGAAAACTCAGGTTGCGGCTGACTGGCACTCGTGCAAACTGCTTCTGCATCGGGCTCCAGGGCAAGAAAGACTGATGTATTGGCGTCAGCTGCCTTATTTTATACCACTGACGACCTGATGTCAGTCCTCAAGCGACAGCAACCAACACAGAAATACTAAGCCTCTGGTATTCGTGCAGGCTGAGGGCTACCCTGGCAGGGATAACCCAAATGTGATGACTGTAACAGTGAAATACGAAGAACATCTGGCCAGGGAGGGGCAACATCTCAGTAAAATGTTTGTGCTTTTATCACCATCCTGTCAACAGCATGCTAATTTTAGGTCTAATCTCTGTCTTGGGATATGAGGGTGGGGAGATGACCCCCATCACCACAGAGATCAGAATGCCCTCCCCAGTGTTGATGCACACTTCCATAATCTAGTGATGAGAAGTACCACTGAAGTGTTTTGGTGTCTGACTGCCCACCTCCAGGACCACCTCTTACAGTGGCACCACTTCACTGAGGGAATGTGTCATTGGGTGGCCCTGGACCACCCATATCCCCTTCTTCAGCAAACTCCTCAGTCTCTATTAATCTCTGGCTGCCCGAGCCATAGTCAGGGCTTTATCCCATTACACCTTAGCAGTTGGCTACTAGATGGGGAGAACAAAAACCTGGACAATGGTATTTAGAATTACCTACACATCTGCTTCAAATGGGAGTGGCAGAAAAATTAATAGAACCAGGATCTGCTGCTCACATAATTTGATGGGATTTGGGATTCTTATATGGTGAAACTATTAGTTCAGTATATTACCCAATTATGACATGAACATACATTAAAACTGGTCTGTTTAATTTTTTGGGGGAGGTATAATCCTCAAACAAAAACTATATGAATTCTTTCAGTTAGAGTGTTATTAATCAGATGCTTCATAATACATTGATGAAAAGGGGAATCTTAATTCTAATGCAAATTATGTAGTTACAGAAGGGGCGAAACATCATTATTTCATTCTGGACCACAAATCCAGCCTAAATAGGACAAATTTAGCATGACTGAACTAAGTAGCCAATGCAATAGTGGCAACTAATAATGATATTGATGGTGCTACTGGGTCAGACATTTATGAATTTTATGATGATGATGATGATGATGATGATGATAATAATACAAAGAAACAGAGATAAGGGCATTTTTAGGCAGTGGTGTAACCGATATATTTTACTGATGAGTACAAGAAATTACAAGGATAGTTACAGTGAGGAAGCAGTGATTGTGTTAGCTGAGTAAGGATGTTTGAGAAATGCAGATAGGAGAAGGGTTACATGGAGACGGCTGGAAACCAATTATGCTAAATTTACTATAAATCTTAAGATAGGAAACATGACAGAAAATGAGCTGGATTTCTTGCTGAAGCTTTTAAACACATTATGCAAAAAGAATAATCAATGTTGTAACTAGGGTGGGCTGAAAGGAGTAGTAGAAACAAGCTGTTAGGCAGGTACCAACTTTGAGAAGGTTTTTTTTTTTTTTTTTTGGTCCTGGGTTCCAAATTACCTATCTAGAGTTCTACTGGCATGTTTTTCTTTTTGCTGATGGGCAAACTGGAAGAAAAGCCTGACAATACCAATGGCATTATACACAGGCAAATTGAATATACTGGAAAGATGGAAGAGTAAAAGATGAATGGAATGAAGAAGTGATATAACAGAATTATACAAGACATGCTTGCTTCATAAGAGAAACCAAAGTAATTGTTTGGGCTCCAAACAGACTTTACAATCTAACAGAAAGACAATGAAAAAGATTCTGAAAATGCAATATAATTTAAGGAGAGGAAAGTGATGGGAAGACTAGAAAGTGTTATCAAAAATATACTTTCTAAGGGCAATATGTTGGATGTGATTGCTTGCTTGTACACTGAAAGGTGGAACACAGAATGTTGGGCAGAAGCACCTACTACAAATAAGTCACAATATAATAAGTTTTCTGGTAGGTTAAAAGTAGTAGTATACTTTTACCTATTTTTTAAAACTTTTTTAACATGGAATATAAAATAGAATGTAGTGACGGTATGAGAACAATGGAAGTGGCTCATTCTTACATCTTTGATAAGACACTTCTATATACTTGTAGTTATGGTAGAGATCATGGCATGTAGCAAATTGATGGACATAATGTGTCAGCTTTGGTTTTATTTTAAAGGCAAATGTCCTGCTAATGGGATAGATGTAAGATGTAAAAATGTTGTGCATTTTAATAGCACAAGAACGAGAAGAATGTGGTATCAAGATGACTTGCTGTGATACTTCTTGAAATGAGCAGTAAAACAGTGTACTAAAACAAGGAAAACATAATAGATGTAGGCCTGACATAATTTTATATATATATATATATATATATATATGTATACAGATATATATATATATATATATATATATATATATATATATATATATGTATATAAAACTTTATATTGTGAGGGTAAGATACATAGAGAAGATTTCAAAGAATAACAACAAAATTAAGCTCCATATGGGCTGGTTGGTGTCACGGTCCCTCTCAATCTCCATAGGATAGGCTAAAGTTTTGTCTTTATTGAATGATTCAATGGAGCTTGAAGTACTGGCTAAGGCCTAGTCCTTCTACAGGCATATCAACACAGTCTGGGGCTTCCTAGGCTTCTCTAAATCAGGTATCAACTCCAGTTAGTAAGGATTTGATATTGTTCTAGTTCCCAAGTTCTGTAGAAGAACTGTGCCTCCGCTTCTGTAGAAGACATATGGTCTTGGAAAGGTGTACCCTCAGCTCCAACAACTGCTGGTGTATCATACCATTCTTCTCCCACTTGACTGGCTTAGCCGAGGACCCACCCAGCCTGATCACAGTCATGGCCTTGGAGTACTTGGGGACAGGACTTCATATCCTTGGGCATCCCCACAGCCCAGCTGGACTGTTAAACCTTCACAGAGGAGGAGTCAGAAGAAGAGCTTGTGCCTGGGTTTGTGGCCCTGGAGCGAAAAATCAAATGCCTTACTGGAGCTGCAGCTAAGAATGCAGGATTTCACCCTTAGGAACCTCAGCTGGATTCTAGTGCCAGTCTATCTTCCTTGTTCATGGGTCTTGACAGACCTAGTTAATACATGCTGACTGCATTCTTACTGTCACCAAATCCATATTGTTCTGCATCTTTCAGGACATTGAAACTCCCTTCTTGACTAGCTCCCCTGAAGGTTCTACTTGAAGGGTCTTTGTTTCTGAGATGAATGAAACCTCATATTTCTGGAGATTTCCCGTTAAACAATGTCTCATTTAGGGAGTGAATGGGCAAGTCATAGGTTTATATAAGGCTTCTGATCCTGCAGGACCTTTAGAAGTCTAGCCATGCACTCCCATGAAGTTGTTTTCCTTTGTAATTTAAATATAAATAACCGAGAGCAGGTGAACATTTACATGTCACCCCTTTCATAAGTGACAAAGGAGCAAAACCAGGGATGAATTTTCATTTCCCCATCCATTCATCCAGAATACATTTGAAGAGAGTTATAAAAGTACCTTGTTTTATATGAAGATGCTCTGTAATATACATCTATCCCTTCAACATGTTCTATTCATGTTGCAAAAGAGATTAAGATCTCTTCAGCAGGTGTTTATGCCACCAATGAACTTGTGTATGTGCAGTAGGTCTAAGAGGATAGGATGTGTTAAGGCTGTGTAGGCAAAGCAGACGTCACACCTCAGCAGCTTGTATTTTACTGAGAATACAGACAAGGCTCTGAGATGATCAGTATAATTTGTATGATTTAGGCCACTGATTTTCTTGCTGAGACAACATTGTGGGTGTTCAAGTTATGAGTATTTGGACAGGTACATGCCAGTGGGGGGCATTATACTCAATGACTGGCTTAGTAAGCAATGAATATAGTGGATTTATCACATTCTTGACTTGGACACCATATCTTTACCAATAAGCTCTGCAATGAGATACAATTTTCTTACAATAGTGGATACATGGTGATCACTTTCTACTATTTATTTCCCCTCTAATGTCCTTCCATTATATTTTCATCTCTCTAATAATACACTTTCTCTCCATGTACATGATTTTCCCTAATGCTCATTACTCCTCCTCATCTCATTCTATTACTCTATTCTGTTAGCAGAATATAATCTGTTATTTCTTACCTCCATATATTATTAGAAATATTGTCAATATTATGAAAACTATGTATTGGTTTACTTGACATAGGCTATCCACTTCTGCAAAGTGTCTTGCTATTTGCAGTTCTTATTGTATTCTGTAACTGTATCTCAATCTATTTGTGTTTCATCTGTTGAGGAGATTTTCTCCCCTTGTATATAATTTAGTTATCAGCTATTGTAAAATGTGTTTTATGTGTGCTTTGCAGAGTCTTTCTCCCCATCGTATTGTAAAATATCTGTATCTGTAGCATGGCTTTTCTCCCCCCCTTTTATAATTACTTATCAACTCCTGTTTAAATGTTTTTGAATTTGTTTGGACCTTTACTCCCCTGCCTCCACAGAAAATAAGCCATTGGCTCAGTCAGACTTTCCCCGTTACCAAGGGACAAATCAATAAAATCAAAGGACAGTTTGCCGTCTACAAAGATGCCCAGATCCCTAACTACAGGATCAGTTTTCAGGGACTTGTTATCAATGTGACAGCTGCATTGGACATTGTGCTTGCCAAAGGATACTATTATAAATTTTCTGACATATAGTTTAGCCCCTGGTTTTGGCATGTTTTTGACAACAGTTATTTATTTGGGAAGGTTGTCTTGAGGGATCTTAGTGTCCACTGGAGAATTAATAATGATGCCTACTTTTCAGTCATCAGCAAACTTGGGCAGCCATAAGCCCTTAATGTTGGTTTTGAACTCTGAGAAGTAAATGTCAAAGAGGTGTGGCCTAATTACAAAGCAGTGTGGTACACTGATGCTGACATGTCTTTTGGAAGACATGTTGCCACCCACCCAATTTTCCTCGGTTTTATCTGTGAGCCAATTTACTATCCACTGAGTTATACAGGGATTGATATTTAACTGGGAGAGTTTATCAGTACCCGAGAGTGGAATGGTATTGAATTCCTTAGTGAGATCTAAATATGTGATATCCACTGATTTTGCCTCATCCATTACTTCAGTAACTTTCTCAAAGAAGTTGACTAGGTTGAATTGGCAGGATTTGCCTTTAAAAAATGGCTTGGGTGAAGGTTTTGTAGATTGCCTATATTCTTCTTTATTAAGCCCACAACAGTGTTTTCTAGGGCCTTGCAAATGAGGCTCATCAGATGTGTGAATCTCTAATTTCCTGGCTCAGTTGATGCCCCAACCTTGTACAAAAGGATAACTTTTGCTATACTCCAGTCATTCGGCACATAGCCTGTTTGGAGGTAGGTACTGAATAGATTTCTGTACGGGGATTGAAAGGTCATATACATTATTTGCCTTTAGAGAAGCAGTGTACTTGGCCATGGATACTGCCTTGAGGACTTGTTCTTGAGAAATTTGTGGGGAGAGTAGATGCAGGTGTGTGAACTGGGAAGGCTGAAGAGTAGAGGCAGATGAAGTTTGAGCTAATCATATTCGCTAGAAGATGGTCTTTGTCCACCATGTCTTACTAGGTGTATCATTTACCATTAATGCTGCACACTGCTGGGCATTGCTTCTGAGTCTTCTGACATAGTTAAAGAAGTCTTTGCCTTGTGGTCATCTTTTGCCTGGGTGGTTCTTGTTACTTCATACCCGACTTTGGCTGACTTGATCAGGGACTACAGTTCCCTGTTTAGTTTAGCAACAGTGTCCTTAACTTCTTGAGTGTTAGATTTATTTTTGCACGCAATGAGATTTTTCTTTTATTATAGAACCTGTTTATATTAGGGTTCCACCATATGAGTTTATTATCGAATATGACATTGCATTTATTTTTGAGGGGGGGGCAGATGCATCTATACAGCTATTTACATGTGAACAGAATTTGTCAGTAAAGGATTCTGAGTAAACAATGGGATTGGCAAGGTGGTGGAAGCCTTAAAATTTAACTAGGTCAGCACTCAGTTTTGGTAAATTGAACTTCAAATAGCCTCTGAATACTGAGGTACTGGGGGATGCTGCAGACTTCAGTCTTACTGTGAATGTAAATGACTTGTGGTCTGATTTGACCAGAACTGGTGAGAGCACAGCTGCTGCATACTGATATGAATCACCCCAGAATTTTGTCATTAATGCTTGGGGTGTGGACTAACTGGTCCAGAGAATTTTATTAATGAAGTTCAGAAATCTCAGTGTATAAGTGTTTGAGGATGTACAAGTCTCCTATGGTTGGACAGTAGAAGTCCCTTAGGAAAATGGTGTTTGGTTAAATATACAGGGACTTCATACTGATTAGGGAGGACATATGGGTCTTAGGACACACAGATGGTGTCCTGTAGTTAACTATGATATGATAAGAACTTTTATTCATATTAAGTTGGACATGGAAGAGTTCCACATTGTTATCTAATCTAATAAGTCTGTAGAGTATTTTAAGATACCTCTGCCTTTAGTGCATTTGTTTAATCTGGTGAGCCTGTATGAGTGACAGGCAGTGAAACCCTGCACTGATGGAGTGCTTCCACTGATCTTCAACCACATCTCTGTGACAATGCATATATCAACATTTTCCATGGTAAGCAGGGTTTGCAGGGTGCGTATTTTTTTTTTTTTTTGCCACCTAACTTTGAGCAGCAATAGTTTAATGATGATTAGATTCTGTTTAGTCATGTTAGAAGCTTTATAAGCTTGACAATGCCTAAAAAAAGGCACTACGGGTGTACACAAGGTTTTGGCCAATATACAAGGCAAAGCAGCTAACACTATCTACCATCTCTGGCTGATATATACTGTATCACCTTTGAATGACATCAGAAGCTAAGCCAATTGTTGAAGTCAATCCTCTTTTGTTCAAACTGTGGTACCATTATTGGTGATGACAGAACACCTGCCTCAAACACATATTCACAGAGCTACATCACATATTTCTTCATATAGTCCAGGGAATTATGTCTCAAGTCATTTACACTCAGATGTAACATGAATATATCATATGTGTGCTTGTGGTGCAAGGACTTGAGTCCATGTGTGATGTGGTGAATCCAGGCACTTGACAGGGGTACTAATCTATGTTTTTAAAACAAGAAAATCTCTTATGACACAAAATCATTTATTAATTTCCATTAATTACTGTGCTCCAACTATAATATTTTGTGCATATATTTTATACATAGATATATATGTGTCTGGTGGGCATGATGGCAACGTTAGTTTAGTCAAAACTGGAATATCAACCTGTTCGATCAACTTTGGGTTAAGGAAGTTTGTCCTTTTACCTACTGTTGTGTGATCTCAGAATCTCAAAGTTGGTGTGGATACTTATACATATGTGTACATATGTACATTAGTTGTGGGAGTCTGGGGGATGTGGGAGGGGTCTTGCCCCCCAAGACACTTGTTTATTTGAAATACTCCATTGATGAAATTTCACTGACTGAGTGTGGTTCAGTGTTTTTTTTACTTCCATCATGTACTTAAGACCATGTGTCTGTATACATCTATATGAGTGTGTGTGTGTGTGTGTGTGTGTGTGTGTGTGTGTGTGTGTGTGTGTGTGTGTGTGTGCATTATATATATATATATATATATATATATATATATATATATATATATATAAAATCCAAAAATGACCAGTGCAATCACACTTCTCAGCATAAAATGAATTTATTAAATGACAAAAAACAGATAAAAAAGAGCGCTTTTGGGGGGCTTCCACTTTACTTCAGATTCTGTATGCCTACATGATCGGTGAACTTTTAAATACATACTGTTCAATCATAAACAACTTATAAAAATGTCAACCAATGAATGTTCCATAAAATACTAATAAATTTAAATACTTAATGGGCTCAACTACCCAATCACATCTAACATCCTAAAATACAAAAAAGTTCTACAGTGATAGTGATATGATAGGGCGATCAACCAACCTAACAAGCACATAAACAATAAAATGTGTGACATGTTGCTATCACAGTTAAGTTGTAAATACTAAACATATCAAAGTATACGATATATAGGTTGCATGATTGATAAATCATAACTAAATATACCAATATCGAGGTAAGGGTAAGACTGCCCATAAAATCATATTTCCATCAAGTACTTCTATAATCAATGTTCCATTATTAGCAATTTTATAGAAATATAGGTTTTAATTGTAAATTACTGATTCCTTATTCATGTGCTATTCCAAATGCTCTTAGGGCTCATTTCCCATTGGTTTTTCAATCGATTTAAGCCTCATGATTAGTTTAAAAGTATTTTACATGCATCTAAGCCAAATGTAAGAACAAAGTCCTTCTGTGAAGCAAATAAAACTTGTATGTGGATTTCTTCATGGATTTTATAATCCTTATTTTTCAGCTAACAGTGTTGATTATAGAAGACTTTTGTTTGTATTTTAGGATGTTAGATGTGATTAGGTAGTTGAGCCCATTAAGTATTTAAATTTATTAGTATTTTATGGAACATTCATTTATTAGTATTTTATGGAACATTCATTGGCTGACATTTTTATAAGTTGTTTATGACTGGACAGGATGTGTTTAAAACCTCCCCGATCATGTAGGCAATGGGCATACAGAATCTGAAGAAGGGTGGAAGCCACCCTGAAAGTGCTCATTTTTATCTGTTTTTTGTTTTTTTGTTCATTTAATAACTTAATTTTATGCTGACAGCTGTGGTGATCGCACTGGTCATTTTTAGCTTATATGCTTGTGCTCTACAGTGCTGTTCTTTGGGTGCCATAGCTTTTGGTTTACTTATTTTCTGGACTATATATATATATATATATATATATATATATATATATATATATATATATATGTATACACACACACACACACACACACACACATTTATCAGTAATCATAAGGAGTTATAGGGATGCACAAATTATCATTACAAACCCATTGACTAAACAAATGTTTTAAAATATCAACTTTCTGAAAATACACTGATCACAAAAGGAAACAAACAGTATACTTTTGCAATTGGTTAACAGCATAAAAAAATAAAATAAAACAAAAAATAAAAAAAAACTAACAGACCACAGACTTGTAGATGCACTTTGTCTGTATAGTGGCACTGTTTGGGAAGGGGTGTTTACTGGTCCAGTGTAGGGTTGGAGCAATGTAGGCTATGTCGCCCTGCATCATATTATTCATGTGTGCTAACCTAACCCATACCCTAGCCCTACTCCTATCGCCCTAACCCTAGACATTAGATGAGTAAACACTCTTTCACTAAACAAGAGACACACACACATATAAGTATAACACTACCTCCCCAGCACCTATTATAACCCACTTACATGTATGTGTGTGTGTGGTGTGTGAGCACACACACAAACATAACACTATAAGTTTACCCTTCCTTAACTCTCACTCTAACCCTAACCTGAAAATTACCACACACACACAGAGACAAAATGCTAAAACTTTCTTTATAAAATGAACATTCAGCATTGCTACCTATTCCAGCTTACCTGCATTTGATAACCAGAATTTAAAACTTCCCCCACTCAACACATCCTATGCTTGATCTAGTGTGATACTCAATAAAACCAGTGCACAATGCACAGCAACCACACATACATAATATTATAATTAAAGCATATTACATGCACAGAACTATCAGCAAAGCAAACAGACTGCAAGTGCTACATATGAGAAGAAATGTAAGTTATGGAGAATGAGTGCTCTGGCCTAAAATAGCTCCTAACCCCACCCACAGTGGCTGAAAGGTGGTGGACTTGGCATAATTGTCAAGGTCATCACTTCATTGGCACAAGGTACAGGGTCTGATTCTGACCTTGGGTTATTGGCTAGGCTTAAATGTGCCCTTCATGGCAGTTAGCCTAGTATTCACCTATGAATCTATGCGAAACATACATCACCACAGGAACATTCTATGTCCTCTCCTGGTATGTCTGTGTGTGGTCACAAACACACTCCTATGAGCATCACCGTTACTGGCTTGAAATGTTCAGCACACATCCCTAATCCTGTTACCACAGTTGCCAGAGAAGTCTCTGCTTGCATGAAAGCAATTTGACTGACTGGGACCACCTCCAGCCCCCTGGAATGAGCAAGCTGTCATATAACACTCACTCATACCCTTCTTTGCCCTTTCAGTGCACAAGTTGAACTTGGTTTCTCAGAGCTGTAGTCAGATCTTCATCTGTCTTTGCCACAGTGCTAGGTGCATTTTCTAGTATTTTTCAAAGAAAAATGACTCATCAGGATCTTTAGTGTAGAGTATATGAGGTCTTGCTCCTTCTTGGTGCAACACTATCCCAAGGTATATCACCACCACGGTTAGAACCAAAATTTGTTAATTTTTTTTTTTATCTTGGAAGTCGGCAGACACTCTCATTTTGCTGCTGAGGCACCCATGAGACCCATTTCTTTACACAGCATCTGGCAGACTACAATGATACCCTGCAAAAACCCCAAAGCCAATTTCTGTGTGACTTTGATGGATCTTCAAGACTGCCTCAGACTACAACCCATTCCTTCCAGGATAGCAGTTGTGACCTGAAAAGTTGAAAAGGAAGACAAGAAGGCCAATTTCTCCATTACTTTAGGGCTTAGAGCACTCAACTATGCATCTCAACTGCCCAGGTTCCAGAACCTTCTGGTAGATGCAGTCCTGGATATGTTCATGACCCACACCAACTCTGGAATTTAAAAGGATCTCTGCTTCACCCTGTCTAATGCTGTAATGGTGAGGTTCCATATTAGTCACGGTCTGCGAAGCAGTGGATGCTTTGGCAAGAGACAGGAGCAGGTTACTTGGGCAAAATCTTCGGCCCACGTTAAATGTTTTCATTTGAAAGAAGCAAGGCCCCTTTTCCTAAGAGGTCCATTTCCATCAAGGCTGAGTTCTCACTCATCCACAGTGAGAAAGGAAAGGGGGGCCTTTAGGCATTCTAGATACAGAACTGTTCATGCCTACTTGACCCTGGCCCTATACCGGCTCAGCCATTTAGGAGTCCTTGGTTGGTTTCCCACTCAGTGGTCTAGGATTCTTGGGGTTGCAAAGCTGTGTGGCTCTCTTTATTTTCTTAGTGTGGGAAGTCATCCTTTGTAAGTTGTCAGTGAAGATTCCATCTTCCCTAGAGTTACTGCACACCTCTCCTGCTTCTCTACTTTTTTCTAGCCAATAGAGTTGACATGGAGTTGAGCAGCAGACCTAGAATTCACTGCGTGATGGACCCATTGCTTTCCCTTTTTGTGGTTCTGTTATAGGTTTTCATGTCTAGTTCTCCTGGGTAGGAAAAGCTCTAGTGGGACTCCCCCAAGGTTCAGTGATAGCAGGCATCAGGAAGGACATCTCTGGCAGCAGTGTCTCTCCAGGCTTTCATCCAAGAAGCCATCCTGTTAGCCATGCCTACTGCCTCTTCATTGTGGAAGGTAAACTTCAACTGCACATGTCTGCTTGGACATAGGGTCATTGTGGGTTCCAGGAACACATAATGGCTTAGTGGTTGCAATAGTCCCATCCCTTGAACTGCCTTGGCATTCTGTGTTGCAGTTGGGGTGATGCTGTTGAAGATGTGCACAAACTAGCCTCCCTAAATTCAGTCCTTCCACTGCTAGGCATGGAGTTGAAGCACACCTTCAAATAGGGGTGCCAAAGAACATGAGGAAGGTCTCCCCTTCCTTGGCCCTTCTCTCTCCTATATAGCCCATTGCCTAGTGTGGGGAAGACATGTCTTGATTGGGCTGCTCCTGAACTCTTGGCCCTATGAGTTACTAGTTACAGTCTAATCTGCTTGTGCTTTCCCATTGCTGGTAAAACTGGTAATCCATTAAATGAATATCTGACGAAAAAGAGAAAAATGTGACCACTCCTCCCTCCTGGGTGCCAAAAGTTTCTGGATCAGGCTCCTGCTGCAATTCTCATTCCTCTGAATGAGTCTGAGGTCACTCTCTTGGTTTCACCCCAAAGGTCCCCATTATGGGGATGGGTGGTCCTGGAGATTATTTCAGGATTGGTTCTCTTTGAATGTAGCACCCAAAAGGAAAATGTAGGTTGTTTCCAAAGGATTTCATTACCTCTCCTGTGGGACACCAGGACAGAAGAGAAGGTTCTGGTGTGTTATGTCCGTGTACTTACATTGGACTTCTTGATCTAGTAGCTCCATGTCTCACGGATGATTTCAGGGATTCAGTTTCCAATGCCCTCAGCTACAGGAATGACCAACAGGGGTATGAACCTCTCTTGCTCAGAGATGGCTACCCCCGCCCCCCAAATCTGGTCACAGATTACAACCACTGCAGGTAGCTTGGTTTCTTTTCAGTACCCAACTATGGCCCTAGTCTCCTACATACCACCAGCTTTTAACTGTGCTTGAAGGGGTGTTTGCAGCTGTTAGTGATGCTTAGTTCTTCAACAAATAAAACAGTACTTGGAACCTGGATACCTGACGTGGTATAGGAAGTTATGGGCTCCTGCTACTTGGTCTCTTTTCCACTTCCAGGGTGACAGCGCCCTTGTGTTTTAGAGAGAGGGCAGGATCACAGCTCAGCCAAAATCTTTTTGCAGCCCTCTAAATGAATTACGGTATGCACTTCAGACAACAAGAAATTTAAGGGACCTCTTTAATGAGGTTTTGGTTCCCCCTGCTGAAATCACAGAAAATAACTTATTTAATAAGGATGTTACCAGGTAGTCAACGATACACCTCTCAGAAGTCTCTATTAGAGTCTAGCGTGAAATCAACATCACCTTACCTGATGATCTGACATTAATGATGAGGCTATAGGAGGACAGGCAGATTTGCAAACTGAGGGCATTCAGGCTGTATGTGTCATGTAGTTTAAAATTAAGATTTGCGAAAGTGACTTTACTACCACTGATAGCCAATGGAGATTCCCCAGCTCAAGGGTAAATAGTTGGTGCAAGGAACAGTAGTCAATACCCTGGATACAGAATAAATACAAGATTTAAACAGCCTTGCTGATGCAGGGTTTAAGCCACACTGAGTGGAAAACAGCCATCACAACTTCCACAACCTCCTCCTAGATGTGATGAAAACAGCTAAGTTAAAATCAGGGAATTCCAAAATCGAGATACTGTACTGCACTGAGAGCAAGGCAAAGGAATGTATTATGTTGGCATGTCAGCAAAAACAAAATCATGCTTCCTCAAAGATGAAAAGGCCTTCAGAATGGACAGTCTAGTAGTCTGCACCACCTGCCAATCACTTGACAAACAGTAGCTGCATGACTTGAACTTTCAGAAAGGTCATTCGTCTGGGACATTGTCTTTCTTCATATTTCTGAGTTGTAGACAGCACAGTGGTTATTCACTCTGCCTCAGTCAGGCATGACTTTCCCCTATATGTCTCCCTGCTCAAGCCTGGGTTCAAAGCCCAAACAGCCAAGGGATGTATATACTTTGGGCAGACAGTTAAATACTACAAATTTTAAACAGTTCAGGAATCTTCTCAGTTTATACAAAAAACATATTACAAGCATTAGATAAGATATTTTAGACTTTATGTACAAGACTTCATTAGTAACTAGAAAGTAATTGTTACACAAATACATACTTCAAGTTTCAACAGTTCAGCAATGCTGACAGTTTAAACAATACTTGTTGCCTGCCTTAGGTAGGATGCTTTAGAATTATATGCAGAAGAATTTAACTAGGTATTTTAAATTATCTCTATTAGGATAAGATATGTTTTTGCTAAGGATAGGCCTTGATCTAAAAGACACAGATAGAGCAGGAATTAGGTGTTAAGAGAGAGGGTATTTGGGATCTAGTATGAGATTAGTCTGGATTTGTACAGGGACATAAGCAATGGGTTTTAAGATAGAGTTTCAGATTCTGTTTAAAAAGTGTAAATGAAGACAGTGATGTAAGTTCATGGGGGAGTTGGTTCCAATACTTTCCAACTACATTTGAGAACAGAGCATCTCCTGCCATGTTATTAGATTTACATGTTGATACAAGTAGTTTATTAGATGAGCGTAAAGTTGAAAGGTTCTTATATTGGGTAATGAGACTAGCAAGTACCGGGGTATTGGTAGGTTGGAAAAGGGTTTTGTGCGCAATGGTGAGTTGTTTAAAGTGAATCTGATTCAGAAGCTCTAACCAGCCTAATTGTTTCGGATTATGGCAGTGATGGGTCCTAAAGGAGGAAGCAGTAGCAAATATGGCAATTCTATTGTAAGCATTGGCTAGCTTGTTAAGGTTATTTTTTGACAAGTTAGTATATATTGATGAAGCATAGAGAAGTGTGGAGATAAGGTGGGAATAGGCAATAGTGGTTCTGGCTAGTGGGGAGAGAAAGGGTTTTATCCTATAGAGGGAGCCTAGTTTCCTGTTGACAGTTTTTATGGTATTATTGATATGGGTTTCAAAGTTCAGGTTGTTATCAATGGTTACCCCTAAATTTTAGTTGTTGGATCGGGAGATATGGGTATACCATTATTGGATAAGACTGAAAAGTTCATTGGGAGTGATTTATGGGTAGGAGTGAAGAAGAGGAGTTTTTTTTTTTGGGGGGGGTTCAAGAGGAGGCAGCGTTGTAGAAACCAATTTTCTGTTTTATTGAACATTGTCTGAGTTAGAGTCTGTAGTTGGGATTGAGATTTAGCTGAGCAGCTTATTGTTGAATCATCTGCGTACTGTACACAGTTAGTTAAAGGAATAGCTAGGTTGAGGTCACTGATAAATACTGAGAAAAGGAAGGGGCTCAATACAGAGCCCTGAGGAACACCTAGGGTAATGGGGAGATGGGATGAGAGGTTGTTGTCCCATAGCACTGCCTGCTGTCTATTATCAAGGTAGGACTGGAACCATTTTATAGTCTTTGTGTCCAAAGAGAAGGATTTTGGAATATTGAGAAGTAAGTCGTAGTTGACCATGTCGAATGCTTTTGAAAGGTCGATGAAAAGTGCTGAAGAGAGAAGATTGTTATTACGGTTTTTATTGATGCTGTCAATGAAGTATAGGAGTGCAGTTGTTGTACTGTGGAAAGGCCTGAAGCCATGTTGACAATTGGCCAGTAAATTGTTCTGGAGTAGGTGGTCTAGTAACTGTCTGTGGATGCACTTTTCCATTATTTTAGCTAATGGGGAAAGTAGAGCTATGGGACGATAGTTAGAATGGTGCTATTATATTATAATATAATACTATACTATAAGCTGCCACTAGCTCATTTTAAGTAACTGGCTCATCAAGTGTATCAAATGTCACTGGAACACTTTCCCAAATCTCTGTAATTTGACAATATTGGGAGGTTACACAGGCAGAAGCCTCAACTTGAAGTGAACCAAGGAAAGGGATCAGCCAAGAGACATGTTCTACCACAAGGCATAAGATAATCACAACACACTGGAAGTTCAGGTCCAGTGTCAGGTGAATGCCTTCAAAATTGTGTAGTGGAGGGAATATCCAGAGTAAAACCCAAACCTTCTATAATATGGAAGAGTTGTGTGACAATTTCAAGAGATGTTTTCATCAACCATTCAAGATTAGCCATCTTGGATGGTCATGCATGATGTCATTGAGAAATTCCACAAGCTCTTGCAGAAAAGAGCAAAGGAGAAATATGCAATTTACCCTTGCAGTAAGAATGAATTCAATGAAGATGGTAGATCCACAATTAACGCATTCACACCAAGAGTGATATTCTCACCATGTTCTGTACCATGCTTGCAGCGCTAATAATGTAGAGGGTATTTGTTGTGCATTACTTACAGCAGACAGCAAAGTAACTTAATAGTGGTACTGAATCTGCATTATTTAAAACCACAATTAAGTTGGTCTGATGAAAAATAAATCATGTAGCATTCTCTGGTTGTTGGTGCTTATAGGGTTGCCACCTTCGTTCACGGCTAAAACCGGAGCCACGCCACGCCCCTCGCGTCACCAGTAACCCCGCCCGCCCCACCCCCTCTCCTGCCAACAATACCGCCCATTTTGTGATGTCACGACAGCATCACTCAACGGGAACGCCCTCTTTTTTCGTTCCCGCCGCCTGCTTTTGGCTGATTTGCTATGCTTTTCTGTAAGAAAAGCATAGTAAATCAGCCGATCAACGTGAACGCCCTCTTTTTTTGCTCCCGCCGCCTGCTTTTGGCTGATTTGCTATGCTTTTCTGTAAGAAAAGCATAGTAAATCAGCCGATTTACAAACTCCGATAGTCTGTTTCCTTTTTGAAACAGAATACCGGAGTTTGTACAATGTTTTCCGGACTACCGGAGAATCAGTTTGATTTCCTGATAGTCCGGAAAAAAAACGAAGGGGTGGCAAGCCTAGGTGCTTATCAGACAAACCTGGATACCCCCACATGCAGCAGCCCTACCCTAAAGCTCTCAAAGGCAGAAGATAAAAAAATACATATTTCTGTTCCAAACATTTCCCAGAAAATGACACATTTGGTGAATGCCATCAAAGAAAAGTGGCAACAAAAAGAAAGAAGATGGTGGCTTGGAGGTCATCTATAAAAAACACAAAGCTCTCTTTAGAAATACCATCTCCAGTGTTTTCCTGGTTTGCTCCTGGCACACTTGTTTACAAAGGACCTTTTATCCAGTGAAATTCTCCTATCCTGTCTGTGGCTATGGAGTCAGGCTTTCTGGCTAAGCATTTACAAGTACTCAAATTCTTTAGTGGTAGCAGCATGGTTTTAAGGCTCTTTTTTAGGATAGTTTAACTGCTTAGGATTCAGTCTGACCATAGGATCCAACAAGAAAGGCCTTTTTATGGCAGATACAAAAAACACATTCTTACGGATATCAGCTGACATAAAAAAGTAGTCTGCCAGATAGGTCAGAAATATCCTCCCTCAGTCCTCCTGTATGAGGGCACTTCCTCCACCCTGTCTTGGCAGATGGATTTCCCAATATGTGGAGCAAGTATATATATTTTTGCATTATTTGTTAGTAATGGTGGTGCCAAATCTGCACTGTTGATTTTGATAGGCAAAAAGTTGTTGAGACATTACAAGGGAGTGAAGTGGTAAGCGCAGGAGGTAAATACATTGATATAGCCAATGTGTGACATCACTATGTACATTATCACTGCTGACATCTGTCCCCCCAGAATGGGAACTTACTGATAAAAAAACAGGGCCCTATTTGTAGATCAGTTGATACTGTAAGGACATACTTGTTATTTCTGTTGAAATCTTTGTTTTTTTTCTTTTATCAGTAATACTCTCTAGCCTAATATACAAGTTGGTTTACTCAGCTCCCTACAAACCTCATCTGTCGCACTTTGTTTTACTACACATTTGCGACTGTGTGACTTTCTGTTAATGACTCTCCAGTTACAGTTCTTTATCAGCTTGCCAATGAATTCCTTGAAAAACCAGACTATGGTAAGATATGAATATTTCTTTTATTGTTTTCTTGTTTTTATTTTGTAAAAGCTCAAGGTATTAATTAATAACTGCTTCACCAAATGTTTGCACATTCTGAGTTGCAGTAGTATTAGATGTAAACACAAAAGTTTTGCTCCCAACTTCCTTATGTGCATTACTAACTATACCTAGTTTACACTCATCCACCACATTGTATCCAGATTCTAATGCACCTGCTTCACTAAAAACAATTGCTATGTGAGCTACACACCACAACCTTGCATCTTTGGAATGACAATGTGACAACAGGAAGAGCACAAATGAATGTTTCCGATACTCGATTTTAAACCTGGCTCCTTCTCCCATTAACGTTCAAAAGCCACATCATTTGATGTATCAGCACTCATTGATCTGGTCTCCCTATTATTTACAGATTAAACCAGATGCAAAAGAAATATTGAACAGGCTTAGGCCACAAAGTTAGAACACACACAGAAAGGGGAAAAAGCAAGCAGGACCTATCCTGCTACTAGACAGCATAACCTGAAACACGCTTATCACATAATAACTGTGTCTTACTTTGTGACCTTAGGACAGCAGGAACCAAACAAACAAAACAATATGAACAAAGCTGTTAGATAATGTCAGAGGGACAAATACCATTCAGGATAGCCTTAGAAAATTATTTTTTCTTGATCTTGACATGATACTTAGTTTGTAAAGCTTCAAAAAGGTATGCAAGGTACACTCAATAACAAATACATAAATAGCTTCCATGGGGATATTATTAAAGAATGAGGCAGAAGTATTCCTACTCTGGCTGAGTTACCCTGCAATGTAGAACTAACACTGAGCCAGGGTGTTATGAAATTATCTGTTCTTCAGCCAAAGCAAAAAGAAGTCATGTAAGAGATCTTTCTGCTGAAGGGTTTTATCTTCTTACTGAAAGGTTTTAGGTCAGCTCTTCAAAGATGAAACACATCCTTTTAACAATTATATGGCTCTGGCAACAGGGAAGCTAGAGGATGAGGACAGAAGGAGAAGTAGCTTATATAGACTATGGTGGCAGGTTCTTCAACTGATAAACTCTCCACTCTGAACAGCAGCTGTGATCTACATGAGTAAGGAAACCAGGCTGCCAAGTTCAAATGAGAGCCAGAAGAATCACGAGTGACAGATGACAAGCTCTGTCCAGAAAGCTCAAAATTAGGAGTAATAGGAGAAGAAAATAAAAAATGTCATCTGAAGATAGTGGGAGAAGGCATCTCAAGATGGATAGCATGTCAGAGTTAATGGACAAGGACTAGATATAGTTCAGAGTAAGTCAAGGATGCCAAAGCATTCACCACTAGCTGTCTCACTAGACAAAATATGCCTCACTATCTTGCTTAAAACTGACTACTTATGTCGATAGAGAAAAATACCACTGAGGAAATGTTCTATGTGTAACTATCCACTCCCAAGATGTGAACCAGTGGAAGAGTGGATCCATGGTCTACAGCACAATCACAGATGGGCATGGCTTCTCTGCAAGGAGAGTTTGAACCCATGCCATCCTGTTAGTTCATATACCAGAGCATAGACTCGCTGCTGAACAAAATAAATAAATGACCTTAAGGCAGAAAAGATGGGAGATAATCCAGAACCTACAGTATGACCACCCTCAATCTGATAATACTGATTTGATTATAGGAATCTTATGCAATTCACAGGTTTTGAAAAGAGTAAGTAATGTAATAGGGCTCTCCACCTCAGGCTGGAGGCATTTGAGATGATAGTCTCCAATGGGGTAAGAAAGTAAAAGGAGACAACATTAAGAAGATGCAAGTGAGGTTATTGTTTCTATTTGACTAGTCCGTCATCATCTAAACTGGACTCCTCCTTTCTGTCTTTTCTGCCCATCTACCAAATACCAGGTGTAACACAATCATCCACTACAAATAGAGAAGTTGCTTGTTTATTATTCCCTTATTTCTCTATCCACCTGATCTCTGTCCTTACTTTCTGATTCCTCTTTAAAATTAATTATGCATTAGTTCTTTGCTCCTTGACCTTGCCTAGGCTCTTTCCTTCACAATCCTTGAAAATCTTTCCTCCTCATAGTATCAGCATGACACATTCTCTGCCCTCTTTACCGCTTCCCCCCATATGATATGCTGGCTTTTCTCTTCTAACACTCAGCGTGTTTTCAGTTCCCTTGGCTTCTTGAAGTTTAATCTGATAGTTCCTTCCTACTTTACATCTATGCCTTTATCCCTCTTCTCCTGCAGTTTTTACTGCACAATCATCATCATTTTCAACCTCCCCCCTTTTACCCATTTTCTACATGGGGTCAGGGTGCCCTGTCATCTGTTGCCATCTCTATCTATTCAGTCTCCTACCTTCTTCGACATTCATGCCTGACTGTCGCAGATCTTATTTCACACAATCCATCTCTTTGTTGGATGCCCTCATTTCCACTTGCCTTCTCTCTGTCTGTCCCATATCTTCACCAGATTGTCTTCTGCTTTTCTGAAAATGTGCCCAAACCACCACAAACCATTCTCTTTGATTTTTACTGCAACTGGAGCCACTCTGACTACTGCTCTTATGTCCTCATTTTTGTCTGCCCATAGTGTGCATCCTGCCACCCATCTCAGGCAGTGTATCTCCATCACCTCTAGCTTCCTCAACTGCTCTGTCTTTACTGCCTAGGTTTCTGCACTACGCAGTATTACTAGTTGCACTACTGTTTTGTACACCTTACTTTTCAACTTCTTAGGCATTCTTCTGTCATACACTACACCTGACATGCTGCCAGTTGGCTGCAGCCCCTCTGATTCTAGCTTTGGCCTCCTCAGACGCCCCTTCTTCTCAACCATCCCACCCAGATACTAGAATTTGTTAATCTGTTCCACTATCTTCCGTGCTATCTCAATTCTCAGCTTCTTAGGATTTTCCCCATTTGCTGCCATTACAAACATCTTATCTGTGCTCAGTTTCATCCCATGTGCATTCAGCTTTGCCTTCTATTCTCCTATACTTTGCTGAAGTCTCTTTTCAAAGTCTGCCTACGGTGCTACATCATCTGCATACAGTAACTTTGTTTAACCTGTTCCCTCTGACCTGTTTGCTAATGTACAGTTATCTTTGTACAATCTGTGCTGTAAATGTTGGTACTGCACTCCCCATGTTTCCTCACCCTCTCCCCATTTCATGTCTACCTCATTACTAGCTTCAAGCCCCTGCAGTCCTATCCTACCTAGCTATAATCATGTTAATATTTTACCATGCTTTAGATTCCCGTGATTTCCATTTACCACTTTCAGACTGCCCTGAATCTCCACACTTACCTCTTTTCATCTAACAAGTCCCTATAATCCCTACAAAGCACTCCTATTCCCACAGTTTTCTTTGATGTACTACAGACCCAAAGCCCTAACCCTCCAATGACCTGTCTCTCCCACTTGCAACAAAGTTCAGCCTTTTAAAAATCCTTGTAATACATTCCTGTCAAACAATTTTTTGATATACCACAGCAACAAAACCCCAACACTCCAACTACCTCCCACGTTTCTCCTTGCAACAAGTTCAGAGTCCTACAATCCATGCATTTTTCTCCTCCCACAAGTTTCTAAGCCATACTTCTGTCCCAAAGTCCAGGCATTCCAATCACCTCTTACCCTCTTCCTTGCTTCCAACTCTTCATTCTTATTTCCTGTCTTAATAATATTACTAGTGCCTTATCACTGCAACACTACTCCAAATAGCAATACAATTCTAATTTGCCATCATGCTGATTGTTGAATGTGTCCTGCTTAGACTCTGAGGTACAACTGTGGGTGAGCATACACAAAAGGTAAAATAAGAAAAGTCATATAATATACAGAGCTCTCCATTACATTTAAAAAAACAGTCAACAATAACCTTGTTATTGAGAGGTTCTGACATACAGACTGTACATAATTCTGTTATGGTAAGGTCCATGTCAGACAATGTCAAAGTAACAAGATATAACAGTTGTGCCCACAGAAGGAATCCTAAAAGTGACAGGGTGAATGCACAGAGCACAGTACAGTGTTCTTCCCCACTTTAGTAAACAGCAGACACTAGAAGAACACTGCCACTTTTAAATACAGCATTACCTCTTTGTTCTGGTGGCAACTCTCCCTTCAACAAAATGCCCAGAAAGTACAGTTTTGTACCTACCATAAATGTAGATGTTCGAGTGTATTCACTGTTGCAGTCATTACACTTGGGTTATCCTGCAGGCAGGTGACCCGCAGTCGGCCCGAGTTCCAAAGTCTTGGTCCGGAGTCGGTTGCTGTCGCCTCTTCCCTGACGTCAGTGCGCCAGGGTATATAAGATGCAACTGACGCCATTTTCTTCAGTTTTTCTTGCTCCAGATGTCAGGTGCCCCCAAATAGATAGGCAATACATATTGCTAACAAAAACATACAGTAAATAAAAAACAATACCCTTATTTACAAGGAAATACACCACATAGGTTGCATATAAGTTGTATAGGATAGAAAGGCATAGATAAGTCCCAGCAAAGTAAGTGGGGATGGAGGGTGGGTAACCTGGACTGCAACAGTGAATACACTCGAACATCTACATTTATGGTAGGTACAAAACTGTACTACGTTCATCGTGTTTCACTGTTGCAGTCATTACACTTGGGTTGAATCCCAAAGCTGAGGTTGGGTGGCTGGTTCTATAAAGGATTTGGAGTGGCTATGAGGCCCTGCAGCACTGCAGTGGCAAAGCCTGCTCTGGATTTAGAATAAAGAGACAAGTGGTAATGCTTGGTAAAGGTGTGCACTGAACTCCAAGTTGCAGCTTCCAAAATATCCTTGGTTGCTACTCCTCTAAGAAAGGCTGCTGAAGTGGCTGTTGCCCTGGTAGAATGTGGCCTTATTTTGCTAGGCACTGTTTTTCCATGTTGTGTGTAGCAGAAATGGATACAGTGTCCTATCCACTTTGAAATAGTCTGCTTTGAAATAGCCTTTCCCTGTGATCCTGCAGCATATGCTACAAACAGTTGCTCAGTTTTCCTGAAAGCTTTTGTTTTGTCCAAGTAGAAACATAACTGCCTGTGTATGTCCAATGAGTGCAGAAGTCTCTCCCCTTTATTCTGGGGATTTGGATAAAATGTTGGCAAGTGAATAGTTTGGTTAAGAGCCACACTGGATACCACCTTTGGCATAAATGTAGGGTTTGTTCTTAAATAAACCCTGCCTTGATGAAAAATGATGAAAGGTTCCACAGCCATTAATGCCTGTAGCTCTGAGACTCTTCGTGCTGAAGTTATTGCCAGAAGCAGAGCAGTTTTCCATGACAAAATTTTTAATTCTGCTGAATTGGCTGGCTCAAAAGGAGGTAAAGTTAGTTTTTCCAAGACAAAGTTGAGATCCCAAGTTGGTGTTGGTGCTCTCCGGGGCGGTCTTATGTTTTTTAGCCCCTCTGAGGTACTGTCTTAGTAATGGATGAGAGAAAAAAGGAGGATCCGTGTTGTAATGAGCTGAAATGGCAGAGGTGTCAATCTTAATTGATGAAAAGGATAGGCCTTTGTCCAGCATCTCAGTTAAGTATTGTAATATCTGAGGAATATTTGGAACAAGAGGTTCAAAGCCTTGAGCCTGGTTCCAGGCGCATAATCTCTTCCACTTTTCTGAAAAGGATTTCCTGGTGCTGGTCCACCTGGCCTCCAAAATGACATCCATAACAGCTTTAGAGAGAGGTGCTGGCTGCTTGGCTAAGTTATCTGCCATGCAGCCAGATTTAAGGTTTTGAGCTGGATGGGCAGGATCTGATTGTTTTGTTGAGTCAGAAGATGAGGAATTGAGCTAAAATCCATGCTGGGCCTTGAGCCAAGTTCTTTAAGATTGGGTACCAGTGCTGGCGTGACCAGTCTGGGGCAATCAGGATCATTTTTGGCCTCTCTTGTCTGGCTTTTAGGAGTACATTTGAAAGGAGAGGCAGTGGTGGGAAGGCATAAACTTTTTGGGTTTTCCAGCTGAATGAGACAGCATCTACTTTTCATGCTTGTGTGTGGTAAGTCCTTGTGCAGAATTTCTGTAGTTGGCAGTTCAGAGGGGAGGCAAAAAGATCTATGTCTGGGCACCCCCATTTTTGTGTTATCATGCTGAATACTTGTGGATTTAATTTCCACTCGTGAGGATCCATGATATTTCTGCTTAAATCGTCTGCCAGAGTATTTTTCTTTCCTGGCAAGAATTGTGCTTGCAGATTAACTTGATAGGTCAGTGCTGTGTTCCACAAAGTCATGGCTTGTCTGCAGAGGGGATAGGAATGTGTGCCCCCTTGCTTGTTTATGTACCACATAACTGTGGTGTTGTCCGCCTTTAGTAATAGTTGTCCTGGATGCAGAAGGTCCCTGAAAGCTGTCAGGGCGTTTTGTACAGCTAGCATCTCTTTTTGATTGATGTGTAGATGCATTTGGTTTGCGGCCCACTTGCCCTGAATACATTTTCCTGCCATGTGTGCTCCCCAGGCGTAATCTGATGCATCTGTTGTTAGTGTCTGCCTGGCTGTGGGTAAAGTGAAAGGCTGTCCCTTGTTGTGGTGACATGCCTGTGCCCACCATCGAAACTCCTGTTGTAGGCAGGGAATAAGTGGTATTATTGCTTCCAAACTGTGACAGTGTTGATTCCAAACACTTTTTAGATACCATTGTAACTTCCTCATATGCCGTCTGGCATATGGTATTAGTAGTATGCAGGATGCCATGAACCCCAAGGCCTGCAGAATTTGTCTTGCAGGGAGCTGGGTTTTTGTTGCCATCAATTGAAAGTACTGAGTCAGTTGTCTTTGCTTGTCTGGCGTGAGATAAGCCATCTGGGCAGTTGTATTTAAGCTTGCACCCAGGAATATTATCTCTTGTGAGGGCACTATTTTGACTTCTTTTCGTTTATTGTGTACCCTAGGCCCATTAGTAATATTTTTACAAATGCCAGATGCTTTATTAGAATGTCCTTGCTCTCTGCTTGAATAAGGCAGTCATCCAAGTAGGGATATATTTGAATTCCTTTTTGTCTGCAAAATGCAATTACTGGTGCCAGGCATTTTGTGAAGATCCTGGGCGCAGTAGATAAGCCAAAGGGCAGTGCAGAGAATTGGCAATGCATTGTGCCAGCTATGAATCTGAGGTATCTTCTGCAATTTTGTCTGATTGGGACATGCAGGTATGCCTCTTTGAGGTCCAAAGTAACAAGCCAAGCCTTCTTGCCCAGCATGGGAAGAAGTTGCTGTAGTGTCAACATTTTGAATTTCGGAACATTCAGATAAGTATTTAGAATAGATAGGTCCAGTATGGGTCTCCAAGCTTTGTCCTTTCTGGGGACCAAGAAAAGTCTTGAGTAAAATCCTTGTCCTTGTTCCTGTTGTGGCACTTTTTGAATAGTTCTCATGTCCATGAGGGCTGTAATTTGGTTTTGTGTCTCTGCCCATTGATTTTGTGGCAGGTCTGGTATTCCTTTTGACCTTGGTAGAGTGTGAAAGTGGAACCTGTAACCTTGAGACACAATATTCAGCACCCACTTGTCTTGGGTGATTATATGCCAATTTTGTGAAAAAAGTGCCAGTTTTCCCCCTAAGGGAACTGCCAAAAGGTAAGCGCTTGGCATTTGAAAGGGGAAGTCATTGGGACTGTTTCCTATAAGGTTGTGACTTGTCTTCTTCTCCTTTTGGGGTTGAAGCACCCCACTGTCGTGGGCTGTAAGAGCCTTGGGGCTGAGATCTGCCTCTTGGGCGTCTGTATCTGCCTCTTTATGGTCTGTCTGACACTGGAAAGGACCAATTTTTAGAAGGCCAATTTCTGCTAAATCTAGGTGGCTGTACCTGTAAGAAATCCTTCACTGTTTGCATAGATTTTGCTTTATCCTCCATTTTCTTTAATACCTATTCTGCCTTAACACCAAACAAGATATCATGCTGTAAAGGAGCATCCAATAATTTTGCCTTAACATGATCAAGTAGACTTTGTTCTTCTAACCAAGCATGCCTTCAAATCACAGATCCTGTAACTGCAGCTCTACAAGATGCCTCTAATGAATCAAAACCACATTGCAGAGTATGTTTTCCCACTTGTTCAGCTGCATGCAATAAATCCTGCAGTTCCTTATAGTCAGGACCTTCTGAGCATGTAAGCATTTTCTGTTTTAACAGAGACATTAAATATTGTTGGTATTTAAGCATGTGGAACTTTTAGTTATGTACTCACCATAACTTCAGATGTTTGGGATCCATCTCGCCTACATTCTGACTGATGGGTTCGGAGCCGATCCCTCGGCTCCGACTCGGCACGCTTATGCCAAAGAGCGAAGTCTCTTATTGGCTGAGCTTACTATATCCCAGGATGCACCACTACCAGTCCCCCAGATCTAGTTTGTCCGTATACATGCACACACGCATGCACTGCTTATATAACATCGACAGATGATACAAGATAAAAACAGTAGAACTCAAACCGTTCAATCTCTTCTGATCTCCAAGGCAGGGGGAAGGAGGGTGGGTATTAGGAATGTAGGCGAGATGGATCCCAAACATCTGAAGTTATGGTGAGTACATAACTAAAAGATGTTATGTGATCCTATCTCGCCTACATTCTGACTGATGGGACAGCGTCCCTAGCACCTAAATCCTGGGTGGCTCACTGGAAAACACTCCTGAGTACGGTGGAACCAAATGATGCTCGCCCTTTAGATGCCACATCCAATTTATAGTGGGAAATGAAAGTGTGCGGGTTGGACCAAGTAGCCGCAGCACAAATCTCAGAAATAGCGAGCTTGGAATGAAATGCAATAGAGGTAGCCATAGCTCTAGTAGAGTGAGCTTTGACAGATGTTGTAAGTTGCTTATTTGAAGAGGAATAAGCCTGAGTTATGCAATCTCTAATCCATTTGGCAATAGTAGCTTTAGTGATGGTTTTACCCAGTTTATTATCTGAAAAGGACACAAACAATTGATCTGTTTTTCGAATTTGTTGAGTCCTGTGTAGATAGAAGCGCAATTGCCTGTGAACATCCAATGTATGCAAGGTGTATTCCGCTTTGTTTGAAAATTTTGGAAAGAAAACTGGTAGCTCTAGAGATTGTTGGAGACAGAGATTAGAACAAACTTTTGGAACAAAAGATGGATTAGGCCTAAGTGATACTCTATCCTTGTGAAAAATCAAGTATGGTGGTTTGATAGATAGGGCTTGAAGTTCTGAAACTCTTCTTGCAGAGGTAATTGCAATTAAGAAGGCAGTTTTCCAAGACAGATATTTCAACTCACATGTAGCAGCCGGTTCAAAAGGGGAAGATGTTAAGGCACGAAGTACCAAATCAAGATCCCACGGAGGCGCAGGATGAAAAACTGGGGGTCTTAAAAGCACAGCACCTTTCATGAAAGTTTTACATAATCTGCTGCTCATCAACGGTGGGTCTATGGATTCGTGAAATTTGGAGATAGCTGCTAGTTGGACTTTAATAGTAGAGACTGAAGATCCTTGATTAAACAAGGATGTTAAAAATTTCAAGACCTCTGGTATCGGGGCAGTAATAGGGTCTAAGCCTCTGAGTTGAGCCCAGATAGCAAACCTCTTCCACTTACTGTGATACAATTTCTTAGTGGTGGGTTTGTGGGCTGAAGATAAAATGTGAATAACTTCCGGGTCCAAGGTGTGATTTCTGACTAAAGTCGGAAGTGGAGGAGCCAAGCTGTTAATTTCAAAGTGTGAAGGGACTGGTGCTGTTGTCCCGACTGATGAACCAGAAGGTCTGGAGTTAGATCCAAAAACCAAGGACCGTCCAGAGTATATTTCTGTAGGTAGGGGAACCATACCTGACGAGGCCAGTATGGAGCAATTAGAATCATTGTGGACCCCAATTGGGAAGCTTTCTGGATGACTTTGGGGAGGAGTGGAACCGGAGGAAAGCATAAAGCAGTCCTGTTGGCCAAGGTTGGACTAGAGCATCCGTAGCTGCCTCCCTTGACGCTGGGTCAAGGAAAAGAACCTTTGCACTTGTGTTTTGTGGTGTTGCAAACAGGTCGCAGCACGGAATCCCCATCTTTTGAAAATCTGAGCTGCTACTGTTTGCTCAGGGACCACTCGTGAGGAGAGAGAATAGTCCTGCTCAGTCTGTCTGCCAATACATTGGATTTTCCTGGAATGTGGGTCGCTACCAGGAAGCGGTTGGTAGCCACTGCCCATTCCCACACCCTCATGGCCTCTCTGCAAAGGGGTAAGATCTGGTCCCTCCTTGTTTGTTTAGATACCAGACCACCGACATGTTGTCTGTGTGGATAGCGATAATGCCTTGAGGGAGAAACTTGTGGAGGGCTTGTAGGGACAGAAGTACAGCCCTCATTTCCAACACATTGATATGGAGAAATGTTTCGTTTGGAAGCCAAGAACCCTGAACTGACCTGCCCAGACAATGCCCCCCCCCCATCTGGGAGGCATCCGTTGTCAAGGTGGCTACGGAGGGTATAACAAAAGGTCTTCCCTGATTCAGATTGGATGGCAGAAGCCACCAGCGGAGGTCCCGTTTGCACGTTTCTGTAATCAGTATGTGATGATTGAGGGGGAGATCCTGAAAAGACCATTGTGTCGATAACAGCCACTGAAGAATCCTCATGTGCAATCTTGCCAGAGGAACTAGGAGAACCGTGGCAGACATTGAACCTAAAAGTTGCAGGACCATCCTGGCTGGGGCTTTGGATCTTAGAAGCAGGGCTCGGGCTTGACCTTGTAATGTTTGTATCCTTTCGGTAGGAAGGAAGATTCGCATTAATTTTGAGTCTATCTCTGCTCCTATGAATCTTATGCTGAGAAGGCAGCAAGACAGACTTTGACCAGTTGAATGTAATTCCCAGGGAAGCACCCAGGAGAGGGTGGCTTGTAGGTTCTCTAGTAGTAGATGCCTGGTGGTGGCAGTCAGGAGCCAGTCGTCCAGATAGGGAAACACTTGGAATCCGAGACTCCTCAGGTGAGCAGTCACTACTGCCAAACACTTGGTGAACACCCTGGGGCCTGTGGTGAGACCAAAGGGCAGTGCACAAAATTGGAAATGACTGTCTCCCAGGCTGAAGCGCAGATACCTCCTGGACGCCTGATGTATCGGTATGTGATAATAGGCGTCCTTGAGATCTATGGAGCACATCCAAACATCTTTCTCCAACAATGGGAGAATGGATTGTAAAGTGACCATTCGGAATTTGGACTTCATGACGGACTGGTTTAGTTTGCCGAGATCCAAAATGGGTCTCAGGTCCCCTGTCTTTTTTGGCACTAAAAAGAACCTTAAGTAATTTCCGGATCCGATCTGGTCTGTGGAGACCGATTGGATGACTCCTTTTTCTAGCAGCTTTGAAGCTTCTACGGCTGCAATTTCCCTTTGACTGGGTGGTGGGTCCGGGATTTTTTTGGATGGTGGGGGTGAGTGTGTGAAGGGAATGGTGTAACCTCTGGCAATAATCCGAAGCACCCATCTGTCCTGAGTAATAGACTCCCAGGCTTTTAGGTGCTTGGCAAAACGGCACCCGACTGGCTCCGGAGCAGCACAGCCGGGCAATCCCTCATGGAGTGTGGGAGGCTGAAGAGCCACGAAAGGACTCGCGGTCTCCAGTGTTGCAGGGGCCTCTGCCGCCTCTGGGACGGCGTCTCCCAGAAAAATTTCCCCGTCCTCTGCCTCTGGAAGGGGAATCTTCCTGCTGTTGAGGAAAGAATTTCTGTGATTTGGGGAACCACATCTTCCCTCCTCTTTAGCCTTGGGATAAGGCCGAAGGGAGTGGAATAACGTGCTCTACGGCAGATAAAGTCTTTCCCTCTTGCTCACAGCGGTAAGAGTGTCTTTTACCTTGGGTCCAAACAAAGAGGACCCATCAAAGGGAGCGTCGGCAAAGGAAGACTTGAAGGCCTCCGCGAAATGACACAAACGGAGCCAGGCTTGTCTCCGTAGAGCCACGCCTGTGCCTGCCGCTCTGCCCGCCCCTTCGGCCGCATATGAAATGAGCCTCATGGACGAGTTAGAAATCGAGGTGAGGATAGCCAACTGAGAGCTAACCGACTGGGCTAGCTGCTCAGGTAGGTTACCTGAGAGGGAGTCTGAGAGCTCCTTGACCAGATCCCTCTGTAGTCTGGTGAAATGTGCCAAATAATTCAGGGACCTCAGAGTAAAGGCCGCTGAAGTCAGGGTGCGCTTCCCGTACCGGTCCATGCTCCTAGACTCCTTATTAGGAGGATGGACGGATGTTGAAGCCTCTGCCACGTCCTGCTGGGTAGCAGATGCCACCACCATGGCATCTACAGCCACGCCCAGAACTCCTTCTCGGGTGGGGCAGACAAAAATTTGTTAGGGCGAGAAGGCACTGGTTCCACAGTATCTGGATGTTCCCACGCCCTCCGACAAACCAAATCCAGGAGCTCGTCGAAGGGCGGAGACACCCAGGAGGCGGAGGGCTGAGCCCCGAAGGCCTTGAGAAACACCGACTCATCAGCGGAGGGGGGTTTGGAATTCCAGCCGCCTCGTTGCTTAAGGATCTCTAGAATGTCTGCAAATGAGACATCATCCGAGGACGACTTTGGGGACCCCTCCGCATCATCAAGATCAGTGTCCGATGTAAGAGACTCGTCGGGGGAGTCCACGTGCTTCCTCTTGCACGATCTCTTCCTTGGGGGCTCCTCCAAAGACAACTCCGAAGAACCCTCAGGAGGAGGGGAACCCCAGTGGGGTAACCTCAGGCCCTGGGGCTCCACTGCCTAGAGACAGGGGAACTGCCAAAGACCCAGTCTCCATGCCCAGGGAAGGTGCCGGAAAAGCCGTAGAGATGGCCGAAGAAAACTTGGCCAAGGCACAACTCATAGCTCTGAAGGCCGGACCCCAGAATCCTGGGAGGGTCCGGTCTCGAGCCATGCTAGCAGACGGAAGTCCCGGCGAAGCACCGAGAGGGAGGCTTGGAACCGACAGCATTGGCCCAACGTCACCCCGGGTCCGGCCGAAGAAGTCCGTGTGCTAAACTCGGACCCGAAGGCCGGGGTTGGAGTAAGGGTCGGAGCCGACCCTAGGATCTCCACTGGCTCCATCAGCACCTGCTCCGACGGAGCCGAAGCGGTCGGAGGAGGAATGGCAATGGAATGGGCTATCGGCTCCGAAGCCAAGTGGGTCGGAGCCGAAACAAATTTCTGAAAGACTGGGGACTGGAACAGTCTTTGGAGCACCCTGTCTATGTCCGAATCTGACATCCTTGATGACCTGGAAGAGACCGAATGGGTCCGAGTAGGCCTCTCCAACGGCTCCAAGGGACTAGGGGACCGGCTCGAATCGACTCGACAATTATCGGCCGAAGAAGTGTCCAAACCAATTTCCATCGGTGCGAAGAGGGCTTCGGCACAGAGGAGGAAGTGTCTGAGCAGACAACCTTCATCGGCTCCGAGATCAGTGGAGCCGATGAAGGTGACCCGCCTCTCGATGCCCCAGCCGTCGGCTCCGAATCCAGAGGAGTCGAGGCTGGAGGCATCGAGGCAGACCGTTCCACCCTCGGCTCCGAAGTCCGTGGAGCCGAAGGAGAAGCCTGCCTATGTCTTTTGGCGGTCGGTTCCGACGGACTGGTCGGAGCCGACGCCCTTTTCTTTTTAGCAGGAGAAGGAGAGGAAGCTAATGCCTCTTCAAATGATGGTTTAATAAGGCCTTTTAGAATAAGTTTATTTTTCCTCTCTTGGAGGACCCTCGAGGAAAAAGTGTGACAGATGCTGCAGGACTCCTGCAAATGTTTGGCGCCCAAACAGTACACACAGAGAGAGTGACCATCTGTGATCGACATTTTGAAACTGCACTTAGTGCACTTTTTAAACCCTGAAGGCCTAGGAGCCTGTGACATAATGGCAACCAAATTAGTGTATAACCAGTAAAATACAAGACACACTAACTATCACAGAGAAATTCTTTTCTTTGAATCAAGAACTGTCACAAATAGAAAGGTATGACCAAGGAATACAAGAACCTTTAAAAATAAAAGGAACTTGACAGACAACGGCTGACAAGGGAAGGCCCTTCAACCCTAATGGAACCTCCAGTCAGACAAAACGCAATCACTACACAAAGTTTTTCCACAAAAAAAACTTCAATCATACACAAAAATACGATATAGCTGTTAAAACAGCTTTTTGTTGAATTTTAAAGGAATTCCTGACAGGAAAGTAAGAGAAAAAACCCTACTTAGTTCAGCCAAGCTCGAGACCACGTCTTTGCTTGTTAGTGGCAAACGAGATCTGGGGGACTGGTAGTGGTGCATCCTGGGATATAGTAAGCTCAGCCAAAAAGAGACTTCGCTCTTTGGCATAAGCGTGCCGAGTCGGAGCCGAGGGATCGGCTCCGAACCCATCATTCAGAATGTAGGCGAGATAAGATCACATAACATCTGGCAATTTAAAGCCCTTACTGCTAAAGTTGCAGAAGTGTAAACTTTCTTCCCCCATCTATCCAGTGCTCTAGAACCCTGTCAGAGGGAACTGGATTTTTAGCAGTGGAAGCCTTTACCCCTTTGGGACTCTGGGAAATAGTTTCTGGGTCAGCAGCAGGGTTTTTATAAAGAAATTTGTGAGAGTCAGGTACTCTATAGTACCTATCTGGCTTGACTGGTGCTGGGGGCAAAGAATCATGGGTTAAACTGGATTCAGAGAACACATCATCCACAATATCTAACACAGGCGGAACAGCAAGAGGTCTGTGCTGAGGCAATAAAAGAAAATCTCTGAGCCTTTTCTTGGATTCTGAATAATCTTGGCTCTCCCAATGGAAATGCTCCCTCATGGTATGTAAAGTTTCCCAAAGAGTAATCCTCAGGAGGAGAGGCTGAAGAAATAGATTCTTCAGCATCAGAGTCCTCATAGGGGGGTAGAGAGTATCCCTGGTCTGAAGAGGAATCAGAGGAAATGGAAACCTGATCAGAGGAATCATAGTCTGTATCCTGCTTAGGCCTTTTATCAGGAGGAGGATGGAAACCCCTGATCAGAGTAATTAGGTCTTCGGCCATTTTGAGCATCTGTTTCTTAGGCATGGAGGGCTGTCCAGGAGAATGCTGTACTTGTTTCTTTGTCTTTAGTGGTGTTTTAGACTTGGTTGTTGTTTTGATGGTAAGCTGTGAAGGTCTGAAAACACCCTCAGAAGCCGATGCTTGCTCAGCGGCTCTGGACCCATCTGAGGGATTAGTTTCCGTAGGCCCAATACCTTGAGTTTCCAGAGGCCTAGTTGTCTCCACGTGGGAGTCGGAGGCGGCCTGTGGCTCTGAGGTAGTGGGTGTCAGGGGCTGCGAAAGCGCCTCACTGAGAACCGGCGAATGGCCTAGAAGAGGCTTCGTCGTTGGTTTTGGACCTCGGATGCCTGTCCTTATCCTTGTCTTTGTGTTTTTTGTGAATTCCGGTCGTCGGTTGTTCCGACGGCATTGTATAATTGAACCTTCGGCCAAAGTAATGCAGAGCAAAATCAAACCGACGTTTAATAATGTGCTTGTTAAATCTAGCACAAAACCGACAACTAGTGACGTCGTGTTCTGGGCCTAGGCATGGAATACAGTAAGAATGAAAATCCTTATGAGGTATTTGCTTCCCACAAGAAATACAATTATTAACTTTTACTGACATTGGTCTGTGGCAAGAAAAAGTTTCCCCAACGGGTTACTTAACTTTATTGAAGACTTCGGTTCTGAAATTCGAATTCGAAAATCTCATGAGTCGGCCGACCGGCACTTGCGAACTGCTTTTGCTTCGGGCACCGCACGGCAAGAAAGACTGAAGAAAATGGCGTCGGTTGCATCTTATATACCCCTGGCGCACTGACGTCAGGGAAGAGGCGACAGCAAACGACGCCAGACCAAGACTTTGGAACTCGGGCCGACTGCGGGTCGCCTGCCAGCAGGATAACCCAAGTGTACTGACTGCAACAGTGAAACACGATGAACATCTACAACATGCTAACAGCAGTATTTTAATTAACTGGAAGATCCATTTAATGCAGAGAATTATGATTAGACTGCAAATCACAATTTCAGTTTGTTACACGGTCTCAAATTGGATTTCAAGAAACTCATATTTTGAGTTTTGATCTGAATGTAAATTTTTTGAACAAACTAGTTATGATTGGTGGTCCAGTCATAACCATGTACACAGATGGCAAAACTATTAGCTTATTTGTCACTATAATACAATTTAATTCAAATTCACGGAAATGCATTGCATACAACAGGCTTTTATTATTAATATATAAATCAAAATGCATGCATTTCTACAAAGAAGAGCAAACAGAAGTACCCTGCAGTTTACAGCAGCAACTCTGCACTGACCCAATACCACAATGCAAAAGCAAACATATCTCTGATTAAAGGTCACGTTTCTCCAGAATGAGACAGTATTCCGTATTCCAAAACAAATATTCTAAACCCAAGGAAGAAACACACACACACAACTAAATATCTGCATTTTAAACAGAGCAGTAATCTAAAAGTAACATTTGTATCTCACATTACATTGAATGGGATTCAAAAGCAAATGATTCAACATGTATGCCAATATCAAAATGACACATGAAAATGTTACTTAAAATATGTGCATGTAGAAGCACGCTTGTCGAAGACAGAGGCGTTTGAAAGGGCAGATAATAACAAAAAGAAATTTTGATAGAAGGAAAATGAGTTATTGCATTTGCATTCCATCAGGACCTTAGAGAACTTTTAAAGCAATGTATAGGAACCTATACAGTAACACAAAACACTGAAGATTTATCCCTGGGATTCTGAAATGCTACTACCAGGGGTAAGTCATAATTAACACTGGTGCTAGGCAGCCCTACCACAATGTGTGTACATGAAGAGGGGCAGCACCACAGTGGGCTGTCCCTTTTGGCTTACCACAGATACTAAAGAGGCATATCAGGGGACAGTCATATGTGGCAAGTGATTTATACAACTGCGTGATTCAGAAAAAACACTCAGTTGTGAAAATCCTTACTGTCCGCTACATTAACTAAAATGGCCAAATGCTCATGTTCACCCCTTTGGCCTAGACTGCATTAGAGATAGGTGCCAGGGAGTTTACAGGATAGGTAATGTGTGTGTGTGTGTGTGTGTGTGTGTGTGTGTGTGTGTGTGTGTGTGTGTGTGTGTGTGTGTGTGTCTGTGTGCCTGGGTCTTTGCAGTAGAGGGCGTAGATAGGGCATAGATAGAAATGTTTTTTTTGTGTGTGTGCGTGCGTGTGCATGTAAGTGTTTGTCTGTGTGCACGTGTGATTGAGGCTGGGGGGCTTCCATGCATCTCAACTCCTCCAAGACTTATGAGCAGTGGATGTACTTTGGAGGCACTAGACACCATGGACACTTTTTTAATACTACTTAAAAGTTAAAAGCACAACAGATTTTGCTGAAAGACGATGCAAATTAAAATTAAAAATCATGAAACTGTACTGTCTGGCATTACTGACATATGTAAGGGAGCATAAGAAGGGACAGAGTAGTTTACAAGGCAAAGTTAAAGACATTTTGTGACAGCAGGGGCAGGTGAGACGTATGAGAATGTGTGTGTGTGTGTGTGTGTGTGTGTGTGTGTGTGTGTGTGTGTGTGTGTGTGTGTGTGTGTGTGTGTGTGTGTGTGTGTGTATATCTACTGGTGAGTGAACGAGGTGAGTGTCTATGCCAACACAATGCATGGGCCACCGGTGGTGATTACCACAGCAGAGTGTCTGTTAGCACTTTCAACAATCACAGAGCAATTTAGAGATATGCAAATTAGCTGATAATGTGGTCTTTCCTCATTGCACCTAATGTATCAATGAATTTCCATGATCACACAGATGGGCCCTTTTTTGCTGCAGCTTTACCACTCTTATTTGGGTCTGTTTCTGAATCCTGGCCTTATATACATCAAAATATAAAATTATGAACCAAAAAAGCCAGTCAAGCAGTTTAAGCCAATAATCAAAAGAAACTTTGCTAAATGCAACAGCCCATGTTCACTGCTGATAACAGGAAGACGACTGTTGACCTTTAATTAAATATAAAATGTATTTCAAAACTTAAAATAGATTGAGCACTTTCGTCCTACAAAGTAAGTTCATCAGAATAAAATATTACAACAACCACTGAACTTAAGTATTAAAATTTATATCACATGGCATACAAAATTACCAATCATAACTCAGTTGAATCTAAGCATAATGAATATTAATGTTCATACATACATAAATGAATAAATAAATAAAAGATAGAATAATGAATCTTGACTTAGTTGCCTAAAGGGAGCCATACCTTTATACTATAAACTATACCTAAAATGTTCTCATATTTAGGAATGAAATAAAATAAAAATAAATGAAAAAGAAATGTTGATTTAAAAGTTGTGAGAACCAATATATAAATTACTCCCAGATGGGACTAGTTGTGAGAGCTATAAATTAATTGTATGTTTATTTAAAATATCAAAATCAACTTCCCCAATATTAAAGTTTGGCTGCCCTCAATTTAAGAAGACTGTTGATTGAAATGCTATTATCAAGACCAGGTGGTTTGTCAGGATTTACATTTAACTGCCACTGTAATTCCCTATATTCTACAGGAGTTTCCCCGTGGGCCATGCCATAGGTTCATGAGGATCTGTTCTAGAATAGCAAATTTAAAATTTCTGTGGTTAGGGGATGTCTTTAGATGTTTATAAAATGCATTATTGTCATTGCACTTTTGAATGTCATAGTACTCTTCATATATTCTCTTATTCGATGACCTTTCACTTTTGCCTACATGAAAGACAACACAGTCATCCCATACATCAAAACAAACCATCCCTTTAGAACCATAAAAACTAATTTTAGCTAAATTCATAATCTGGCCAAGAATCCTAAGAGTGTTACCTACGAAGATATGATGGCATTGGTTACAGTATCCACATTTATTCATATTAAAAATAGGGATGTTACCCAAACATACATCCAAGAGATACCTATTCTTATTTTCCAAACTATTTTTAGGTTATAACCCATCTTATAAACAACTTGTGAGTAACTCCCCAAAATCTTTGAAATATCCTGGTCAAAGCTAAAAATATCCCAATTCTTATGAATAATCTTCTTTATACTAAAACAGGAAAATATTTTTAAACAAATGCTGACTTGAAAGACATATTACACCCTTCAGTGTTGACCCAAGTGTTGCCTTCAGTAATGTTTGTAAAATCTTTGCCAAGTAGAACTTTAAATCTACTATGCCTACCATCTGTAACCTCACCTCTCAACTCACTAATCACTTTATCTGGATAACCTCTCTCCAAAAACATGTTGGTCAAACTATCAGATTGAATCTCAAATTATACGTCATCAGAGACCATACTTGCCAGCCTCACAAACTGTCCTTTGACCAAACCTCTTTTCTGATGTAGGGAGTAACCACTATTGAAATGTAAAAATGAATTTGAAAAACTGGGCTTCCTAAATAGTTTATACTAAATAAAGAATGTTAAGAGGTAAACTTTAAAAATTGAGTAGTATGTTGAGAGATAAACTTCAAAAATTGAGTAGTGGAAATTAAATAGTTACCGAATTAATTTAGAATCTCTAGAAAACTCTTCCACAATATAAACACATCATCTAAAAATAAACACAGTCCCAACAACTCTAGTACTTAGAATTAAACACACATTTATTTTCCCATGAGACCATGACCAAATTTGCATATACTGGGGCTCAAATACCACCCATAGCTACCCCTTTACATTGTTTAAAATGTTCTCCCTCAAAATATATGAAATTATTTTTGAGAACAAGTTCAGCAGTTCAACAATTAAATGAACATCTTTATTGCTTAAGACATCCAAAGAAGAAACAATGTCAGAAAAATATTCTAGTCCTACCTGGTGAGGAATCACAGAAAATAAATCAATAACATCAACAGAAACAAAAAACAAACAATCTCTTTACTATAAAAATCTTTTTTAATCCTACTTAAAAAGTCCCAGGAATCTTTAATCAAATGAAGAAATGCTGTCATGTAGTTTAGCAGTTTCCGGTCAATGTATGTTGCCAGGGGTAGGTTTTAGAGACTTGAGCAGCAGCTATTGGTCTGAGTGGTGTATTCCAAAAATTGTAGTAATGTAAGGGTTTTCACATGTTAAAAACTTAAATTCTATTGGGGTAATAACCTTCTGTGAAATGAAATCCTCATGAAACAAATCAATGCCCTTACAATATAAATGCACAGTGTTCTGTGAAACAGGTTATCTATCAGAATCAAATAAATTGTCAAACATTTTGCCACAATAATAAAAAGCATCCATTAAAACAATACCTGCACCTTTGTCTGGTTTCATAACACTCTCAGGCTTATCAGCTACCAGCTGTTCCCAAATAGCTTTTTCTCCCTTAGATCTGGAATACTTGTGGTTAGAGTTGTAGTAACAAATATCCCTAGAACATTTTTGCTCAAATAAATGTACCGGGGGGTGAGAAGGAGGAGGATTATATGCGCTTTTTCTAGAATTATCTCCCCTTTCTCCACAATCTTTATTATTCATTACCAGGGCTAAGTTTATTTTCCTTGTGTAGAGTCTGAGCTCAGTTAAACAATCTACCAGATCAAATCTGGCAGATGGTACAAGGGTTAAACCCTTCTGAAACTGTTTAAAATGAGAATTTGTAATTTCAACACTACTATACAATTTAGCAAAGTGTACAGATTAAGATATTTGCATATTTCCATGTAATTTAAGTCTTTTGTATGCAGAATTTTCCTTGTAAACTACCTCTGAAGTGTGTCCAGGCTCTTGATTTGCCCCGCAGTATAAAAGTACAAAGTATATTATTGTATTCATGTATCGGCCTGATGTGTGTTTTTTAAAGTCAGGCAATTTACATCCCTTCTAGTGATATTTCTAATCATGAGACCTATCTCTTTCTTAGCTCTACAATGTACAGTGTCTACATGTTTACTGAAGAAGGTTGTACACATCAAAATACTGTGTCAGTCAGTACCATGGAGTAGAGGGATTAAGTCCTAACTGCAGCCCAGGTGACCTGGGTCTGATTAGCATCTCAGATGTTTGAGGTGCTGGCAGGGAAGAAGAGATTTCACGTACGCTCTCCTAGTATACAATCCCTGGCAAAGGCCAGGGACATAGTGTGGGGGGGGAGGTGATCCAGAGAATGTTGCAGCCCTCACATGTACAAAATGACTACAGGGGAGGGAAGATGTGACCGTAGGTCACTAACAACCCTCCACGACAGCAGGATAACATGCCATCCTGGGATGCGATTAGTATCATTGCTGGCCTCAAATCTAGTGAAGAAAGTCCAGTGGTGATTAGTAAAGTTAGATGGGTCTAGATTACATAGTCAAAGTTTAATAACTTTGAACACGGAATGTTCGAACCATCCTGTTCGAAGTTAAAAAACATTTAGACTATGAATAAAAAACAAAAAAAAGAAAAGAAAACAAAATAAACTGTTGTAAGCAGGGGGGCGAGCCCCCATGCACCCCCCCACTACTTAAATATACCAACTCCGAGATCGCACCACATTGAACAAAACTGAAACCTCCCCTTACGGAGATTTCCGTTGAAACGCTTGAACTTCTATAAAAATTCGAACTTATGGTCCCGACCATATGAGGTTCGAGCTTGCAGAAGTTCGACTATCTGATAGGAACCTGAGTTAGGTAAACCAGAAGGATGTGAACACTGAGATGTGCTGATGGTCAGGGATGTGTTGAAGGGGAGGGAAAAAATCTTTATACTGTGTGACTTCATTTACTATATTAGATGACAAATATAATGACTTACTGATAACAAATCTTCCAAAGTAAACCACACTACATTTGTCTCTTCTAAATTTTAGCCCAGTTATTGATATCTTGCAGGTAAATGTTAACATTATTAAAATAATTTTCTCTTGAAACAAGTCAGTTTTCTAGTTATTACATACTTGCTAAGCAAAAAGTTGCTGTTCTTTGATATTGTGGCAAATTCAATGTTAAATAGCATTTGTCTGAGAACTGATTGCTGAGGAATCTCTGAAGTAACTGGTAAGTATTCAGACCTCATGCTCTGTATGAAGACTGAATGAGATATTCTTGTTAGCCAAGATGTGATTCACCAAATTAAATATCAGTTGATTTCAGCATTACATAGTGTTGTAAGCATTATGTGATATGGTAATGTATCAAGAAGCCTTTGCAAGATCTACATAGATAACCCCAGATATTAAGCCCATGTCTAAGGCCACGGATATTTGATCGCAGGAATCCATTAGATTAGTAAGGATTAATCTTCCCTTTATAAAGCCATAATGATTGATATCCATTAATGCTAAGCTGTTATTGGTATTTTCAATTGTATCTGTTATGCATCTTATACATTCATAGGAGGTTATTAGGTTAACATCCCTAAAGGCCTTAAAAGTGTAGCCATATTTATCCTGGGTTGCACCAACTGTCAGTGGTTAGGTGAGTGAAGTTCACAGAGTTAAGGGTCTATGGTAGTTATTTTCAGCTTCTTCTATCCAGGAGGGAAATGGGCACCACCACCCCAGGAGTGAATTTGCATTCACCCATCCACTGATCTAGCTTGTGTTTGAAGAGGGTCAGGGAGGGGGCTATGTTTCATGTGAACTGGAACCTGTTCCAGAGAAATGGTAGTCTCTGGGAGATGTATCTATCTCTCCAGCAAGAGCTGCACATGTCAGAAGCTAGGTTAAGATCCCTGAAGTGAGTGACCCTCCTGCAGTTTGATTTATGAATGTATGGCATTTCCATCAGGGCTGGGTCAGAGACTGCCCTATAAGCAAGGCATAGGTCACCCCTTAGCAACCTGTAGGACACAATACAGTGACAGGGTTTTCAGTCTTTCCCTGTAAGCTCTTGGTGAGAAACCTCTACAGTCTCTCCAATTGCTGCAGCTGTGTGGTAAGGTACATGCAAAAGGTAGCACTGTGCTCACTTACTGGTCTGATGAGGGCAGAGTATCAAGAATGATAACATCTGCCTTTACTTATAAGATATGACACACAGAAGGATTTCCTTACTACTGTGGATACATGGTGGTCAAAGTTCAAATTGCTATCAACCAGAGTATCCAGATCACATACCACTGGATCTACATTAGAGGGGTGCTGTTTGCCATCAACCAGAATACCCAGATCACATACCACTAGATCTACATTAGGGGGTGCTGTCTACAATGTAATTAGCAGGGATGTCAGCTTTCCCAAAGGGAATAATAATGCATTTTCTGCATTTAGCTTCAATCCATGGCTTTGGCACCAATCATTTGTCTGCATTAACCCTGTCTGCAGTATATTAACATATGGGGGAAACTGACTGCTTCCAATTTGCTATTGTCAGTGAACTTGGTCAGCTACAGGCCATCTGAGGTTGCTTGGACTTTTGAGAAATACATTCTGGAGATTAAGGGGCCCAGCACACAACCCTGTGGTACACCAATGATGACTGGTCTTCTGCTAGAGGTGAAGTCACCCACTTTGATAGCATGTGTCCTGTTGGTGAGCCATTTGGCTAATCATCTGGTAATGTAGGGGTTAATTCCCAATTCGGAGAGTTTCTCTATAATATCTGAGTGGGAGATTGTGTCAAATGTCTTGGCAAAGTCTAGACAGGCGGTATGCACTGCCGTTCCCTCATCCAAGGCCTTGGTGACTTTGTTGAAGAAGTCAACCAAGTTTAAAAGGCATAATCTACCTTTAACAAATCCGAACTGTGTTAGGTCCAGAGTTTGGAGAGTAACTATGTACTTGTTAATAAGGTCCATAATGATTTTTTCCATGGCCTTACAGATGAGGCTACACAAGTTTATGGGCCTATAATTCTCAGGGTCGGTTGATGGTCCCCCTTGAAGAGGAATTACTGTTGCTGTCCTCCATTCCACCAGAACATAGCCAGTTCTCAGGCTGAAGTTAAACAGAGATCCAAGTAGGTCTGCTAGGTCAAGTTTTAAGTTGTTTAAAAGGCAACCTGGAATGTTGTCTGGTCCCACTGATGCTATGTTTTTGGCCTTGGAGAATTCCAAGATGACCTGGTATTTTGAGATAACAGGCTGAGGAATGGTGGCTGTTATACTTTGGGACATAACTTGAGGGGATGGTGGGGGGTGACGTTTTCTCCAAATCTGTCAGCTAGAAGGTTGAATATTACCTCCAAATGAGTATGGGTGGTGCCACCCACAACCAATTCAGCACATAGCTGGGTATTCCCTTTTAGAGTGTAGACATAGTTAAATAATGCCTTGTGATTATCCTTAGCTATAGAGGCTATTTTTGCTTCATAATTAGCTTTGGAGGACTTGACAAACTCTCTAACTTGTTTGCTTAAGCAAAAGAGGGATTTTTTTCCTCTGCTGAACAAGCTCCTTCTTGTTCTTAGACATTAGTTTCCTTCTCTTGTTGTACAGCCTGTTTATACAGCCTGTTTATACTAGGTGTCCACCAGGGTGGCTTGTTTTTTTGGCAAAACTTAGTTTTAATCTGGTCAGGTCCATCTGATTCTATACAACTGCTTAAGTGGTTACACAGGGCACTGGTGTGCACCTCTGCATAGCAGATGTGTTATCTGCATTTGAGGGGGGGGTTGAAACGTCTTATATCATCACTTTGTAGGAGGTAATTTGTAGAGGTAATTTAGAAAAATTCTTAAGCATTTTTGAGCTTGATTGGGCATCTGGTCTTATAATTAAATCGAACAAGCTGGATACATGATCCGATCTTACCAGGAAGGAGATCACACGGGGGAGGGGATGTGTGCAATGCTCTCCCATGTTAGTGAATACTATGTCCAGGACACTTGAACCTCTTGTGGATGTGCTGACTTGCTGTTCCAGAGCATTTACACTGACAAAGTCCAGGACCTCTGAGCCAGCATGTTTGTGGTTGTCTGTGTTTCCCAAGTCAATAATAGGATAATTAAAATCACCCATGACTAAGGTGTTGAGTTGTATGGTAAGTGACTCCAGTATGTCCAGGTATGCGGTATGCTTTTCCTGTTTCACAGTAGGGGGTGTATAGCTAGATATGATGTGGTAGGGGACTCTGCCTATAGTTAATTCAGCATGGAGTAGCTCAAGAGTCTCATACTGTTTGACCAGTCTCGAGGTGTAATTATCCTTAATGAAGAGGGATACACCTCCTCCTTTGATTCTTTCATGCTCAGTTTGTGGTCTGAAGGCATTGCAGCCCTACATGGCCAGGGTGTTTTGCATACCTCTGAAACATGTCTCAGTGACTGCACAGACGTCAGCATCTTACAAAGTGAGGACTGCTTCTAGCGATTGCAGTTTCTTGTTTAGACTCCTAGCATTAAGCAGCAGAACCTCAAGTTTATCTAGATAGAATTTTGTTATGTTGGGAGGTTGGCTATTTTGATACTGCCTAAAAAAGACACAAAAGTGGTGGCTAATGCCTTTCCCAGTATCTAAAAGCCTAGAGGAGACAGGCGCAAGACCATCTCTGGCAAAGCAGCTTGGCCTGTCTACTATGTCTTCCCAGGCTGACAGATATTGAATCCCCTTGGACTGACACCAGAAGGTAAGCCAATTGTTAAAGTCAATAATTTTTTATTTGTACTGTGGCATCATCGTTGGAGAAGGTAGAATGTTGCATAAGGCTCAGTTATGTCTCTCTTCATATAGTCCAGTAAGGTACAGCTCAAGTCATTCATCCCCACATGAACTATGATGGAGTCATACTGGTACTTGTGGTTGAGTGACTTGACAGATCCTGGTATCCGACAGGCAGCTAACCGTAACCCGCTCCTAAACTAGGCTGGTGAGGGGAACATCAGTGTGTCTCACAATGGAGTCACCTATGACCAGTACTTTAGGTTTTGTGGTGTTGTACCTTATGGGCTTGTTTTGACACTGGTGTGTGTGTGTTACTGTGTGTTGTGATTGTTTTTTGCATTGTTACATGTGGAAGTAAGTTTCCATTTGGGATTTCGCTGATCTTTTAGTAAGTTACCAGTAAGTACCTCCGCATATGTGGGATTGTGTGTCATGCCCTTATTTAGTGTGGGAAGTGTGTGTGCTGACAACCTGTTTAGCATTCAATTTGTCCTTATGTGAGAGTCTTGCCTTAAATTTCATAGTGTAACTACATCTCTCACATAACATATTTGTTCGTTTCAGCAGTAAGTGGTTGTCAGTATACACGAGACAACTGTTATATTGCCTCAGGATGACCATGTCTATCAGGCTGGCCAGGGTGATGATGGGAACTGCCCATCCATGAGAGCAGGTGCTTACTGTATGTTTTTTTAGGAAAGAGAATGGGTTAATTTGACAGAACTGTGCTTTTAGCATCTAGAATACAAGAGGGACCTATACTTTGTGTGGGCTATGGTTGATCAGTAAGGCAATGCTGCTCGGTGAGCAACTGAGTTGCTCCTAGAGCAGCAGAAAAGCTTAGAAGGGTTTCACTGACAGCTGTTTAGGGAAAATTTTAGCTTCTAGGCTTTCGTGTCTATAAGGGCACTACCATCTTTCACTGCACGAAGAAGTAATTTCTTAAAACAGAAAAGAAAATGGAGCAGGTAAAACAGAAAGCATCTTTATTAGTCACAGACAAGAAAATATAGGTTTACTTTCCTCATTCAGCAGGGAATCGCTGGCAGTGCTTTAGTCTTTTCAGAAAAAGAAAAAGGCCCAGATCATCAATTGATGACTTACCTAGGATGGAAGTAAGTCTGACTTATCTATAATTCTTCACAACGTTAGTATTATCCCTTTTATATACTGGTTTGATATTTTATTTTTTCCAAGAGAGAAGCAGTTTCTCATTCAAGAATCAATTAAAATATAATGTATTAGTGGACCTAAAGTGATTTTTATATTTGTCAGCATAACTGCAGGAATATTATCAAGTCCTTCTGATGATGATTATTAATTTTAATTAGTGGTTTAATGACAGAGTCCTGAATTACTGTAGGACAGTAGAACAGGTTTCCCTATATGTGTTACTAGAACTGTTAATAAAATGTGTTTTGTTGGCAGCATCAAGACAAGTATGTGCAAAAGCTTAGATTAAATGTTTTTGCTATTGTCTTTGGATCCCCATTTAAAATGTCATTGTCCAGCAGCGAGCATACATGTTCAGATTTACTTAAAGAATTAATATACCTGCCATATTTTTTTCTTACTGGTTTTATATCCTGCTAATTTTAACTCATATACGATTTCCTCATTTCTTACTTTATCTTTCAATTCTTTGCTCACATTACTCAGTTTTGTTTTATTACACAGTTGAGGAATTTTTTCTACATAGTGAAATTCTTTTCATTCTCTCTTATCTTCTTCTTCTTTCTTAAATTTAAATAAATCAAAATTCCACCATGATGATAACAGGCTTATAGATGTATACTTTGGTAATGAGCACAAGGGCCCTTACAAGCCTAGCAAAACTTAAATGCATCCAAAATACCTTAGCCAATTTAGTGTTCACACAAGTGTGAATCAGTCATATCGTCATCTGTTGGGTAAGCCGCTCCTCCCTGCCATTATTGTTTTACAAACAGATATTACTTAAACATTGTCAGATTAAAATTCCTGCTTCTCTAGGTATAGACTCTACAGAATTGTGTATTAGCTGCTCACAACATTGGAGAAGTCCTTTAAGTATTCCTTTGTTTATTATAAGTCAGTGAAAGTGTAAATTCAACACCTACTGGCTAATAATCTTTCAAGAATTGAATAGTCAGAATCAGTTCCTTTATTTAGCAAATGATTCTGCTGATCTATATCAATTGATAATTTTCTTGACAATTAATTATACATTTTTACAGTTTTAATCTTTAATGATGAGGCAGTAACCATTTCAAATACAAGTGAACAAGTGAATTATGATCAGATGTTCACAAAGGTGGAGTCGCCAATACATTATTGATTAAATTAGGAACATCCCGTGCTACTATGTCTAGTATTCTCAATAATAAGTTGAAGAAGTCCATGGTATAAGATAATATCAATAAACTGTTTAATAAAAATAATGGTTCAACTAAAATCTGGATAATTAAAATCACTAATTAGAAGAATATTTTTCATGTCCAATATACTAATTTTAATAAATAACACCTAAACTTGTTGGGATCATAGATGACCACTAGGGGCCTTAAAAGCTTAGCCATGCAATCCAAATGTGGCCCACAAATTTGATTTATATTTGATTTATAAGGGGTGATTTACTGCCTGCCTCGGTCCATTACAGACAGAGGAGCCAGGCCAGGGGTAAATTTCTGATTAACCATCCAGTAGTTCAAATTATGCTTGAATAGGGATAGCAGCCTGTTCCAGAGAATGGGAATCCTCTGAGAAACATATCTGTCTCTCCAACAAGAACCTATTTATGCTGCAAGCAAAATTTAGGTTGTTTAATCTAAAAGTTCTGATGCCATTTGTTTTGCGGATGTGCAAAACAGAATCCAGGGATGCCTTATATTCCAGGCAAAGATTGCCTCTCAGAAGGCTATATGACACCAAGTAAAGAGTCAGGGCTTTGAGGCGATCAGTGTACTACATTGTGTTTACTCACTGTATTCTTTTTGTAAGGAACCTTTGTGGACGTTCCAGATGCTGTATTTGTCTGGTCAGATACATACCAAAGTGAGCATTATACTCTATGATGGGCCTGATGAGGACCGAGTACAGTGGTATGATGACTTCTCTAGACCTAGATACCATGTCTTTGCTTATAAGTTGAACAAGATAGAAGGATTTTCTTATTACCTTGGAGACATGACTTTGATACAAAGGCTTTGATACAAACCACACCCACATAGCAATATGTAACTCACAGTCTATAACAATAATTATGCCTTCAGTTATAATCTTGGTCATAACAAACAAGGATATAATAGTGCTATAAACTAATATAACCCCCCCCCCCGATGTTGGCTTGATCCTTATCACATTCATATTTTGCAAATCCAGGAAAGATTATTTATTTAAACACTTTGTTGACCATGTTAGTCTGACTTGGCCAATGGCTTTTTTTAAGGGAAACCCAAGGTGGTAGCCATACTGACCAAGGCAAATTTGGCTAGGGCATAGAGGGAAATTCCACTACTCTTTTTGAAAAGTTCCAAGGGATATTTTACTTCATTTAGCATATCATCCAAAGGATGGCACACTCAGGAGTGTAGCACAATATATATTGTGATACAGGGAAATATTGCCAGCCCAGCTATCTAGAATTTTGTAATTAATTATATGTCATTTGTGAATATCAATATGATTTATACAGAACTGCATGTTATGTACTGAACTAAGATGTATCCACAGTGTACCCTGCTGGAACATAGAAGATTAACCTGAAAAACTTAAGAATAGTTGAGGTCAAGTTACTTTATAGCTGGGCCATAAACAAAAGATGTTATCTCTCAGTTTCAGTTCAGTAGCAGACAAAATGTCTAGAGCTAGAAGTGTTTGTTTTGTCTTGAAAGAGAAATAATTACTAGGTTTCAAATGTAAAACCATTTTATTCTTTTACAACTTCCAAGATTTGCAGACATCTGAGAGATATGTATTTTAACACAGATTTCTTAAATTCTGTTAGTTTCTGTTTTAGCCTGGAAACTACAGACAGGTGATAAAAAGTGATGTCATCCAGGCTAACCCAGCAGTAAAATGTGATTTTAATTTAAGAACTCTCGCAGAGAGAGAGAGAGAGAGAGAGAGTGAGAATGAGAGTGAGAGAGAGAGAGACTGTGCATTTTGTATTTTTTCTTGGACCTAGCAAGAACATCCGCTCATCATCACCATCTGTACTTGCCTTGCTGTAAGACTTAGATCATAGTATCTCTTTTAGATGTAGACAGGAAGATTAGATGTTTTCTGTAATTTTGAGGCTGTCCTGCAATGTGGTTTTAAAATATTTCCTGTGATTTTGAACTCTGAAGTTACTGTGTTGATTTTACTGCTTATTGTCTTGTTCTTTTATTATTTATTATTAAATATATTTAAACCTACCTTTGTGGCTATTTGTGAGATATATTTAAACTCTTAGGTACTTGCATATGTATTTAGTGACACTTTACTGACCATCCTAAATAGCCTTGCAAGTCTTGGCCAGACCACCATTTGTATTAATAGTAACATTACACAGTAGGATTGGGCACCTTATGTAAGGGTATTATAGTAGCTGATAAGCAGGGGTTGGTGGCAGTGGAAACTACCTTAAAGTCTGATCAGAAAGGGGCATAGCTATTAAACCTCTGCCAGCCTTCCCCAGGTGTGTGCGTGTGTGTG
>NC_056731.1:1216133000-1216143000 GCF_019279795.1 Protopterus annectens | reverse complement strand
AAACAGTGGCGGATTTAGGCATAGGCGCAGGGGCGCGCGCCAGCCCCTTTTTAAACTTTTTTTTTTTTAAACCATTCATCCGGTTTTCCCCGGACATATCATCGTTTTGTGCTCCTGTCCAGGCGTCCAGGCGGTTTTTCAAAACTTCCGCGATTTGTTTGGGTTTTGCAATCCCGACTTAGAATTCAAATCCACGCATGCGCGGAAGGTAGAAGAGCTTGCTTGCGAGATTCGCAAGAGAGGCGAGACTGTGTTTGCGCGGGGAGAAGCAGGACTAGTATGTGTCAAGGAGGGACCGACTGAGAGGTAGGACCCACCACAGCCGTAGGTCATCCGCGACTGGAGTTGGACTCGGAGAGTGAGACTCTCACTGTGAGAGAAGGTCCAATTGAGAGATGGCACAAATAAAGGTATGTGTGAACTAAGGTTCAGTAGACATTACCTTTTCTGCTCTCTGCAAAAATTTGAACTATTTCATGCAACCTCTCTCTGACTGTTTTGCATGATGTCATTGTAAAAGGAATTCATGGCAGATACACAGAGTGGGGAGGGTGATTAATGCTTGCTGGAAGACTCAGTAGTTAAGAAATAAAGCTAATTTAAGCTCAGTGGCTGGACAGAAGAGGGGTGTGGATGTTAGTATTTAAAGCTTCTGAACAGGATGAGGTTTTTCCAAACTTCTTGTGAGGTGATAAGTGAATGACTTCTAAAAGCAGCATCTTGGCTTTCAATTTCATCATATTTTTGTGTCCTGTGTGAGGAACAGGGGAATTGTACATAACAGAAAAGTGTGTTAAACTGCTTGTTGCAGTGGTTGCTTCATAAGGAGAGGATGGTCCCTTTGACTGATAAGATGGACAAACTGTAAACATTTTGCATGTTTGTATTATTTGATAGCAGTATCTATCAGCTTGTTCCCATGGATAATAAGACAGGCAACTAGCTTTTAACATTTTGAAAGTCTATGGCATAAAAAAGGAGGGGTTATAGCAACAGCTGGGTTGCAGAATAGAAAGCTAGTTACGCAGATCGGTTTGAAGAATCCAGAACACTTGCACTGCACATCTCCTGTGCTGCCATGCTCTGTGAAAGGCAGGTTTAGTTTGCCACTTTATTCTGATATTGACGTGTGTGTGTGTGTGTGTGTGTGTGTGTGTGTGTGTGTGTGTGTGTGTGTGTGTGTGTGTGTGTGTGTGTCTGTATCTCTGTGTTAGTGTATGTGTAATTTATTGCATTTTAGCTGTATATTTATTTTTGTTGACTGGAATAGTATGCAAGAATGAAAAAGGAATGCATCATGTTTATTTTCCAAAAGAAGTAGACTGATCACTTTAGGTGTACTAGTGTGAATTTTATTACTTAACAAAAGTACATTAAGCATGTATGGAAGAGGTCTACCACCGTTTCTTTTAAATTTTTTATATGTCCACTCTCCCTGATGCAGAAAGTCTCTTTTGTGTTAGCATGAGAAATCATTTAATGCTAGTGCAAGCCAGGGCAGTATTGCAAAAGTCACGGAACACTTAAATCTGTGCTGTCAGTGAAAGTGAGACATCTGTTATCCTTTCATATTTGGATTTTCTAATTGTGTAGACTTTGTATGTAGTCAAGAAATGAGAATTTTCTCTCTCTTTATTATAAGCATTTTTGCAGTGGTTCAGGACAGATGCGCAATGCCTTAATATCCGTATGTAACAATGGATGTGACAACTGGATTCAAGTGGAACTGCAATGTTCTGCATTAAAGACTAAAGACCTTTTTTTTTTTTTTTTTTTTGGTCTAATGTGAAAGACCTTTTGTCCTGACAAAGAATCTATTGTCCTCTTTTTCGTATAACCAAATATAGTAACCCTAAGCTGTCATATGGCTGAGTAAGTTAATCTTCTGTTAGAAAATAATTTAGTTTAATTTTAAAATAAAAAATACAGTTGACTTTGAAGCTATTCTTCTACAGTGACAAAGTAATGTGCACTGAGGTAATGCTAATTTTTATTTTATTGACTTAACAAATTTCAAAGATGTGCAGTTTTCTCCAGAAGAGTATTATGTGCATTAAAGATTTTTTGTAGTCTTTAAGAGATCACAGTAATTTTCTTAGTTCTCCCTCAATGTTTAAGGGAGAACTAAGAAAATTAGTATCGGTCTCTTAAAGACTACAAAGAAATCTTTAACGCACATAATAGTCTTCTGGAGAAAACTGTACCGTTTTGGCGCCTTGAAAATTGGAAACTGATGACTTGTAGATCAAAGATCTTCATGGAATTAGAATGTTTTAATTTTGTATTAGTTCCAAAAGAATATTTTATTTAATAAAGGCTTATTTTCATCAACACATTTAATAGGGGGTTAGAAGGAACATGTAAGCTGCCTTTCTATGACGTGATCCTGTGCCTCCGATATGATAAGAAATATATCATTTGTTTAATTTCCTTACTGTTGTTACCACATAGCTGGCTTCAGTACTGAAGAGCTATAAGCTTTAAGGTTTGCTTAACAGGCGAGGGTTAAGAAATAAGTCTGCAATGCAGTGATGCCCAAAATCTATGTAAAGCTTCCGATATGGAACTTTCAGATGAATGCACTGGGCAAGAACGGGCAGCACATTTTTTCCAAAACAGATGGCTAATGCCTCTTTTTTATGTGCTTCCTTATAAATGGAGATTGTCAGCATTAAACCCAGCATAAAATCGACTGTAAGACGTTTAATATATTACCTTTTGTGGGCATTGCAGGTTCAAAGCATCTGATAGCAAGAAATGAACTGTCCATTTTTAAAAGCAGTGAGTTTTAAACACATTTGATCTGTGAGGATTGTGTGTCAGTGGCTCAGTGTTCTCTTAATGTAATTTGTCTTCCTGGGAAGGGTCTTATTTTTTAGAGGGTTTTATGGATAAATGCTATTGCTCTAGGAAAAACTTTATTTTTGGGATCATTACATCTTAGTTAACTCCCCAGTCTGCTTGTTCATTGCAAGCCTTTGATTCAGGTTGTGATATATAAGAACTACGGGAATCCTGGTTCTGTTCTGAGTTCTTGTTATCCAAGATTTTTAAAGTGCACATAATTTGTCCAAACCTGCATATAATAAAAATTACTGAAGAAGAAATTTTTTGAGTAATAGTACCTGAAACAATGAAAAAATATATAATCCTTGTGGAATGAGGCAATGCCTGATTGTCAATGAAAACGAAAAGTTTTATTAAAATGACAGCTTTCCATTTCATTGTATTATTCCAAATCAGTAAGAGTGTACATTTTATATAATAATTTGGTGATCATCACTTTCAAATGCTCTTCTGAGGTCCACAGATATTTATACCAGTAAGACAATTTTTTTTCTAGGGAGAAGTACATTTTATCATTATCTGAAACTTACTAAGGCATGCAAAGACTTTATTATGAGTTGAATGAACTCAGAATTTATCATACTGTAATACAACTGTATATTCCTTTAGCTCCTTCCTGAACCTGCGTCATGACTGAAAAGGGCATTGGGCCAGTCCATGTATGTGGTCAATAAATAGATATGTGTTAATAAATAAAACTGTTATTGTACTTATAACTTATACATTTTGAATTCAATCAGGTACTTGGCTGTCCAAGCACTGAGGCACAAATCACTTAATATATTAAAATATTTTAGTGTTGAGAGTGGCCTACTGTGCACTCCTAGGTATTGCTTAAGCCAGTAGTTAACTAACATGCTTGTTGTGAGGCAGGGTGAATGCTGGGGCTAGGAAATAGCAAACTTAATGATGTGTCATGTGTTGAGCATGTTACTTTTTGGTCTCTAACAGTTTGGTCAGCCAGTTCATTGATACCAGCAAGGGTGACAGGGTGTGATGCTGTGAAGAAATTATAATACAAACAAACAATGTTTAAATGGATAGCTGATCTTTATTGCTTTTTTTAAACAAAGTTCGATATATGAGAGGTAAGTTAAAAACAAATGTCACGATGGTCAGATAACTTAAAATGCTTTTAGTCAATGGTGTAGCTGGAGGGGGGTGCTAGAGGGGTGGTCCACCCAGGCACACATTTACATTAAGAGTTTTAATTGAAAAAAAAAGTGATTTTTTTAAGGGTGTTCTTCATCTTCGGCCCATAGCATCTGTTCTTCCAGTCACGTCTGTGCATGCCGCACAATTTGAAATACAGTACAGCATTTGTTTTGATCATCTTATTGCTGCCTGTGAATGTATTGCTGATTCTTATTGCTGCCAGAGTGTTTAATTTGTCTTGCTGTTGGTTTGTATTGCTCTGTGTGCTGCTGGGTTGCTCTGTGTGTTGCCGGGTTGAATGTCTGGCTCATACATTTGGTCTGTTCCTCCTACAATTTGTGGTTTTCTGGAAAATCAGTGAAAATTGAATTCACTAAATAATGATAGCCATTTAAATTTTAGTTTTCGTACCTTCAGAAAACACATGGAAACACAAATCATGTTTTATTCTAAAACTTTCTAAGATTATGCAAGCAATATTTAACATTTGTTCCTGGTTTTGGGCTTTTGATCCCCCAATAAATTTTGGCTTTTACTAGATTTCTTGTGCTGCAAAAGATTTAGTTGATTGTCAAGTGAATTTTACAAGGAGCTGAGAGCTTTTGAGAAAGAGAAGTTCTGCTTATGCCCAGTTTGCATTGCTAGTAACACAGCAGATAGTATACTTGCTTTTGATGCAGAAGGCTGTGGGTTCTAATCCCACAGTATGTAGATGGATTGCTGATATGGTACTATGTTGTACTTTAAAGGAAGTGGATGCTGCAGTCCTGTGTAGATTCTCCTTTGGAGGAGATAAGTTTCATCATTACTAGGTAATCAGTTTGCCATCTATTCCCTATTGCAATATTACTAGCTTATCATTTTTTTAACGTAACATGGGCAATTTATTCTTCAAGGGCAACAGGCACTTTACTTGTAGATGAAACAATGAAATATAAAGTTGTTTGCTAGCAGCAACTTCATTAGTTACAGATCTCTTTAATATGGATTTAGATGACTTGCAAAGATTGCGCATATTTACTGATATTGGTGGCTTGTAATGATAGAAGTTTCAGTAGACTTTGATGGAAATGTTCTGAATTGGGCAGTTTTGTCATTGTTGCTTTATGTATTAAATGTTCAAAATAATAAAATTAAAACATGCTCTAACAAATGTGCTGTATTATACAAGGAATATAATTTAATACAATCAAGAAGGTGAATCAAAGAACACATGTATGTCTGCATGCTCGCAAATATGTGTGCAAGCCGCCTATGATTTGAAAACAGCCCAAAGTTAAACTTTTATCCGTCACTGGCCAGATGCATTTTCTTTGAATGTGAGTTTCAATGCTGTTTCAATGAATGTGAGTTTAAAGGGCAGAGAAGTTTTAATGCTAAGTCTATTTTCATTGTGAGACTGTTTTCCTTTGTTTAGCAGATTTCTATTATCAGTGTTTGTGCCATAAAATTTTAAAATAACTTTTTAAATGAAATCCATAATAAATGTAGAAGTAAAGCATAGAGCAGTATGCACATTAGTGTTTATGGTAAATGGGGAGAAATAGCCAAGTAATGGGACACTGGAATGACTGTGGGGGGTCTGTGTATCGGGAGGCCCATATGACCATGATTTTTGTGGGGGTGGGCTGCAAACTCAAACATTCCTGGGCAGCACAGACTCTAGCTGTGCCACTGCTTTTGGTTAAGTTAAGGCGCTATTTTAGAATATTGTGTCAGATATTTGAACTGAAGCCCAAAAATGACAGCACTTTATATGTTTGAATGTATTTTTTCTCTCAGTGGAGGATTTGCAGACCTAATGGTTCTTTGCTTCTGAACTGAGAATTTTAAATTTGTAACTGAATAAGAAAATACATAGTTTGACGGTTTTGTTTGGGCTGAACTGCCTGTTGATAGACTATGTAACTGCAGTCAAAAACTGGCCACAGTGTCAATTAAATTCAGTTTTATTTGACCCTAAATAGGTTATGAGACACTCATACTGGCTGACTTTTCAACCAACACCCCTGATCCATCCATTCACAGCTCTCTTTTTTTTTTTCCCCATTTGTGCACAAGGCATCGGGTTGTCACTTCAGCCACAACCCTAGTGTTCTTAGCAAACTGAAATGATGATTAAAATATAACTGAAATATAAAATAAAAAAATATATAATTGAAATAGATGCAAGGAAAAGAGAACACGTGAAAAATAACAAAAAATTAACTTATTTACATTTTAAGAGCGGTATGCACAGCAGCCAGTAACAAGTGATTGAACATGTTTTTTAATCGGTCGTAGTTGTTTTAAAGTTTCTAGGTAACTCAATAATGTTTGTGTACATTCATGTAGCTCTCCTTAATGTGAAAGTTTTGCTAACAGCTGCATCTAGAAAGCTCATGTCATGGTTAATAATGCTGTAATGAGTATATAGATGAATTGACATGATTCTGTATTTACAACAGATATTTGTTAAAAATGTCATCATTAAATTAAATGTGTGATAGACCCTTTAATGTGGAACATGCAGTTTAAATAAAGTACTTTTGAGAGGTTTATGTTGGGTTGGGACTGGAAAGAAACTGATGCTTTAATTATACAAAACGAGAAAATTGAGGCTGAGTAGCTGATTAAGATTTGTAGATGTCTTGGGGATGGTAACAAAGGCAGAGTTGCAAGAATAGATGGAGGATGGGGAAATAAGGTAAACGTTTTATTGCTTTGGAAAATCAGGTGGTTGATATCCTCACTGGCATGGATTTTATCCTGTGTATTAGTTCCAGTTATACAGAATGCTTCTGTATTGGTAAGGAGCTTCTGTGATGGATGCCACATATGAGGTGAATGTTTTGTGCCTCTGAGTGCTTGAATGTGTTTTTTGATAATGCAGAGGTGAGTTATGGAAAAGGTGGTTGTATATGTGAGTTGATAGGAGCTTAATCAGTGACTGCTAATCATTTATGGTACCTAAGCATTTGGGAGTACATTTACCATTTGAAGTAAGAAATGTAGAATGCTTTGATGGTAGTATAGAGCTCATGTGATGCATGGTATGTCTGAGGTGAACATGCTGTGGCTTTAGGCGAGATTCTGACCTTTTTAATAGTGCATAGGAGCTAGCTGAGCAATAGCCAGGGAACAGGAGGTTTGCATATCAGGACTGATAGGAGCTTAATCAGTGGTTGGTGTTCATTTTATGGCTGTTAGGCATTTGGGAGTACATTTAACATACAGAGTAAGAGATTCGGTTTTGAATTGTTTGAAGGCACCTATTGGAATGTGTAGCAGAGAGAATGAGCCAGGGAAAGGTTTGACACATTGGGCAATAATTTTATTTTGCTTTCTTGGCTAAAAATGTGTTTTATGGCATAACCTGCTTTTTTCTGCTGATTTATGTGGGTGGTAAATATCAATGATGCATCTATCCAGAGGCTGAACTGTTGCTAACGGTGTAAACTGTTTCATTAGGCTACTAAGCCAGAGGTATAGCAAACCTACTGGCTGATTAAATTCAGCTCCAACTTTACCCCTCTCTCCCCCTTAACATTCCCTCAGAAATACCATCTAATATACCGACCCTGCTATCACTAGGGAACAGGTCCTTGAGGCCAAGAACACTGCATCAATGGGTCCAGACAGTATCTCAGTATGCCTTCTAAATAGCATGAAAGTGACCTGCCAGAGCCTCTGGAATTGCTATTTAACTATAGCTTCTAAACAGGCTTTTTGCCGCATGAATGGAGAACAGCAAATTCATACCTCTGCACAAAGGTAGGCTGTCTACAGACCCTGGAAACTACAGTCCTATAAGTCTCACTAGTCTTGTATGTAAATCCATGAGAAGAATTATCATGGAAATGATCAACAGTGATATAGTAAACCTCCAAACACTGGATCCAATCCAGTTTGGTTTCATCAAGGGCATATTATGCCTACTCAACCTGGTAGACTTCTTTAAGAAGGTCACCAAAGCAATGGATGAGGGCAAAATGGTTCAAACTGCCTACCTTGACCTGGCTAGGCATTTGACACAATACCCCACTCGGGCATTGCTGACAAACTCAAAAGGTTGGGTACAAACTCATATGTTACCCAGTGGATAGCCAACTGGCTCAGACAGGACCCAGGAAGTTAGAACTGGGCAGCCACCTCTACAAATAGGCCAGTTACAAGTGGAGTCCTCAGGGATCAGTCCTTGGACCACTCCTTTTTGGCATTTACTTCTCTGAAGTCAAGGCCAATGTCAGTGGTCTCTGGCTGATAAAAATTTGCAGATGTTTGCAAATTAGGAGCTGTCATTGAATCTCCAGGAGGGGCTGACAGACTGGTGTCAGAGCCATGGACTAAAACTAAATGTTAAGAAATGCATAATAGTATCCTTTAGGAACAGTCATCCACCCTGGTAACTATCATATTGACAACATACCCCTTACAGTTGACCCAGCAGTCAGGGGCTTGGGGACATGCACGGATAGTAATCTAGCCTTGACTATCATGTGTCTACAGTAGTGAGGAAATCCTATGCTGAGCAACTTATAAACAAAGGTATGGCATCTAAGTTCAAGGAAGTCATTGTTTCACTGTATTTGGCATTCAGAAGATGGTATGTACTTAACTAGGTCCTACCTCTTAGAGCAAGAAATCTGGACAAAGGCATTTATAAAAGTGGGACAAAGGCCCAAAAGTAGGGACAATTTTTAAATATTGCTCTTACAAACTTAGAAAGTTAGTATAACAGGTTTGTATTAGCATGACTTTACTGAAGGGTTTGAAGTCGGAAACTCAAATGTCATTATTTTCTAACTTCAGTCTTTAGTGATTTGCCACTAATTTGCCAGAAAACCATAATTTTATGAAAAACAGACAAAAAATATGTGGCAAAAATCTGGACATTCTGGAAAAAATTGTGCATTTGAGAGATATGCCAGGCACATCTAACTAATGGAACATCCACAGAGGTTCCTCACTAAAAGAATACAGGGTTAAGTAAAATGTCCTATGCAGACTGCCTTAAGGTTCTATCCCTGTATTCTGTCTCTTAAATGCTTTTGAGGTGAAAGCTATTCCTGATATGCAGGGCATTGTCAGACCCCACTGTGCTGGACCTCCTGCATATCCACAAAACAAACAGTACCAGAATTACCTGTTCTAAAGACTTAACCCTTACCTGTGATATAAATTGGATCTGCTGGAGAGACCGGTATGTATCCCAGAGATTACCCAGTCTGTTCAAGTGCTGTGTGCTGCACAAGAATTACCTGTTTCTTCTGCCATATCTACAGCAAAATCATATGCAACTGAATGTACATTGATGTCTTTCCACACGTCAGAGCTTCTTAAGATGGTCTTTTCACAAGCAGCAAACCTAGTGTCCCACTTGACCGCTTACACCCCGGTAGTCAACTAACCAGACTGCGCCCCCCCTTTTGCAAATTCCTGGATCCGCCACTGATAAATGTAAATAATACTGATGTAAATGCAGCATTTTGTACATAGTCTAAATAATATTGCTTATTTAAAACAGACCGATATATTTTTGTATTAGATTTAAGGGTTCAGTTAATGAACATTTATTGTATTAAAGGTGGGCTTTGGGCCTGTTAGAGAAGCTGGCCTCTTAATGATGTGGGAGTTTGGGCATGGAATAGTGGTTTGTAGGACTGTGCTACAAAAAAAGAAGACGACCTTGTGGAATACCCCAAAGAAGCTTAGATGTCTTCTATTAGGAAGTCAAAAAATAAGAAAGATGATAAAAAGCACTTTTATGATTGTGACAAAACTGGTTTGAGAGACTTTTTTTGTGGACCGACAGAAATAGTCCTTTGTGTAGTTCTATTGCTTTAATGTATACAAAGAGAGTCTTCACCAGTATTTTTTCTTCTGTTCAATAAATACTCATTCATTTCTGGCATATTGGTCTCTGTTGCAGTACGTTACACCAGTCTGAGTATGTGTGTGTGGTAACCACTCAACTTCTACTTCTGTGTAATTGTTCTGTTTATAGTTTTGGCAACTG
>NC_056731.1:1215928219-1216078856 GCF_019279795.1 Protopterus annectens | reverse complement strand
TCACTCTTTATTTTCAGATCAAACACTTCACCTAAAAATTTATGTTCATTTAGGAAAATGAACTGCGCACTCTAACCAATTTATTTGTTTTATTTGACATTTGTTTACCGGGAAAGCCAGACAGGACACAGGTGCATTTTGCGCAGAGGCCTGGGGAGAAAAGCTCCAGAAAAAATACATAAATCAAACAGGAAGAAATCAAGAACACTTACACTATGGATATCAAGTTATAACATAGTAAATGTCCTAAGATAACACATAGCAATAAAGACGAGAAACTTTAGAACATAATTTCATATAGTACATGTATACATTCCTTACAGTAATGTTGATGATACTACTATAGAAATCACACTTAGAAGAGTCATCACTCATCACAGTATTATAAATGGGATACATAATATGCTACACTTGTGCTGGTGTGGGATGGTGAAGCTAGCCAGGAAACGTTAGTAAGTAAAAGGGGTGAGACAGTGTAACAGCTGAGATGTTGTGGCTAGTTAAGTTGTTACTAAGTAGTAGGGGTGAAGCAGCATAACTGGGCACTGAGCATTAAGATGGAAAAGTAAAACAGAATTAATGAGGGAACCTAATTTTTACAGGGGAAAAATAAAATCAAGATTTGTGGATCAAACAAGAATAAAGACTGGTTAGTTCTGTATATAGAGAAGGACATTGTAAGGCAAATTGGGTTTAGTTGGAGAATATATTGTTAAGTAAGTAACCAAGTGGATTAACACTAAAAATCCACTTTTTAACTCATTAGAAACAGCAGCAATGATGTTTGGTACTTGACATAAGCTCTCACAATTACTACACGAGGCAAACTATTGGCCTTAATAATGAAACACATGAAACAAAAGTGTGTTTAAAACACCTGACTAGAGCAATAACTAGATCAAATGGCAAACTGGTTAATCCTCTGTCTAGCACACCTTCAACCAAAAAAGGTCATTTGTAGTTTTGATGACCAAGGGAGGAAAAAAAGGTTTGAGCACTAAAACAAAAACAAAGTCCTTCAGCATTGAGGACCAAAAAAGGTCTGCAGCATAACAAAGAGGTTATACTAACTCTTTGCCACATTTGCTCCAAACCTGTTAAAACCTCCTTGTTAGTAATTTCCATATTTATAAGCCAAATACAAATAAACCCATTAATTTAAGCAATTGTGATATTAACCACAGCTGCTTAATGACTGCTATTACTGCACCTGCACCCAATTGTTATCTATTCTGCTTAACAATCACACTCTTGACTGCTGCCTCCCAGGTCAGCTGCCCCATTTGCCTCACAATATCTATGGTACTACACCTAGCAAAATGGCTAGATTATCCCCTACACTTTCAAAAGCACACAGGGGGAAAAAGAAAAGCAAATTTAGCTAGTTATTTTATTGGTGTCAGATGGGTTTAACATTTTCTCTTCTCTACAACTAGAGCTGCGACATGGAAATGAATTCAATTTATCCAACCTGAATATGGTCTTCTATTAACAACAGACTTGTCCAACAAAAACAATAAAGCCCTACAAGTAATTTCTAATAAAATATGTTGCTAAATTCCCCCCGCTCCTCAACAAGAACATCACCGCCTAACAATACAAAAGCAAAATGGCTGACCTATTACTATGCTCTCACCTATTTCAACTATTACAATTAGACTCCTTTACTCCATGGAGGCAAAATTAATCATAAAAAAATCAAATCATAAAACCTGAGAAGACAAACACATATAAACCCAATAGTACAAATACCCAGAGCCAATCTCCAAAGCTCTTTAACTCTAGACCATAAATTCTGTGAATCATTATCCCACACCTAAAAGTACTAACCACATCCTCTAAATTTCTATCACAGTTAAAAGCACATCTTGTAAAACAAGCCCATTGCAAATCCTTTGCCTCTGGCCACATAACATCAACCCTACTAAGATATCTTATGTTTCCAGAGAGTTTTTTTTAATTGGTGACTATTACATAATGAATGTGCTGTAAAAATAAATCATTATGATATTTTCTACTGTACATATTGCAATTAATTATTGTCATTCTTTTGTTCATATGTAGGTACTAGGCTATTGGCCCTAGGGCCTATATAAGCCTAGCCAAAAAGGTACCCTGGCTTTCGCCACCCAAGAAAGTTATTTTCCTGTGCCCCTGTCAAGCAGAGCCACAGAAGTGATCCTGGGGGTGAATATCCTATTTCCCATCCAATCATTAAGTTTTTTCTAGAAGAATGCTAATGAGGAACTCTGTTTGACACAGATAGGTAGTCTGTTCCAGAGTATGGGAAGTCTCTGGGACAGGAATTTATCCCTCCAGCATGTTCTGCTTATTGTGGTGACAAGGTTTAGGTCCCTAGAGCAAGTAGCTCGGAGGGATTGGGATTTCTTTTAAGTGGAGCATGGCCAACAGCTCTGGGTTTGACATAGCTTTGCATGTTAGGCAGAGATCGCCTCTGAGTAGGCGATATGCGATGGAGTAAAGCTGGAGTTTTTTTAGACGGTCTGCGTAGGGCATCTGTTTTAGGCCAGTAATCCTCTTTGTGAGGTATTTCTGTGGCCTCTCCAGTTGTTGTAGATGTCTTGCGAGGTACATACCAAAAGGGGTTTTGTACTCTATAATAAGTCTAATGAGTGATGAGTAAGGGGGAACAATGACCTTTTTTTTCCTGGATAAGAATGAGGTGTGCCACGTAGAAGAATTTCCTGACCACTGTGGCGATGTGATTATCAAAGGAGGGACTACTGTCCACCTGTGTCCCAAGGTCTCTTATCACACTTTCAATGTTAAGTAGACTACCGCCTATGTGGTAGTTCATGGGTACAGAGTTTTTACCAAAGGGGATGAAAATGCACTTTTTGGCATTGCGCTTCAGGCCATGGCTTTGACACCAGGCATCTGCCTCAGTGAGGCCCTTTTGTAGGATGTCCACATCATTAGAAGTTTTGATTATGGCTCCTAGTTTGCAGTCATCTGCGAACTTAGTTAGCCAAAGACCTTCTGTGTTAGCCTGTACATCAGAGAAGTACATACCAAACAGGAGAGGACCCAGGACTGAACCCTGTGGTACTCCACTTGTCACTGGTCTGAAGTCGGATTTGGAGTCTGCTACTTTCTCAGTGTGGATTCTGTCAGTAAGCCAGTTGGCAACCCATCTTGTGACATAGGGATTTATACCTAGTTTAGTGAGTTTATCTATAATTCCACAGTGGGGGATGGTGTTGAGATCTAGATAGGCTGTGTGAACCACCTTACCTTCATCTATGGCTTTGGTGACTGCTTCAAAGAAGTCTATCAGGTTTAGGAGACATGATCTGACTTTTGTGTGGGGTCCAGAGTTTGGAGATTATCAATGTCTTTGTTTATGAGTTCCATGATGATACATTCCATGGCCTTGCAGACCAGGCTCGTCAGACTAATGGGGTGGTAGTTCCCGAGGTCTGTTGTGGCTCCCCCTTTGTGGAGTGGGATAACTGTCACAGTGTGCCATTCAATGGGCACAAAGCCTGAGGTGAGGCTATGATTGAACATGGTACTTAAGTGGGGTGCCAGTTCATTCTGTAGTTCGCGTAGAATGCAGCCTGGGATGTTGTCAGGTCTCATGGATGCTGTGTTCTTGGCTTTGGAGAGTGAGGTTCTTACCTGTGCTGCCGTGATTACAGGAACTTTTTATTCTTCCGGTATAGAGATGGGCCCTTTAAGGGGTGAGAGGGGGGTAAAGTTAGCACTGAATCTATCTGCCAGGATGTTGGCAATATCAGTTGGTTCTGTATATTTAGTGCCATTGTGCTGTAACTCAGAGCAAATCTGAGTGTTGCCATTGAGATTCTTGACATAGCTATAGAATGCTTTGTGATTGTCTTTAGAATCAGTGGTGATTTTGTTTTCATAACTAGCTTTGGAGGATTTTATGACGGATCTCAGCTTCTTACTAAGGTTGATTGTAGAGTTTGTTTACAGCAGAAGACCACCAGATTGGCTTTCTTTTTTTGGAGGATAGTATCTTGGTTCTGTTAGGGATAGCACGATCCATGCACTCGTGTAAGTGCTTATAAAGTGTATTTGTGTAGGATTCAGCAGTCATACCTCTACTGTCCATCTGCATGGGTGTCGTGAAGTTTGACACTTCTGTCTTAAGAAGCGTAAAGCTGGCTTTGGAGAAATTTTTTACAGTTGTTTCCCTAATGGGGGGTGGGGCGGGATGTGGATGTCTAGGGTGATTAGCTTGTGGTCGGATCTGAACAACAAGGAACTGACCTCTGGTGTAGAACACCGGTCGCCCATGTTGGTAATGACCAGGTCTAGGATACTGCTGCCCCTGTTGGGGTTGTGGATAAATTGATTCAAGGCATTGGAATTTATGAATTCCAGAAAACGTTGAGCAAAAGAGTTGGTACATGAGTAGTTTTCCCAGTTAATGGTGGGGTAGTTGAAATCACCCATTATTAGGGTGTTGGGTTGTACCCTAATATTTTCCAGTATATCAAGAAAAGAGGAGTGGGAATCCTGGGGCATGGTAGGGCATCTGTATCAAGCTACAATTTGGATTGCGGTCTTGCCCAGAGTTAGTTGCACTTGGATAATCTCAGATGCATTATGCTGAGCAACTAGCTTGGAGGTGTGGACATCCTTAATGAATATGGACACGCCTCTGCCTTTAGTGTTTCGGTCCAGGTTAGGTGGCCAAAAGTTGTGGTGTGAATTATAGCCTGGTAATGCAAGGGGGCTCTCTGAAGCTTTGAACCAGGTCTCTGTCACTGCACAGATGTCGATGTTCTCCATTTTAAGGAGGGCCTCGAGCGAGTGCATTTTGAGGTTTAGACTTCTAGCATTGAGTAGCATTACCCTCAGATTTTGCTTGCTTGTACCTGTTACAGTGGTGAATTTGTCATTTGAACCTTGCCTAAAAAAGGCACTATATGGGGTTGCAAGAGCCTTTACCAGTATCCGGAATCCCAAGGGCGAAAGGTGCAGGCCATCTCTGGCAAAGAGTCGATCATGTCATCCCAGGCAGACAGATACTGGATTCCCTTAAAATGACACCAGAAGCTTAGTCAATTGTTGAAGTCAATCATTTTGTCCTTGTACTGTGGTATCATTCTGGGTGATGGCAGGATGCTACTCAGGGCTAGGGTCATACTCGCCTAGGCTACAAGACTGGAGAGGTCCTCCATGTCTCTTTTCAAGGTCATTCACACCAACATGGACAATGACAGAGTGATATTTGTACTTGTTGTGGAGTGACCTGAGTGGGTGCATTATGTGGCGGATCCTGGCACCCGACAGGCAGCTGACAGTAACTTTCTCCTTGTTTAGCCTGGTGAGTGGAACATCAGTGTGCCTGACTATAGAGTCACCTATGACTAGAGTGTTGGGTACATTATGCCTTATGGGCTTTAGTTGAGCGGCACACTGAGTTTGTGGACTATGTGTCATTTGGGTTGTGTTGGGGGGTGGAGGTTGCTTGCAATTCTGCTTTGGAGGTCTCGGTTGTTTGGGCAGATTTTTATTGAGAGCCTCCGTGAATGTAGGTGTGTGTTTTGTGCTTGTGTGTGTGTGTTTTTATGGTGTAGAGAGACTATGTGATGAGTGTGGTGAGGTGCAAGCGTTTACCTTCTCCTCTTGACTGTCTAGTCCAGTCTTCGGTGAAGAGAGCTTTTCTTCCAGTTTGGCTATATAAGTGCATCTCTCATAGGTTGTTGTGTTGGGTGGTAGGAGGAGAGGGTTGTCTGCGTACATGAGGCAATTGCTGCATTGCCCCAAGATGCCCAGATTCATCAGGTAGACAGGAGAAAACACCGGGAGCTGACCTTTAGACATGCCTGGATAGGTGCTTATTTATTAAGTACTAAAAACTGTTTTCCTCTAGACAAGTGAGGAAAGTTGAGTGCTGTAGTAATTTGTAGCTTATTTAGTAATTACGAGTTCTGAACAAGTGCTGAGGTCAAACAAACAGATTTGATTGCTAAAACTAAAAAGCTGGCTAGTTGTAAGGGAAAATTTGAAGAGCAGACTTTATGGCGCCCGGAATACTTTAACCCTAGTTAAGCGGGGGGGGGGGGGGGGCTCAGGAGCTCATAAACAGTCCTGGATACGGCAAATCTGTATCTGGACTAGTTACAGGAAAGGGGAGAAACAAGCTTAGAATTTTTTTTTCAGTACAGTGGAAATGGAGAAAGCTGGAACAGAAGTTAATTCAAGGTTAAGAATCTGAGTGGGTTGGCCTTCACAAATGTTCTCTCTCTCTCTATTAGATTGAATGAACTAATGACACTAGACTGGGAGGAGTGTCCCAAATCAAATATACAGTATGGGCAGGCAAAGTACAGTTGTGTACTCTTACCATAAATGTAGATGTTCGAGTGTGTTCACTGTTGCAGTCATCACTGTAGGGTTCTTCCTGCCAGCAGCAGCCCCCGATCGGCCAGAATCCCAAAGTCTGGATCGGGCGCCAGCTGAGGTCGCATTTATCCTGACGTCAATGCGCCGGAAGGTATAAAGACCTCAGCTGATGCCATTTCCCCAGTTTCTCTTGCCCCAGATGTCAGGTGCCCAGAAAGAAAATGATAAAAAAGAAACCATGCTCAAAACCTCACCAGCCAAAATACTTCATAACAGACAATAATCAAGGAAAAAAACAAAAGAGGGGATAGAAGGGAGGGGAACTCAGACTGCAACAGTGAACACACTCGAACATCTACATTTATGATAAGAGTACACAACTGTACTATGTCCTTTGTGGTTCACTGTTGCAGTCATCACTGTAGGGTTGAGTCCCAAAGCTAAGAAAGGGTGGCTGGAGGAGAAACAGAGGGAACGGTCACAAAACCTTGCAAAACTGCAGAAGCAAAACCTGCCCTGGATTTAGAATAGAGAGGGAGGTTGTAATGCTTAGAAAAAGTATGTACATAACTCCAAGTAGCAGCTTCCAAAATATCCTTGGTAGGAACCCCACAAAGAAAAGCTGCTGAAGTAGCAGTAGCCCTGGTAGAATGAGTCCTAGCATTAACAGGAACCGGAATGCCATGATAAGAGTAACTGAACTTGATGCAATGGGCAATCCACTCGGAAATAGTTTGTTTAGTGATTGCTTTCCCCTGAACAGTAGGAGCATAAGCGACAAACAACTGATCAGATTTCCGGAATATCCTGGTCCTGTCCAGGTATAGATGAAGCTGTCTGTACACGTCTAGAGAGTGCAAAAGACTTTCTTCCTCACTTTGAGGATTAGGATAAATGGTAGGCAAATGAATAGACTGATTTAAGGCCACTGCCGAAACCACCTTGGGCATAAATGTGGGATTAGTCCATAGAGACACCCTGTCCTGATGAAAAATAAGGAAGGGTTCCACAGCCATGAGTGCTTGCAATTCCGAAATTCTTCTAGCAGAGGTAATAGCTAAAAGAAAAGCAGTTTTCCAAGACAAAAATTTTAAATCCATGGAAGCTGCAGGTTCAAAAGGAGACAAAGTTAATTTCTCCAAAACATAGTTAAGATCCCAAGTGGAAACAGGAGCCCTTATAGGGGGCCGAATATCCTTAGCCCCTCTAAGAAATTTTTTAAGTAATGGAGGAGAAAAAAATCGGAGGATCCGTATCGTAATGTGCAGAAATAGCAGAAGCAAGAAGCTTAACAGACGAAAAAGATAGGCCCATATAGGTTCATAGGTTCATACTAGGCTATCTGCCCAAGGGCATTTATAAGCCTAGCCCAGACTTTTGTGGCTTTCACCACCCCTTTAGTTTGGAGGATACTATGCCCATTATTTTGCTGTGCCTCTGTCAAGCAGTGACACTGAGATAATCCCTGGGGTATATCTGCGATCTCCCATCCATTGGTCAAGATTTCTCTTGAACAAAGCCAGCGAGGTGCTCTGCCTCACATGTACCGGGATTTTGTTCCACAGCATAGGGAGTCTCTGGGTGATTAATCTGTCCCTCCAGCACGTCCTATTAATAACCGTGTCAAGGTTTAAGTCTCCCGCCCTTGTAGTTCTGAGGGATCTAGATTTTTTGAGGTGAAGCATGTTCATCAATTCTGGGTTGGACATGGCCTTGTATGTCAGGCACAGGTCACCTCTGAGCAGACGGTGGCGACTGAATAGAGCTGAAGTTCCTTCAGTCGGGCAGCATAGGACATATTTTGAGACCCTTTATCCTTTTGGTAAGGAACTTTTGGGGCCTTTCCAGTTGCTGCAGGTGACGTGTCAGATACATTCTGAATGGGGCATTGTACTCAATCATTGGTCTGATGAGTGATGAGTACAGGGGCGATGACTTCCCTTGATCTAGATGTGAATCCCTTCATGATCAGGTGGGCAATGTAGAAGGTCTTCCTAACTACTTTGGCAACGTGAGTGTCAAATGAAAGGTTACTGTCAACCTGGGTACCCAGATCCTGATAACCTCTTCTGTGCTTAGTGGGTTGCCACCTATATGGTAGCTAGGGGTAACCTTGTTTTTCCCGAAGGGTATGACTATGCATTTTTTGGCGTTTAACTTTAGGCCATGGCTCTGGCACCAGTTATCCATTTCTATAAGACCCTTCTGAAGGATATCTGTGTCAGATGTGTTCTCAACTATGGCGCCCAGTTTGCAGTCATCTGCAAATTTTGTCAGCGATAATCCTCCTGTGTTTGCTTGTACTTCTGAAAAGTAGATGCCGAACAGGAGAGGGCCCAGGACTGAGCCCTGTGGGACACCACTTGTGACAGGCTTTGAGTCTGACAAGGCGCCAGCAACTCTGACCCTGTGGGTTCTGTCACTTAGCCAGTTTGCAACCCATCTTGTGACGTATGGGTTTACATTTAAGCTGATGAGTTTTTCAATGATACCTGAGTGGGGTATTGTGTCAAAAGCCTTTGCCAGGTCGAGGTAGGCTGTGTGGACTGCCTTTCCTTCATCAATGGCCTTGGTGACTGTTTCGAAAAAGTCAACCAGGTTTAAAAGGCATGATCTGCCCTTGACAAAGCCAAACTGGGTCGGATCCAAAGTCTGCAAGTCTCCTATGTCTTTATTTATGAGTTCCATTATGATCCTCTCCATAGCTTTGCAGATCAAGCTTGTCAAGCTGATGGGACGGTAATTTCCCGGGTCGGTGGAGGCACCGCCTTTGTGGAGTGGGACCACAGTTGCCGTACGCCACTCCTTAGGCACGTATCCTGAGATGAGGCTAAGATTAAACAGCTGCCCTAACTGCGGGTTTAATTCCTCATTGAGTTCGTGGAGCACACATCCAGGGACACCATCTGGTCCCATGGATGCTGCGTTTTTTGCCTTGGAGAGAGCAGTTCTCACCTGAGCGTTAGAGATGTTTGGGGTGTATAATTCTCTGGTATAGATATCTCACCTTTTGGGGGGGGGGGGGGAGAAGTTTGCACTGAACCTGTCAGCCAGTATGTTGGCAATGTCTGTAGGTTCAGTAATTTTTACATCATTTTGAACTAATTCTGAGCATATCTGGGAGTTTCCTCCCAGGTTTCTAACATAACTAAAGAAGGCCTTATGATTGTCCTTTGAGTCCTTAGCGACTTTTCTCTCAAAATTTGCCTTGGATGATTTTATGAGAGATCTTAGTTTTTTACTTATAATGATCAAGGGTGTTTTCCCTTTTAAGGATTTTGCTCTATCTTGTAGTAGCTTCCTCCTTTTGTTGTAGAGCTTGTTTATGGCTGGGGTCCACCAGACTGGACGCTTTCCTTTGGTACAAAGAGTCTTTGTTTTGTTTGGGATTGCCTGATCCATGCAGTCCTGTAGGTGCTGGTGGAAGGCATTTGTAATAACTCTGTCAGATACTGTAAAATCAGAGGAATGTTCGGAACAGAAGAATCACCACCCTAGACTTGACTCCAGGAGCAAAATCTTTTCCATTTTCCCGCATAAGATGTTCTAGTACTGGGCCGTCTAGCTTCAGGGATTACATCCAATACCTGTTTGGAAAGGGCAGAGGTGTTTACAGACCCTGGATCTGCCAGGCAGCTAGATGCAGAGTCTTGACATGACTGTGCAGTATCCGGCCGTCCCGTTGAGACAGTAGATGAGGGATTTGAGGCAGAATCCAGGGAGGCTCCTGAACCAAGCTCATCAGAGTGGAATACCAGAATTGCCGAGGCCAATTGGGAGCCAGTAGAATCATGTGCGGTCTGTCCTGTTTTATCTTCAGAAGTACCCGAGGTAGAAGAGGAAAGGGAGGAAAAGCATATACTGAGAGGTGTTTCCAACTGAAAGAGGGCATCCACTTTCCATGCTAGTTTGTGGTAGGGCCTTGTGCAGAATGTTGGAAGTTGATGATTCTGAGGGGATGCAAAGAGATCTATGTCCGGACATCCCCAAGCCTTTATAATCATCCTGAATATCTGAACATCCAACATCCATTAGTGTGAATCTGAAATGCGTCTGCTCAATGCGTCTACCAGAGTGTTGTCTTTCCCTGGCAGGAATTGCGCCTGCAAGTTGACACTGCAGGTCAGAGCAGTGTACCAGAGATTCATGGCTAATCTGCACAGGGGGTAAGAGTGAGAGCCCCCCTGCTTGTTGATGTACCACATCACTGTAGTGTTGTCTGTCCGTATCAACAATTGTCCTGGTAGAAGAAGGTTCCTGTAGGCTATAAGGGCATTCTGTACAGCTAGCATCTCCTTCAAATTTATGTGCAGGTGCATTTGCTCCTTCATCCAAACACCCTGAAGACATCTCCCGTGCATGTGGGCTCCCCATGCATAATCCGAAGCATCCGTTGTCAGAACTTGGTTGGTCGGCAGAGGACAAAAAGGCTTCCCCTTGTTCAGTAGACAGGCTTCGGCCCACCAAAGAAACTCTCGCTGGAGACAAGGCAAAATCGTGACCACTGTTTCCAAACTGTGGTAATGCTGAGACCAGACACTCTTGGGGTACCACTGCAGTTTCCTCATATGCAGCCTTGCATATGGTATTAGCAGAATGCAAGAGGCCATGTAACCCAAAGCCTGCAGAATTTTTCTTGTAGTCAGCTGTTTTATTGAAGCCAGGTGTCGGAAAAAAGAAGCCAGTTGCACTTTTCTGTCTGGTGTCAAGGAAGCCATCTGGGTTGAAGTACTCAGAAGAGCACCCAGGAAAGTAATCTGTTGTGTGGGTACCAGATTTGATTTCTTTAGATTCACTGTGAAACCGAGGCACTGAAGAAGATGCTGCACAAAGGCTAGATGCCGAAGTAGTGTGTCTTTGTCGTCCACTTGAAGAAGACAGTCGTCCAGATAATGGTAAATTTGAATTCCCCTCTGTCTGCAAAACGCCATTACTGGTGCCAGGCACTTCGTAAAGACCCTGGGTGCAGTAGATAAGCCAAAGGGCAACACAGAGAACTGGTAATGTTTTGAGCCTGCTTTGAAGCGCAGATACCTTCTACACTCTTGCCTTATGGGAATATGCAGGTAAGCTTCTTTTAAGTCCAAAGTCACCATCCAAGCATTCTTGCCCAACACAGGCAGCAGCTGCTGCAGAGTGAGCATCTTGAATTTTGGTATATCTAGGAAGGTGTTTAGTACAGAGCAGTCCAGGATTGGTCTCCACGAATATTCCTTCCTGGGAACCAGGAAAAGTCTGGAATAAAAACTTTGCCCTATTTCTATATTTGGCACCAATTCTATGGCCCTCATAGCCAGGAGGGACTGAACCTGCCATTGTGCCTCTGCCCACTGATGATTTGGCAGGTCTGGCCAACCGTTCGGTTTTGGCAAAGTGTGGAAATGAAATCTGTATCCTCTTGAGACTATGTCCAGAACCCATTTGTCCTGGGTTATGTGGTTCCAATTTTGATAAAAAAGAGAAATCCTTCCCCACAAAGGAGCTTCCAGGAGAGGAGCCCCTGGAACCAGAAAGGGAGAGTCATAAAGACTGTTTTCGGTAGGGTTGAGACTTATCTTCACCCCCCTTGGGAGAGGGGGCACTCCACTGCCTATTCCTAAAATGGGACTGTGACTGTCCCCTACTTCTGGAACACCTGAATGTGCCTCTCTGAGACCTGTCCGAGCCCAGAAAGGACCAAGGTTTAGTTGGCCAGTGTCTGCTAAATCTAGGAGGTTGCACCTGTAGAAAATCCTTAACCGTCTGCATAGATTTGGCTTTGTCTTCCATTTTCTTCAATACCTCTTCAGCTTTGGACCCAAACAGAACAATGTGCTGCAAAGGGGCATCCAAAAGTTTGGCTTTAATCTGATCCGGCAAGCTTTGATCCCTTAATCAAGCATGTCTTCTAATAACAGCGCCAGTTGTTGCAGCCCTACAAGAAGCTCCCAAAGAATCAAAACCACAATGCAGGATATGTTTACCCACTTGTTCAATAGCATGCAATAAATCCTGTAACTCCTGATTATCCGCACCAATAGACACAGCTGACATCTTTTGTTGAAATACAGACAAAAGGTATTGCTGATACTTCAGCATATGAAATTGACAGTTCAAAGCCCTAATAGACAATGTAGCAGAAGTATAAACCTTTTTATCCCATCTCTCCAAAGCCCTGGACTCTCGGTCAAAGGGAATAGGAATTTTAGCAGAGGCCGCTTTAACACCCTTAGGACCCTGAGAAATTGTTTCCGGATCAGGCGAAAGATTTTTAAAAGGAAATTTATGAGAATCTGGAACCCTATAATATCTATCCGGTTTGGCCGGAGTAGGGGGAAAAGAATCAGGAGAGAGAGAAGCTACCGAAAAAACATCATCAACAATGTCCAACACAGAGGGAACAGCCAGAGGCTTATGCTGTGGGAGAAGATGAAAATCCCTAAGCCTTTTCTTGGATTCAGAGAATTCCTGCCCTTCCCAGTGAAAATGCACCCTCATATCATGCAAAGTTTCACCAAAAGAATAATCCTCAGGAGGAGAGGCAGAAGGAAAGGAATCTTCAGCATCAGAATCCTCATAAAGAGGAAAAGAATAATCCTGCTCAAGGGAAGAAGCAGAAGAAATAGAAATTTGGTCTGAAGAATCATAATCGGACTGTAATCTAGGCTTCTTGTCAGGAGGGGGATGAGAACCCCTGATCATAGTTAAGAAACATTCAGCCATCCTAAGCATCTGCCTCTGAGGCCTAGGACCCTGATCAAAAGGTGCCTGTGCTAGCCACTTCACTTTAGCTGGAGCCTTAGACTTTGACTTAGCATGTAAACCCGAATCCACATTTACAGGAAGCTGTGAAGGTCTAAGAACTCCCTCAGAAGCCGGTACCTGCCTACAGGCTCCGGACCCAACTGAGGGAGCAGTATCCGAAGGTCCAGTCCCTGGCAATTCTGAAGACCCCATCAGCTCCACACCGGAGTTGGTACAGGCAATTGGTTCAAAAGAGGCGGACGACAGGGGCTGCAAAGGCGCTTCACTGACGACCGACGAACCAGCAACTGGCAATAACTGAGTAACATCCTTTGCTGTGGACCTCGGAGGCCTGTCTGCATCCCTGCGCCTCTTACACACCCCAGAAGCCGGAAAAGAATCTGAAGACATGTTATAATTAAACCTTTTTCCAAAATAATAAAAGGCAAAGTAATATCCACGCCTAATAGTACGCTGATTAAATCTAGCACAAAACACACAATTAGCAACGTTGTGGTCAGGACCCAGGCAGGGAATACAGTAAGAGTGAAAATCCCTATGAGGTATTTGCTTCCCACAAGAAATAGAATTATTAACTTTTTCTGACATCTGACTGGAGCAAGAAAAAGACCTCCCCAACGGGGTACTTATCTGTAAAAAACTAAAATCCTGGGATTAGATCCAAAAACAAACAGGAACAGGCCGACCGGCATCAGTGAACTGCAAAGGTCACCGCGCGGCAAGAAAGACTGGGGAAATGGCGTCAGCTGAGGTCTTTATACCTTCCGGCGCATTGATGTCAGGATAAATGCGACCTCAGCTGGTGCCCGATCCAGACTTTGGGATTCTGGCCGATCGGGAGCTGCTGCTGGCAGGAAGAACCCTACAGTGATGACTGCAACAGTGAACCACGAAGGACATCTGCAAAGCCACCAAGTATAAGAACACCACAACAATAGGCTGGGGGTGGGAAACAAACTATTACAGCTACTTGCTGTAGCCACTAAATGAAAGTTTTAAACAGATCAAGGAGCAAGAAGACTCTAGAGAATGCTTTTAACTGCAAACAGACTAGACTAGAACACAGAAACCTCAAAAAATCAAAAATGCACAGAAAAGCACGGATAGAGCACTCACAAACAGAAACTCTCAGTATGAAAAAGCAGTTTACAGTTAAGTAATTCGGTAAACATGCAATTAGAGTAATGAAACAGTATCTAGCAATGAAAAATACAGTTAAAACAGTATAAAACAGTACACAAATGCAGTGAAACAGTAAAAAAGCTTTACAACAGTGCAAAACGTAGTAGATTAACTGTATAGCACAAGTCTAAGTGTTACAGAATTGCAATTCAATGATATAAGTGTAAGAAATAACTTATCCTGCTCTTGAAATCTTAAGGAATTTCTGCTTAGTTTCAGTAATGAATTACCATCCACAGCCTGATAATGTCATAAATATACTTCTTTCTTTATTTTTTATTTATTTATTTATTTACATTTGTTGACCGGGAGTGTCCAACTGGACGTAGGTCCATTTTCAGCAGAGGCCCGGGGAGAAAAGCTCCACAGTTAAAATAAACAGACAGCAGTTATATTGGATTACATAGCGATTAACAATTTGATTAACACAGCAATTAATTACAAACATATTTACAGATGAAGAACATAGTACATCAGTAGACAACTAGAATCTTTATCTGTGAAGTACATAACAGACATTAACAAATTTTACAATAAGAAGTTCCTGCTGTATAATAAGTACTAGGCTTATGAGCATCTGAGCTTACTATAATCAAGGTAGTTAGTGGGGTGGAAAGAAAGGTAGTGGTTGGATGGGGTGAGTGATATTACAGTGGGATTTGCAAGGGCACAGCCAGCATGCTTTTAGGTGTACTTTTAGTAAAGTTTTGAAGTGGGTGCATGATGGTACGGAGGTAATTGTGGGTAGGAGGGAGTTCCATAATTTGGCTATGGTGCAAGAGAATAGTGCTTCACCAGCAGCGTTATTGGCTTTAGTGATCTGCAAGTGATTTTTGTTGCTGGATCTTAGTGGTCTGGTGGTGCGATAGGGTTGGAGTAGATTCTGGAGGGATGGGACATTTAGTGGATGGTTTACTAGTTTGTGGGCGAGTGAGAGTTGATACCATTGAAGGAGGTGAGGGAGTTCAAGCCAAACCAGTTCAGCAAGTGAGAGACAGTGGTGACTACGGTAGGATGCCCCTGTGGCGAATTTGGCGATTTTGTTGTAGCAGGTCTCTAGCTTGTTTAGATCGCATTGCCTTAGGTTGGCATATATTGGAGAGGCATAAAGTAGGGTGGGATAAGGTGGGAATTTGCTATTGAAATCTTTGCTGCTTTGGTGAGAAGTTGCTTATTTCTGTATAACGCTCCTAGTTTTTTGTGGACTTTTTTTATGGTCATGGATATGTGAATGTCAAATTTTAGTTTATTGTCCATTTCCACTCCTAGCAATTTGGTGTGTTCAGTTGGGTATATAGTGGTGTTGTCTTTTGCTCTGATGTTAAAGTGAGAGTTTCTATTGTATTTCTTCAAGCATATCTGTAAATAAACTGTATATGTTATGTACAATGTCATTTTTTACTACCAGCTGTATGTCAAACTTTACAGGCTGAGTCTGAATAGTCTAAGCAGATCAGTGCTCTACTTCAGTAAACAAACAGAACTGCAAATCACACATTTGAAGTGAAAACCAATTTGAATAGAAATATCACTTCTAACCTGAAGAAAACAGCAATACAGAGGAAGATATCACAATCAAAGGAACAAATAAGTTAGATGCATCTGTGTAACTGCTCTAGGAATATCTCCATAATTCACATTAACTATTATGGTTAATGGCTACAAGCACTGGAAGACCCATGATTTTTATGAAGATCTTAAGATCACAGGGCATAGGTGAGAAGCACAGAGGCTTTGGATAAGACCTCTTCTTCTCAACTTCAGGATTTAATCCTGACGTCCAGTTAACTGTCTGTGTGGAGTTTGTATGTTCTCTCCTTGTTTGTGTGTGACTTCTTCAGGTACTCTGGTTTCCTCCTCCCTCCCCAAAACATGTTGATCGACTGGCTACTTTAAACCATCCTTTTTACCTTTGACTCTGTGGTCCAAATTGTGGTTAAAAAAGGATTCAGAATAACCCATTCACATACCTAACTAACAAGTGATTAAGTTTTATAACAGGAGAAAATGAGCACATTCAGCCATGAATCCCTTATTCCATTTTTGCCAAAGACATTCTGCTGGTAGAGATACTTACTGTGATTTACAATTAAAGACAGACTTTAGTGTTTCAATATTAACAAGCCAAAAATGAAATACATGTATAATTCACCTGTGCATTTTTATAATAGTAATTCAAGTTTACAACCAATCCATTTTAATTAAGGAACAGTACCCCCACCTGTGCAGTAGCAGACCCCACACAAACCCTTCCCAAATCAAGCTACCTTCACTCCCTACCAACAGCATCTGAAACAGGAGATGTGGCAGTCAGTAGTCAACCTGACAGAGCTCCTATCCAGGTAAGAAGGCTCTGGAGGTGGCCCTACTGGAAGTCCTCGATCCACACCACAGAACAAGTCATCTGAGAAGAGTTCCATAAGGTTGAGCAAAATCAGGGGGTTGGCCCTCTGACAGGCATGACGGCATATGCAGTCCAACCCAATTAGGCAGCCTACAGGAGAGATGGAAGTGAAAGAGACCAAGGGACCACAGCTGGAGAGGGAGAACTCCTGGCTCAGCAAAAATGTTAGGAGGAAGGGGCTGGCCCTAATGAAAGTCCAGAATTTGAGACGTGGGAGTCGGGGCCAGTCTAAGAGAGCTCCTGCTTGGGTCAGAAGGATCCAGCAGTGGGGAGCCCATGAAAGTCACAGGTTCTTCACCAGAGACAAAGTCCTCTCTGTGGAAGCCTGGATGATGGTGAATCTGCCTCTCCATGACTGGAAGGGGGGAGTTCCATGAAGTTGGGTGAAATTAAGGGGATTGACCTTCCTGAGAAGTTCGCAAGCATGAGCGATCCAACCTAATTAAGCAGCCTATAGGAGATATGGAAGTGGAACAGATCAAGGGGCCAGAGTGGCAGTCTGCTGTCAAGGAGTTCTCAGCTGTGTAGAAACTGCAGGAGGGAGGGAGGTGGGCCTTCTGTCCATAGCTCTCAAATGTCCAGATTTTCATAGAGTGTCTAGACTTTTGCCTCATATTTTTGGTCTGTTACTCATAAAATGTTGTGGCTTTCTGGAAAATCATTGAGGACTAAGTCAGTAAATAATGACAGACATTTGAGTTTCAGACTTCCTATCTTTCAGAAAATACATGCCAATGCAAATCTATTGCTGTATCAACTTCCTAAGTTTTTAAGTCCAATATTTAAAATCTGTCCCTATTGTTGGGCCTTTGCACTCCATTATTTTTGCCTTTGTCCAGATTTGTTGTGCTAAGAGGTTGAGAGTTATGCTGCTGTCAATCATGCCTTATATGCACGTGTCATCATGCCTTAAACATCTGCCAAACACACCTGGAATGCCCACACCTGCTCATTACACCATGGTGCCCCTTCAATCAAACCCTCAGACCGACCACATTACATTAAAGAATAAAAGTTTGTACACTGCCCTAGATCAGCAATTTACAGCTCAACTGCCTGCTGTTTAGTAAATTCTGAAAAGTAAGAATTTCAAACGTGTACCATATCCCTCAAGTGTGCCTCATTACAGGAGCACTCCTCATTTTCGGTCTTAAACGTCAATGTCTATGTCTATGCAATTACACATTGAAAAGGTGTGACAGTGTGTTAAGAACTGCTTTATCTTATGTTCACTGATGTTACCTGTATATTGTTTTTAAACTCTGTTTTCAAAGTTTATGCCTTCTTGTATCAGAAACATTTTCTTAAATAAAGTAAGTTTTAAACTGATTCTATGGTAAATAATATAAAACAATATTAATTGTTTAAAATAACTAATACGTTTTAAACTGCTTTTACGGTAAATAATACCAAACAATATTAATTGCTTAAAAGTATGAAGTGTAACACTTTAACCATTCTATGGGCTTCCTAGTTGAAAGTGTTAGAAAATGCTTGACATTTTGCTCAGTAGATCCACCTTATGAATAGCAAAGTTTTGGAAATGGAAAGTAGAGAGGTATGCATGCACCACTGATTGTTTATCTTTCTAAAGCAAGAATCCAGACTTGTTTGCATACTTCATTTATAAATTCTTAATCTGCTAAACAGTACACTCCATTCTTAAAGTACTGTTAATTTAAATTATGATAATTTGAACAATTATATCAGCATATTTACCAATAGAAGCAACCGGAAGCAGATTACACCCAATGAACAACGAGGCTCGAAACACAACAAGGCCGCGGGGAAGAAAATTAACAGTATATACAATGTGAAAAAATACAAACTACAGATCGAAGTAGATTTTGTCGGTAAATAATAACGCGCAGTACTACAAAACTGTGGTGTTAAATGCTTTAAGCGTGCAGTCCTCAGTTAAAGCACTATTTTCTGAAAAAAATGTCAACATCTACCACCACCCCTACGGCCGTGTACAAATGACACTCTCCCTACTGCGTAAGCGTCTTACCGTGATTAACAGCTGTTTACTTTGTGCAACAAGTTTCATTTGTGGGTGGCTATGTAAATAGTGTATGTACGTGGAAGAAACAACATTCGCTAACTAAAGGCAGAAATGTAGAAGTTGTCTTCATATTTCAAATTACGTTATTGCGAGGAATGTACCGCATTTGGTGTTTTAAAAAGTGCATGTTCCTCAGAGGTCTTCGTAACTCAAATTACGTTATTGCGAATGGATAGACCGCATTTGGTGTCTTAACATGTTTTTTCTCAGAATTCTTCATTGAAAGAGTCTCACACATTCAGCGTTAGCAATTTTTAACTGATGGTAAATAAAACCAGCATGTTTTAACCGTCCTACATAACCTTAGTTGAAATAATTAGTAAACTGTTAGTGTGTGTTCTACATTTCGAGGGCTAATGCTCCTTATATTGGGAGATGGAATGTCGAGAGCAATAGTTTTCTTTTCCTTATGACTAAATGACGCATTCGTTATTAATGGTGCACTGTATCAAGAAACACTTGTCTATAAAATAAATACAATTTGTCCTACTTCCTGTATGATTGTCTTCTGTTTCTGCACGTTTCATAAAGAATGCCACTTAGACGTGCTTGTCTGCTTAGGATTTTTTTTAATTTTATTATTATTTTGGGGGGTGGGCATGTTCTGTTCTTTAGAAAATAGCTGAACTATAGTAGATAGTGTGGTAAAACAAAAACAGAACATCCATTGCCCCACCCATGTCGACCCAGGCAGTCCTCATATCCTGTTTTTTTCTGTCACAATATGTACATTCAGTCCCCCATTATCAACATCAATTTATGTTGTCCTGCTTTGTCTAGTAGGTCCTGCAACTGCTCCTCATTATCACAACCCTGCTGTGGGGCATAGGCTGAGATTATGAATACTGCCCTATCATTACACTGGAGTCTGAAACTCAAATGTATGTTATTATTTAGTGACTTCAATTCAGTCCTCAGTGATTTCCCAGAAAACTACACATTTTATGAAGAACAGGCTAAAATGTCAAGCAAAATCTGGACATTCTGCAAAAATGAGGGCAGTTGAGAGGTAAGCAAATGGAATGAACAAGAACGCTCCTCTGGCTACCTGCTTAATTGAATAAACTACTTGTAACTTCAACAAGTCTTCTTTGGGGCATCAGATTGAGAGAGTCTCCTAGATTTGCTAGCTAAGGTAATTTTATCTGAATTACTCTTTTGTGCTCAGTTTCAAAGTATGGAATTAGGGATGCAGCATTACAGGTGCACTGAAGTATTATATTAAAAGCCTTTCATTGGATATCATATAGTACAGTAAGAATTCGGTATGTGATCTTTGTTTACTTACATCCTTATAATTTTATTGATATGTTGAAATCAATGAATCTTAACCATACCTCTCAACCGTACAGATTTCATCTCATATTTTTGGTCCATTTTTTATAACATTTTGGTTTTCTAGCAAATTATTTGCAAATAATTGAAGACTGAAATCAGAAAATAATGACAATTTGAATTTCAGACTTCATACCCTTCAGAAAATTCATGCTAATGCAAAATCTGTCTACTTTGAGTTTGTAAGAGCAATATTTAAAATTGTCCCTATTTTGGGCCCTTTGTCCCCCCATTATGTTTGGCTTTGTCCAGATTTCTTGCTCTAAGAAGTTGAGAGGTATGATCTCAAGCATTATTTTTTTAAACTATGGTGCCTGTTTGGCTTTATTGGCCTAAATATACCCATAATGACTTAAAAAGTAAAATGCCAGGGATATTCAGAAACCATGTAACTGTCCCATGGCCCTCTACTACTGGAAGTTTAAGGTATTAACACAGTGAAGACTCTAGCTTGGCTGTGTCTTTCTTGCAGATTTTACAACATTCCTTCAAACTTTTATATATTCCCTGTGTTATAATGACAATTGTTATTTTCTTCCAAAGGGAATATTATGGATCTTACAAACAATGGCTGAAAGAAAGAGGTTATGAAGTAAAGTGTTTAGAACAAGCTTGCAGAGAGGTGGATAAAGACTATTTTAAAGCAGGAAATGAAGATTAAACAAAATGAATGTAGCAGGAAATGTAAAATGCTTTAGTGAATGCATATACAGGTTTTTAAATAGGGTAAATATTATTAAAACATTCACATTTACTGCTAACTGATGTGAAATTAAGAGATTAACTACCTCAATGCTCTACATTTTCTTCCAGAAGAGATTATAATTTGGGTACTATGGTTTCCAGCAATGGTCTACTGAATCTTACGATAGGCAGCACAACAGAAATCTTTCCTGTAGGAAATATTCAGTATGTAGTAAAATTTAATCTTTGAAGTAATAATTCATAATGTCAGCATGTATTTAAATGTTTCACACATATGAGTCTGCTGGAGTGGTGATTATTTATGCATAAGTATATCACTAAAAGGTTGTGCATGGAACAGGTCATGTGAAAGGTCAAATTGCGAATGTATGAATATCTATAAGATGTGGAGGTGCGTAACATTTTAAGTTCTTTGGCAATACATGTGAAGAATTGTGTGAGGATAAGAGACTGGAAGAGTATAATAGCGAAAGCTAGAAGAGAGAGGATTATATGTATTCAATAAATTTATTAACAAACAAAGCTGAAATAAGTTTTAACAAACATAGGTAAGCAAGTACAATAAGTGAATAAGAGTGTTATGCATATAACTACAAACTGAAAAGCAAACAGTTCAGACATGAATCCATCTGTAAATAACAGATTAACATGAAAAATAAAAGAAGACATACAATGTAAACTCTGTCCTGCAGGACTGCAAAGAAATTAGATATTAAAATAATCATCAAGAAAATAAGGGCTCTTTACATCCTAAACAAATAGTAAAGAAGGGGAAGCTTATAATATACTACTTTTCTTATATAATGCATCCAATTTTACTAAACAACCTAGAAAATAGAGATTTCCAAATAATAAAAAATTTGCATGCATCAAAAACAACGCCTCAACCAAAGGGTCCCTTCTTTAAAGTGACCACTGCAGAAGATAATGGTAACACATTATGACATGACACGGGGGATCCCTTTTGGATTACTGAATGTCAGAAAATTCTAAATACGTGTGGCCAAGATCATATGATCGAATTTTTGGAAGTTTGAACGTTTTCACTGGAGATCACCGTACAGAGCGGAACTGGACGTTTACTGTTTTCCTAACTGTAGTGATATCTTGGAGTTGGTATATTTAATTAGTAAAAATCTCAAAAAACAAATGTTTTTGTTTATTTATGTATTTATTTTTTATGTTATAATATCCAAAAAATAGATGGTATGGTCTCGGCCATATGCATTTCGAATTTTCGAACATTCGATAATCTGATAGGGATTCGACACAGGAGTCTGTACACTTACCACAATCCACTTTTAGGAATTTTTCTCATAAATTGACATGAATTTTGATATTTCCAAGCCGCCAAGTAGCAACTCAACTAAGTTATCAGTATGCGCTTACCAATTTTAAAAGTTGAATTACCACTCAGATATAAGTGCCTTTCTCTAACAACAAGGAGCAGTCAAAAACATAAAAACATGACACTGAAACAGGCAGAATTAAACCCATGACTGTATTACTTGCTAAACAGCCCACTATCATAAATTAAGCACTGTAGCATAATCCCAAATGTATGCATGGAATCTGCCCTTTCAGTCTCACAAACTGGGCAATAAATTTCAGTAAGGGATGCACTGAAATAGCTGCTAAATAACTAATAGCTATCCATATAATACCAAACACATTTTTCAAAGATATATGGGACTGGGAGGCTCTTCAATTTACTCAGCATCCTTAAGAAATGATCATGATTGTTTTGCTGATTCCCTTGATAGAGTTGTCAACTACCTTGAAAACAGCTTTCCATACTTCATCATTGTTACTTATCAACAGTCTGAAAATATAAAAGGCTTTGATAGCTAAGGTTCTTCCATCCTCAGTCATCTTGAGCTCCAGTACATTTCTAATATACAAAAAGGAAATGTAACTCTCTCAGAAATGACTGAGAGGCAACATAATGCAAACACAATTACCTCCTCCTGTGATCAGCTGTGTCTAGGTTCCATTTAGTTTGGGGAGTGCCATAAGAAACAAGATACTTTTGAGTCACTATTTCACATACTATAGGTTCTGCCAATCTTTATATATGTATCCCTCCAGTCAGCTATTAGTAAGGGTTTATCATCAACTTATAAAGTAGGACATCCCCACAGTGATGTTGCCAATTCCCAAACCATAGGAGGGGAAAATATTTATATATGTTTCAAAGGCCTGCCTGAGTCTTCTGAATATAATACCAACGTTTTAAATGTTGGGGATATTATCATACCATCTGAGAGCCAAACAGGAAATTGCCCCAAGAATTCCTGCCTCTAACTTCATCCAGATAGTGGGGGGGGGGGGGCATTCTTATTAATAGCCCATAATTGAGGTAAGGTAAATGAAGCAGCATGTTTACTACAGTGAGTTATCCCTAACCCTGAGGACTGTACTTGCACACAACACCTGCACCTGTCCAAAAATTTTGATTTAAAACAGAATAAATCTTTTGAAGAAATGCATGGTGCGGATATACAGAAATCTGACAAAAATGTAGAACACTTGGGAAGAATCATACCTTTTAATAAGCACTAGTCTACCTTAGATGGAGGGGACCCAACTTTAGCCAAGCATGGACCCTTACATATATTTTGGACCATATTGGGAGCAAGTTCAGGGTGGCTATCTTACAGTGGTTAGGGTGGAGAAATATATCTAAATACGTGGGAGTGGTATCAGACCATGTCAATGGTCAGGCCATTGTGCTTTCCTGTAAATGACAGGCTACAGGGTTAGCAGCATACAATCAGCGTTCATGTTATTTAGCTTCAGTCCTGAAATTAGTGCATGCATGCCCGGGATTAGTAGATATTTATGAACATCCATATTAGGGTACTGGGCAAGAATAGTGTAGTCATCAGCAAAAAGCAAGACCCTAGTTTCAGTCCCATGAGAAAGAGAATAATATTCATAAGGATCTGAATGCTGCCAGGAGCAGACTGGGAAATTCTGTGCTCCAGAGTAGAGAGGGAATGGGAAATTAATAAGGGGGTGCAGCCAATTTGGCTTGGTGTACACTAGAAAGGACAGCATTCTGGATATGATTTTAATCAACTCAGAGGTAGCCAAGGATGTCCATGTTCAGGTGCTATTAGCCAAAATGATTATGTCACTGTGTCATTTAGAGTATGAAAGAGTGAGAGCAACTAAGGTAAAGATGAGAGGGAGAATGGATATAAAATAAAGCACAGAAAGAAGGAAGAGAGAGACAGAACTTGTCAGGCTGAGGAAAGATGGAAGGAATATCACAGAAGACTGGGATAAACCAGAGGTACTTGGTACCAAATTAATGTTTTGATTCAGTCTTCACAAAGGAAATCAGTGGGAGGGTGCAGTGCAGCAATGGAGCAGGGCAGAATGGAGAGAACAATAGGCATAGACCAAAATGTGTGGGGGGAGTGGAAAATGAACTAACTACCCTTAGGGAGGATAAACTATAAAGAACAGATGGTGTACCTCCTATGGTGTGTTGTTAGAACCCTCATGGATGACAAACAAAGCACTGTGAAGTATAGAAGTAGCAGAGGACTGGAAGACGAGAGTTGCAGTTCTTTCTTGTAAGGAAGAGGCAGAAAAATGCAGAACTGCAGGCCTTTTAGCTTGGAAAAGTCATGTAGAGAATCCCGAAGTGAAGACTGACACTATTTCTAGAGAACACCAGAAAAGTCATTTGGACAGCAGCTAACATGGGTAGATGGACAGAAGGAGCTCTCAGTCAAACCTGATCCAGTGTTATTACTGGGTTACAGGTTAGGGATATATAGTAGACATCGTCTACCTGGACTATTGCAAAAGCCTTGACTCTGTCTCACACGGGGGGGGGGTGTAATCAGAAGGGGTAGGGGTAAAGCCTAGACTTGGGAACTGGATAGCTGCACATTTGAATGGTAGAATGCAGAGAGTTGTGGTGATAAAGACAATGCTGGGAATTAGGAAAGTGATTAGTGAAATAATTTGTCGGGGGGGGGTCTATCCTGGTTTAGTTTTCAGTGCATTTGTCTCAGAAATGTCTGAGGGAAAAGAAAACAAGATCCTTCTCTTTGCGAATGACACAAAGGGAAGTGCGGCAGTGAAGAATGGGGGAGTCCAGGAAGGGTTTTGGATGCCTCAACAATTGATCAGAGAGGTAGCAGTTGAAGTTCAAAACAAGCAAATGCAAAAAACTGCACTTAAGCCACTATAGCCCCAGGGGTGTTGATTACTTGGATTGGACCACCAGTGAAATTCTTCTATGCAGAGCCTTGTCAAATTACAACTTTAGCAATGTGTGCAATTTCTGGAGGCCATAAAAGAAAGGAGCTCCTTGTTTTCACTGTTTTCATTAGCTCATCAGAGGATATCTTATGCTCTGGACAGCTTATTACACACATGTGTGAGTAAGCTACTTCTGGATAGAAAGCAATAATTAGCACTGAATTATATACCCCCTGCAAACTTCTTGTGACCTTTCAAAGTATACCTACTTTTTTGATTTTTGATTTCAGTGAAAATCAGGTTTCTCCTGAAGTATTATGGTGTTGGCCCATGAAACATGCCAGGGACATTTGAGCTGACAACAGCTGTGCTACCCTTGATGGTTGCAGAGGTACCATTGTTGCTACTAGTATTTTGAAGAAATCTATCATTAACCCTTATTCTTTGAATTAAATGAAGTAATAGTGAACACTCCTAATACATTTTCACTGTTGTCTGCTTCGGACCAGTGGCTTCAACTGAATGTGCTTTGATAAGAATATTGCTCTGGGTTGCTGTTTGCCTCATCTCACCCAAATGCCTTTCAGGCTTCTTAGATCTACAAAGAAATCTGAATTTTACAGACATCACCTCAACAGTAGCCATGGCATTGTTTCTTCCATCCGCCCAGTCAATTGTAACCCTTCTGAAGGAAATCACTGCCTCAGTACTTTAAGTACCCAATATGTTTGATTTGACTCACACCTCAGCATTCAGCACTACTAAATATTTGAGGATAATATTAACATCACCTTGGTTTGACATTTCACTGAAAGGCTGATCAGTAAGATTCAATAAACTCCATGTAGGCTTCATGTGAAGCCTACAAGGAGTTTACTCGTGTGTCCGGTGATGCGCTGTGAGGAGCAGAGCTCATTGCATATTCATGCCATACACCATCTTTAAACATAAATAAGCAAGGTTTCATGGCTGGCAACAGTGTTGCCAGCCAGGAAGCCATGTACGTGAACATGGATAGCAATCCTGTCTAAATCAGATCACTGAAGGTCCATGGTTTTGCGTGGAATGCCGCAATGATCACCAAGACTTCACAGATAGCTCTCAATCTCTTAGTGCAAGACATCTCGACAAAGGCCAACATAATGGGGGGGGGGTAATGACCCAGAAATAGGGACATATTTGATGCATTTGCCCTATAGAAATATGCTAGTATAACCAGGGGTGTGCATTAAAATACACGTTCCTAAGGATTTGAATTCTAAAACTCAAATGTATGCAATAATTGAGTTACATCAGTCCTGAGATCATCCCAGTGATATGGCAGAAAGCTATAAATTTGATAAGGAATACCTCTGGATATTCTGAAAATCCTGACAGTTGAGAGGTATGAATATTAAGTATATGGTCCAAACACAGTACAGGACAGTGTATCTACAGTGCAGAGTATTGTGAAATCCCATTCCTGGCATTCTGTACTGAAGTGTAAATGATCTGTAAGGGTACATGGACTGCCATGTAAAATAAACACTTAGGGGAAGTGTGTGTATTGAATAGGGACACACAGATGAATTATAAGAATGAACACAGGGAAAGAGGGCAGGTGAAACAACCCAATGTACAGCAAATGAGGGCATGCCAATGGAAGACAGTTATAGCAGCAACACCAGTCACATATCAATATGGTACAGTAGGGACTGCCCAGTGAAAATGTGTATTATGTGACTGTCACACAAGGTGATCTAACAATGAGGAGGATATCTGTGTGAGATAATCATCCTTACATGAATAATGCAGAGGACACTTATCAGGAATCTGACATACCACTGGGATAGGGTGCATATTGTGAAGTTGTGCAAGGTGAGTTTCCTGAATATGAGTGTAATTTCAGCAGAGGTCTTTAGCAAGTGGGACACAGGTAATGAGCCATGAACAACACTTAAAGAAGCAAACACAGTCATGGACAATATCAGAATAATACCACCAGTAATGCCATGTTTATGACATACTATATGTGGTTTAGAGTGATCAGAGATGATTCTGCAAAAACACACTTGTGCAACTATTACGGTACGTCCACACTCTATGAGGGTAAATACACACACTATCCTGACATGTAACATCTGCTGAAGGTGTTAGGAGGGACACTGCTATGCCTGTATGTGACATTATGATCAATACAGGCTAGTTGACTGGTGTGCACGGCATATGTATATATATATATATATATATATATATATATATATATATATATATAGGTTTACTATCATAAATTCGAAAATCAGAAAAAATGTGTCTGCATTTTCGAATTTATACATCGGAAATGAACATTTCCGAATTACCCTAAAGTCGAAAACAGCTGTGTATTGCCGAAAATGTCGCTCGCGACATTTACGGCAATACACAGCACTCCCACCCGTCCCGTAACTACCTACCTACCTAGCCTACACTCACAGTTATGCAGGGGGGCAAGCCCCCCTGCACCCCCCTGTGGGGGGCTGCGCCCCCCACCTTAATATTCCAACTCCGAGATCGCACTACAGTGAGGAAAGGGATGTATTTCCCTAACCGCACTGTACCGCGATTCCCTCACATGAGCAAACGTTAGAATTGCGAATGCACAGTCCATTCACAATGGTAACGTTCGCTCACATCACCTGCCGAAATATGAAGTATTCGAACATCTGTTGTTCGAATACTTCATAGCCGTGCAAGTGCACGTCGGCATTGTGATAGTAAACCATATATATATATATATATATATATATATATATATATATATATATATATATATATATAAAACATAAATGTACATATTGTAAATAACATAATTGTACGTATTATAAATAACCCATTGTTCTGGTCTGATTAGTAAATTCTGTGGTTAATACAGTATTAGAGATGACACAAGAGACCAAGGCTCAAACTTTAGCAATTTTACTTTTAGCTTTTAACAATTAAAGTTATGACAAAATAAACAATTGACTAGTCAATCATGCAAAATCTAACCTATAACCTATCACATTAACAATTATAGAAAACGGTTAAATCATGTACTTACAAGCATATACAAAAAGAAAATCATCTTTGCCACTGATAGGGGGACTCAGAACCTATTCAGTACTGCTATCTGTTCAGTCAAGACAGGGCCGACACTGGCAAGAAATGGCTGTATGCTCAGTTCAGGCTCTTGTTTCAATCAGATCCGGATGATGATGAGTTCCAATCTATTGTCAGCCTCTGAGCCTTTTATAGGTTTGAATATGCCATAGGGTCAGTAAGTTCAGCTGATGACACCTAGGCCAACAGTTTAATCATAAACTGTTGGCTGATGACATTCAGATCACCAGTTTAATCATGAGCTGATAAAATATTTTAGAATATTACAAATCATTTTCTAAGTTGTCAAGAAGTCCCGTAATGTCTAGTTTTATACATTACTTCCTCCTTTTAGAAGGCAGTTAGCCCACAAACTTGTGATATAGTTCCTCTTTGAAATCCCCCACTTTCTGGTAAACATATTTTAAGCTGACAAACAAATTCAAGGGTTAACTAAAGTTCAGTTATACCAGCATCAGTGTGCAAGGCTTGCCTTTGAAGCATAATTCTTTCAGGTTTCATGTATTCAATTAGCAGCATATGGCATTAAGCAGCATATCATGTATCTATTCAATTAGCAGCATATCAATCTAACATCAAGCACACATATATATACACACAGCAGTTCAATAGCTTGAGGCATTAAAAATCAGGTAAACTGTGTGGATCCGTCACAGGCCACCCCTTGCATCAAGCAATGATTGCTGTGTGTTCCTGATGATGAGCAAAACTGACAACATCTTTCTGTACTTTTTCATGACCTTACAATAAATGCAGCAAGAAATCAAGCAAAACAACACTGAATTTATTTTCGTCAGCAACAAAGGGTGTAAAAGCAAATTGAACCAAGCAGAAGCCTTTGGTGACCACATAAAAACATCATACCAATGTGAAACAGTCATATCTTGAATTTCATTTGCAATTTTTAGAATGGTACCTTTGTCTTTAATCATTTTAATCACAGTTTGATGTGCATCATGTAAAGTCTTGTTTAACAGGAGCAGCACCGCTTGCCCTTCCTGCTCAGTCTGTTTAAAGTCCGGGTGGACTAGAGATGGCCATCGAAAAGTGTGTAATGGTTCTATGCTAGCATTTAATGTGATGTCCATCCATCTAGCCAATCTAATCAGTTCTCCAGTGCAAAAATCAATGATTGCATGTACATTACTTTTACAATGTGCTCCACTGTATGTGATTGTTCCATCACTCCAAGCTAGCTTACAGGAGGATACTACACAAGCTGTGATGTCATTGAGTTGATAAATGTCTGTCCCATTCACTATATATCTATGCCAAATACATTCTCCAGTCCCATTATGTAAACATGGATGAGGCTTCCTTTTAATTAACATGCATACCCACCCCTGAGGTCAGGTCTCACATCCCGCTAAATCAATGGGCACATCATTATAATCAATAAGATTAGATTCTATCTGAGGCACCCACCAATTATTTCCAAATTGCAAAGGCAACGCTACAAATGGACAAACTTGCTTTGTTCCTTTTTTACTAGCAAGATAATCAAAGGTCAACATGCAAGAATCATTTTCACATGTAAAATCTAATGGTTTTAACCAATTATACAACTGTAGCTCATTTTGCCAATGGCTTGGCCGTTTTGCCCCCCAAACCTGGATGAATTGCAGGTATTGCTGATTGGCAGCCAATTGGGACAAAATACAAAAGCTTTGATTTAATTCTTTAGTAAGGTTATTTAAAACCTGCTCTGTATACATATTAGCATGATCAATCCATCTCCACATGACAGTTTGAGTTATAACACTATCTACGGTTCTTTGACCGAGCTCTGGGTCATGATCAGCTAATAGCTTAAAAGCCATATTTAAGTCTTCACCTAAACGGCTTAATTTACTTCTCAAGGTGTCAACGTCTATACTATTCAGAAATCCTGTACCTGCCCCAACTGCTCCCAAAGCAGTTCCCATTATTCCTGTAACATCACATTTGTCTCTCCTATATTGGTAATATCTATATTTCAAGTGTAGGGAATTAATCGGCCATAAGTTGGTGGATTTGCATTGTGAATGTCTAGTAGTGATGTCTACTGCTGTCATATTAATTATTATTTTAATATGCTGGATAATTCTAGCACTACTTACAGTTTTACATCCTCTTGAGTATCTTATTATATGTTCTAAACCTTCAAATACTGTTGAACTGTTATCCATAGCATATATCTCCAGACTTGGAGATCTGGTTTCTGCAGTGTCATTTTCCCTTTGAAATACGGCTATGCAGGAAGAATCTAATGGAGACTCAGCCAGAGAAAATCCTGATTCATTCAGTCTCTGATATAAGCCCCCAGCAGGATTGGGAGTGCATTTCTCTGGATGCCTGTCACAGTTTAGTCTACAAACAGTTGTGATGTATTCTGTGCTGGTCAAATTCCATGTCAAGGTAGGTTTGGTAGTTACTGCAAACAAATCTCTTCCCAGCTTCCAATAAAAGTCACAGTCCCCTGTCAGATTAGCCACGTCTCCCACACTAAACAGAGGAATAGGGTCATGACACTCATATGGTCCATCTAGGTGTCTTCGCTGGTAAGAGTCGGTGTCTTCCCAAACAGTGGCAACAATCTATGGAGAGGAAAATATAATGGTTGTTTAGCAGAATCAAGCAACACTAAAACAGTATCACCAGGTCCATCACAGATCACCGTTCCACGCTCATTTGGTTGCTGGGGTGTGGTTACTACTACCCTCATTCCCAACCATTTACTTGGGTTAGTATCACAGTCCTGTAGTAGAATGACAACATCTTGATGTGTACAAATCTCTACTAAAGGTAACCCCTTTTTCACAGTCTGTGTTCTGTTATCTAAATTGATGACCTTTACTGTCACCTCTTGTTCTGGCTCCCATAGCATGAAAACTTCCCAATTTTCTCCCAACAATCCTTTTTGTCCCCAGTGCCATTTTTCTGGGAGAAACAGCTTCCAACCTGTCTTAACTAACACAGTATCTTGTGCTGGTACTCTTTGCTCAGTCAATGCACATAGCCAGAGTCGAGTTTGATCAATGTTTGTTAACATAGGATATATGGCATCTGGATTCAATCTTTCTAGTTTTAAAGTACAGCAGTCTGATTGAATGTCATTCATATGCATTTGCAGGGGAGTACCTTGATGTTTCCGAGGTCTGTTGTTTAACTGACTTACAGCTTGTTCCAATACCTTTGCCCATCCTCGCAAAGTTCCGTCACTTGTATTCTTATGAATCTGTTCTTTAAGAAGTCCATTGTACCTTTCAATCAGACCAGCAGCCTGGGGATGATATGGTATGTGTAGCACCCATCGAACTCCATTTTCTTTTGCCCATTCTTGGACTTCTGCTCCTGTAAAGTGACTGCCTTGGTCACTTTGGATTTCGACAGGAGTCCCATATGTTATGCATAGTTTATGCAGTCCCCTAAGTGTACTGCTTGTTGATTTGCTTTTTTAGACGGGGATATCATTAATAACCCCGAATAAGTGTCCACCATGGTTAGGCAATATTGCTGATTTTGATCCAATGGCAAAGGACCAATAAAATCTATCTGCCAGATTTGGGCTGAACGACTGCCTCTATGAATATGTCCACATGCTTCTGATTGCAGTTGCTTTCGCTTATTTCTTTGGCGAATTTCGCATTGTTTTATGACATCTGTAAGTACATCTTTACTGAGTTGCATACCATGTCTTCGTGCCCATTCCGTCGTCGCATCTCTCCCCAGATGTCCACTTCGATCATGGGCCCACCTGGCCATGCTGATATTCTCAGGCTTCTCCTCAACAGTACGTACTGCAGCCATTTTATCTACTTGCTGATTATGCCTTCTTTCATTTGTCACAAGTGATGCATGAGCATCCACATGTCCAACACTAATCTGGCACCATTGTGCCTTCTCCCAGATCTGTTGCCAATCTTCTGACCCTCCCCACAAAGGTCTACCATGGATTTTCCAATCTTGTTGCTGCCAAGCAGGTAACCAAGCTGTTAGTCCTTTATAAACTGCCCAGCTATCAGTATAGATGTATGCTTCATCTCCAGGTGATAAATTATTAATAACTAAAGCAACATCTCGTAACTCTGCTTGATTACTTGAACCAGTGGTTCCTTCATCAAACAATACAGTCTCTGTGGGCAATAGGCTATGGCAGTCCAAGTTCTGCCATTTGATCCAATCTTTGCAGAACCATCAGTAAACCATGTACATTTCCTTTTCTCCATGTCCAACTTATCAAATGGTGACGCCTCAAGTATTGGTGATTTCGGAAGTTCATACCATTGTTGTTCTGTTGTATCGGCATCATTCAATATTACCAAACCAACCAGCTGCTGCTGCACCTGTGAAACTCCAGGCATAATATTGGCTCTTTCTTGTAAGTACCATTTCCATTTTTGTACAGTCGAACACTGTGCTATTAATGTTTTCATCAGAGTATTGTCTCGTAACCACCCCTGGATTGGGTAATCTACTTTCACTGTCACGGTCTGTTGTTTGGTCAGCCCCTCTACATGAATCAAGGCAGTATATACGGCCAGTACATGCTGCTCGAGAGGGCTATATCTAGTCTGTGCTCCGGTCAGGGATTTAGACCAAAATCCCAACGGTCTTTTCTTTCCCACATCATTCTTTTGCCACAATCCCCAGGACATGACATTGTTAGCAACAGTCACTTCTAAAATAAAAGGTTTTTGTGGGTCAATTGGGCCCAGTCCCACACTCTGTTGCAAGGCTTTTTTCGCTTCCTCGAAAGCCATCTGCTGTTTAGGACCCCACTGAAAGTCACATTTCTTCCTAGTCACATAGTGAATAGGTCATAGAACTTGTCCAAGGTGTGGTACAAATGCTCTCCAAAAGCCCATTGCTCCCAAAAAGGCTTGTACCTGCTGTTTTGTTTTTGGGACTGCAATCTTTTGGATACTTTCTAGCGCCGATGTGGGTATTTCTCTTTTTGCTCCATGCCATATCATACCCAAGAATTTCACTGATGTTCCCTGTTGTGTTTTATTCTCATTTATAGCCCACCCTTGGTTCTGAGGGTGTTCAATCACTATTTTCAATGCAATGTCTACATCTGGCTTTTCTCCTGTAATCAGGACATCATCAATGTAATGAAATACAGTCACTTTATTTAACTGCAACTTAGCCAGGTCCCTGGAACCAGCCCATGGCAGAATGTTGGGCTGTGTAGATATCCTTGTGGAAGTACCTGGAAGGTATATTGCCTCCCCTCCCAAGTAAATGCAAATTGAGCCCTACTCTCTTCTGCTATAGGTATGGAGAAGAAAGCATTTGTCAAGTCCAAAACTGCATGGTAAGGCCCAGCAGAAGAAGAAAGTCTTTCAACAATAGTAACAATGTCCGGTACTGCTGCAGTTAAAGGTGGAGCCACTTTATTCAAGCCCCGATAATCTACTGTCATACGCCAGGAACCTTCAGGTTTTTTGACAGGCCACACTGGGCTATTGAATGGGCTCACATTTGGTTCGAGTATGCCAACTCGAAGTAATTCCTGGATTGTTTCAGTAATTTCTGAATGGCCCCCTGGAATACGATATTGTTTAATGCTGTCACCACTTTTGGTGTGGGAATATGCAGAGGTTCCCACTTAGCATCACCATGAACAACAGCCTTGACTGCATTGACTGAACAGTGCCGTACTCCAAATCTAAATGGCCCTACTGTAGTTTCTAAGGTCCTACCCTTTAGAACATCTATTCCCAAAATGTGTTCTGGTACAGGAGCTATCACAGCTACAATGAAAATAGGAATACCATCCCCAAAGGCTATTCTTACTTTGGTTTTGACACCTACCATCTTTGCCCCCCCCATAGCCATCAATCTCCACAGACTGTCCACGAAATTTACGGGGGTTTCCCTGCAAAAATAGTTATTTCTGATCCGGTATCTACCAAAGCCATTACGTGTTGTAGTCCTCCCCTCCAAAAAATGGTAAGAGGCACATAGGGGCGTCGGTCCCCAGGTGTAATGGCTCTAACTGTGCCTCTAGCTACTAGGGATCCGCCTTCTAGTCAATTTGCTTCCATTTTTTCCGTCGGGGTTTTCCACCCCTTCTCTCCCCAATCTCTTTCATCAATAAACTCTCCCATCTGCCATTGTGCTAACTCCTCACCAGTAGGGATGTCAGGGTACAATTGATTCCATCCTTTCTTCCCCTCAGTGGTAGATCTGATTGGGCTTTTTGCAGGGGTTTGTTTTCCTGAAAGGTCTGATTCCTTACCTTTCTGCTTCTGTTTCCATCTTTTGTATAACTCTTCTGTGGTTATTCCATCTATTTCTGCAGCTTCCACCCCCCCATCTTAACAAATCCAGAAACATCTGTTTCCTTGTTACTTTTTCACTACCCTTGCTTTTTGATTTGTCTGCATTTGCCTTCCTGGCCTTCCTATGCTCTTTCTCTTCTACCAGCTCTGCAAGCTGGTTTAAAGTAGACATTACATCCCAATATTGGTTGGCCAATACACCCTGCCAGGGCAGCCATAAACTGCCCTTTCCACCATTGTGGGGCATTTTTAATTAACCTATTCCTCATATTACCAGTAAAGATCTGTCCGTCTGGCCCTTTCGGAATATGCAACTCCCCATTTATCAACTCTAATGAGTAAACAGTTGCTAACATAGCCATTTCCCTTAGCTGTTGGATTGCTTCAGCTATTGTTTTACAGGGTTTATGCTCATATGCTACTGCCGTAGCATCTGGCCAAGTAGCCCGAAAGGCTGAGGCTAACCATACCACCAATGTACTGATATGGGGATCATTATGGTCACAATTGTGCACTATCTGCTTCAGCCGGGGGTGAAATACTAAACAGGCACACTGATGCATTTCCTCAGCACTCAGTGACACCGCCTCTCTCCCTGTATCCCAAACCCGGAGAAACCAAGCCAAGATGGTCTCTCCAGGCTTTTGCTTATAAGTCTGAATTATTTTCAATAATTCTGTCTGAGAATAACTTCGCACCTCCACCCACTGCTGTAGTTGTCCCCCAGCATGTATTGAGTTTTTCTCTACAATTGGTCGGGCTTCCACTGATGGGGAATTTATCATTTCAAAATCATCATTCACTTCATCAGAAGAAGGGAGATCTCCTTCCCATTCTTCAGGGTCAAACTCTGCCCTACATATCAGAGCACGCACTCTAGGCCTAGAGGGTGGTTGCCGTGAACCTCTTCCCTTCCATTGCCTGCGCTGCTGTATTACTCGAGTGGCCAGAGTCACTGAATTAGTCCTGCCTTAGCCAGTTCTACATCTGCCTTCTCTAAGGCATCCCTATCCAATCGGTGGGTGTGTGCATGTTCTTTACACTGGTCTTCTAATTCTAGAACTTTTACTTTCAAATCTTCTACATCCTTATCTAATTCCTGTATTGCTTCAAAGAACAGCCATCCGGCTGCTCCCACACCCTCTTTCACCTTTTTCCCCTTATCCTCCAATTTTAAACCTGATAAGGCCTTTGCTAGTTCCTCAGGGTCTACTGGTTTTACTGGTGAGTATTTTGGGGAAGGCGGAGGTGAAACTTGACTCAATACCTTAGCAAGGGGGTCCCATTTTCCAAACAATGCTGGCAACTCAACATTTGCCCCTCCCTTACTTTTGGTATCTGTAAGATGTTTCTTATTCAACCCTACACCTATATGCTTTAATGGAAAAAACATTGGCTGTTGTGACATGTCTACTGCAAACCACAGACCCTGCTCGCTGCGCCAACTGTTCTGGTCTGATTAGTAAATTCTGTGGTTAATACAGTATTAGAGATGACACAAGAGACCAAGGCTCAAACTTTAGCAATTTTATTTTTAGCTTTTAACAATTAAAGTTATGACAAAATAAACAATTGACTAGTCAATCATGCAAAATCTAACCTATAACCTATCACATTAACAATTATAGAAAACGGTTAAATCATGTACTTACAAGCATATGCAAAAAGAAAATCATCTTTGCCACTGATAGGGGGACTCAGAACCTATTCAGTACTGCTACCTGTTCAGTCAAGACAGGGCCGACACTGGCAAGAAATGGCTGTATGCTCAGTTCAGGCTCTTGCTTCAATCAGATCCGGATGATGATGAGTTCCAATCTATTGTCAGCCTCTGAGCCTTTTATAGGTTTGAATATGCCATAGGGTCAGTAAGTTCAGCTGATGACACCTAGGCCAACAGTTTAATCATAAACTGTTGGCTGATGACATTCAGATCACCAGTTTAATCATGAGCTGATAAAATATTTTAGAATATTACAAATCATTTCCTAAGTTGTCAACAAGTCCCGTAATGTCTAGTTTTATGCATTACTTCATCCTTTTAGAAGGCAGTTAGCCCACAAACTTGTGATATAGTTCCTCTTTGAAATCCCCCACTTTCTGGTAAACATATTTTAAGCTGACAAACAAATTCAAGGGTTAACTAAAGTTCAGTTATACCAGCATCAGTGTGCAAGGCTTGCCTTTGAAGCATAATTCTTTCAGGTTTCATGTATTCAATTAGCAGCATATGGCATTAAGCAGCATATCATGTATTTATTCAATTAGCAGCATATCAATCTAACATCAAGCACACATATATACACACAGCAGTTTAATAGCTTGAGGCATGAAAAATCAGGTAAACTGTGTGGATCAGTCACACCCATCCCTCCTTTTTTTCTCTCTTTTCCTTAGTCTTTATTCTCCTCCTCAATTAAGTTACCACTGCCATCCTAAATATTTAGATACTATGTAACCAAATAATTTATTCCTGTTCTCTAGCATGAAATGAAATGAAATTGTAATTGTGTCTTCTTTACTATGATTGTATATGTAACTAAACTATGTAATGCAGAGCTTTTCATCCCTGGCCTCCACTGAAAATGGGCTCCCTGAGTCCAGTGGACCTCCCTGGTAATAAAACTGGAAATAAATAAATTATATATATATATATATATATATATATATATATATATATATATATATATATATATATATATATATGCTACTATTTACACTGTCATGTAGGACTGTATAACAACACTGTACTCGAACCTTATCAGAACACAAATAGAGTATAATGGTGTCTTTTGCATGTACTTTACCAGACACATGCAGCAGCTGGAGAGACCACAGGGGTTTCTCACCAAGCACAGGGCCTACAAACTATGCTATGATGTACGTGGATAGACTGAAAGCCATGTCATTGTAATCTGTATCATATAGGATGAGATGACTTCTGCCTGGCTTCCAGGCCCATCTCTGACCCTACCCTGGTGGGCATAGTGCATATCCACAAATCAGATATAGCTGACAACACCAGCAGTGTCTGCTGAGGAGAATAGGGTAATAATAGTGTCACCCATGCTAGTGTAAAAGGCTCTCTGTAATGTCAAGAAAGAGCACAAACATACACACACACACACACACACACACACACACACACACACACACACACACACACACCAGTTGACTGCAGTTTGAATTTAATCCCTACCTAAGTACACAGACTACAGACTTTTATATTCAAAGCAAGCATCACAGCTCAAGTCTGGCTTGGAGTGTCTTAGACAACACTTTATAGCTGATGATATCAGCAGTGTCTGTTGAGGAGAACATCATTATACTGGTGTCCCACATGCTGGTGTAAAAGGCTCTGTGTAATGTCTAGCAAGAGCACAAACACACACACCCACACCCCAGTTGACTGCAATGACAATAGAACCCTTACCTAAGTACACAGACTACAGACCTCTGTATTTAAGGCAAGCTCCACAACACAAGTCTGACTTTTACGAGACTGCAGATCATCTTATAGTGGATGACATCAGCAGGGCATGCTAGAGAGATGTTGAGGTGCCTGCATGAAATGGATGTGTAGGAATGTGCAACTATCAAAATACTGTAAATCCATGGGATTGGAGTGGTAACTGTAGGATATACACTACTGCTCTTTAGGCTAGACACACACACATAGCTGACAGCAGTGAGAACAGAACCCCTATCTATCGAAATACACAGACTACAGAACTCAGTACTTTACGCAAGTGCCATGGTACAAATCTGACTTTTACAAGACTGTAGGTCAACTTATAGTGGATGACATCAGCAAGGCATGCTGGAGAGAAGATGTTGGGAGCCCTGCATGAAATAGATGTGTAGGCATGTGCAACTATCACAATACTGTCAATCCATGAGATTGGAATGGTAACTGTAGGATACATACTTCTGCTGTCCGGGCTAGACACAAACACACACACACACACACACACACACACACACACACACACACACACACACACACACACACACACACACACACATATACACAGTTGACTACAGTGAGAACAGAACCCCTACCTATATAAGTACACAGACTATAGAACTTAGTACTTTATACAAGTGCCACAGCACAAGTCTGACTTTTACAAGACTGCAGGTCAAATTATAATGGATGACATCAGCAGGGCATGTTAGAGAGAAGATGTTGAGAGGCCTGCATAGGTTCATAGCTTCATGGGTTCATAAGAGGTTACTAGCCTAATGGCCTTAGGCCATTTACAAACCTAGCCGTGTAAAAACACAAGTATCCTTATTGAGCATAGTTAGATGGTCATTGTTAGCAGACCGATTTTGTGATCAGCACCTGCTCCTGTCCATGAGGGACATAGGTGCCACCCCAGAGTGAATTTGCAATCACCCATCCAGTTGTCAAGGTTGAGCTTGAATAGTGTCATTAAGGACCACTGTTTCACATGCAGTAGGAGCCTATTACAGAGGAATGACAATCACTGGGAGATATATCTGTCTCCCCAGCATATTCTGTTTATGTCACAGGCTAGGTCGAGATACCTGAAGCAAGTTATTCTTGTCCTGTTAGATTTGCAGATGTCCAGCATTCCCAGTAGGGCAGGATCTGAGACTGCTCTGTAGGCCAGGCATAGGCCACCTCTCAGCAGCCTGCATAATACAGAGTACAGTGACATGTCTTTCAGTCTTTCCATGTTTGTCATGTTTTGGATGCCCTAGATTCTCTCAATTACAAACCATTGTGTTTCCTTTAGTTGCTGCAGGTGTCTGGTGAGGTACAGACAGTAGAGAGCATTGTACTCAGTGGTCTGATAAGGGTAGAGTACAGCAGAGCTATGACATCCTGGGTCTTGGATGTGATGGCCTTATTTATGAGATGCACAATGCAGAATGTGTGTCTCACCACTATGGGCATATAGTGATTGAAGTGTAGATTGCTATCATGGGTTCCCAAGTCTTGCAACACTGTGTTTGAGCTTAGAGAGGTGCTATGTATATCATAATTAGCAGGGGTTCGTCATTGCCAAGGGGGTCGATGAGGCATTTTTTGCTTTAAGTTTCAGTCCATGAGTTTGGCACCAATCATTTGTCTGTGTCAGCCCCTTCTCTAATACGTTAACATAGTTGGCGGACTCTATATGACTGCATCCACTTGACAGTCATCTGCAAAACTGATAAGCCACAGGCCATCTACCTTTGCCTGGACTTCAGAGAAATAGTTTCCAAACAGTTGAGGGCTCAGCACAGATCCTTCTGGTGTTCCACTGGTAAGGGGTCTAGTAGTGGAAGTGCAGTCCCCCAACTTTGACAGCGTGCATTCTGTCAGTGATCCAGTTGGCTATCCATCTAGTAATGTATGGGTTAATCCCCAGATGGGAGAGTTTTTCTATGATACCTGAATGGGGATAATGTCAAAGGCCTTGGATAAATAAATATAGCTGTATGTCCTGTTATCTTTCATCCAGGTCTTTAGGGTCATTATCAAAGGAGTCCACAGTGTATAATAAGCAAGATCTACCCTTGATAAAAGTGAAATGAGTCAGGTCAATGTGTTGAAGGTCACCGATGTCCCTGAGGATAAGGTCCATGCTGATCCTTTCCCTAGCCTAGCAAATAAGGCTTTTTAGGCTTACAGGTCAGTAGTTCTAGTAGTTCTGCATGTTGCCAGACTGGCGTGCATTGCATATCACAGAAGATTTGATATTAATGTCTATGTTGTAGGTGATATATGTGTGGAAAAGGTACTGATACACCACGGTTGCAGTGCTTGGGTGAGGCAACACATGGATGCATTGTAAATATGTGAAATATTGTTAGATAGGGCCTGTGATGAAAGGAGGTATTGCCAGCACAGCTAGCTGGAATTTTGTAAATAATATGTCATTTGTCAATATCAAACTGATTTATACAAGATGCTTGTGTTTCAAATGTATTAGAACTTTATGTCATAGAAGATGCTGGTGTTACAAATGTATTAGAAATGTATGGCATAGTATATCAAACTGATTTGTACAAATGTTTTTGTTGAAAAGGTATTTGTGAAGTGTTTGTGTCTGAACTGTATCCACAGTGTACCTTACTGGCGAGAACAGAAATGTACATGCAATATTGTAACTGTTTAAATGTATAGGTTTTACTCCTTCCCCTTGTTGATCCTGCTGAAGCTTTTTTCTCAGGATGATATTGTGTAACATGGCACATACTGTGAATATTTCAGTACATGTCCATAGACTGTGCTGTAGGGCTCCCCCAGATGTATCTCAGCACCGGAACCATGATTTCAGCAGCCTGAACACATGCTCTATGATTTTTCTGATCTGAGTGTGTGCCTCATTATGGCATTCTTCAGTGGGTATGTGTGTATTTCTGATGGGTGTCATCAGCCACGGTTCTTGTGCATAACCTGCATCCCCCAGTAAATTACCCTGTGGGATATCTCACCAGTGAACATCTGATATAGTTGGGAGGTATGCCAGATATGTAAGTTGTGGTAACGCCATTGTTGCCAAAACACACATTCAAGATGATTCCCTTGAAATTACACATGATTTGACAGGTAATAGAATGAAAGCCCTTTCTATTAATGCAGAACTTTCCTTGTTCCCCAGGTGGTGCCTTAATTTCTACATGTGTGCAATCTATGCCACCCAGTATTTCAGGGTAGTGTGCTACAGGGTAGAACTCCTGCATATTTCTGGCCCTATCCTCAAGAGTATGAGAAAAATGTATGTGGTCACTAGCATGTTGGAGCATAGCATTCAAGAGTTGATGGAGGGTCCTGGAAGCTGATGCTTGTGACACTCCCAGCTTTGTCCCCTTTTGGTCTCTGTGAAAGGTACCTGTAGCTAAGATTCTAAGTGCTACACATGCCTTTGTCTTCAGTGGGATGGATTCCCCTTGGTTTGCCCTGGCTCTGAGTTGAGGATGACACAGGTTGCAGAGTTCCTGTAGTGTGTCGCTATCCACCCTGTAGTGTTCTACAATTTCCACTTCATGTAGATTGTGATAAGTTACCTGGGGTCTGAAAACTCTTCTCCTTCTTTTCCTTGGTCTATTAGCAGCAGCAGCAGCTTAGACTTCAGCCTGTTGCACATACACATGAATTAAAGCAACAGCAGCCCCTAACATTGTTTCTCTGTAGACTCCTTTCCATGGCTGTATTCCAATAGGTTTTGGAATTCACAGGAAAAAATAGCACTGAGTCTACACGGTTGCTTTATAGCTTGTTGAATATCTCCTCCATCTTGGATTGGTTGATTAGCATACAATTCAGCTGCTTATACTGTAATTTGCATACCACGGTGTTTACCTTGTTTGCACGGCTGTGCATGGCTCTACACACCATGTAGAGCTGCTTACTAAATCCAAAACGGTGTGCTACCACAGTGTAAACAGACCATCTAGGCTTTACTGAATCTGGCTACATGATTTCTACCTAATTGTGAGGAATTTTGAGATGTAGTTAAGTTTGAACCCTTGGCCTCATATGGAAAGATAGCTTAGCCTGAGATGATTTTTATAATTAAGTACATTGTGCAGTAGCAATTAGAAACCAAAAATGTTTTGTGTATCTCTACCAAAGTCAAAACGAAAGGTAACTATGCACCTTTAATATTTCAGTGTTTCGATGTTTTGTGGAATACTAATTCAGAGCCTAAGGTAGGCTATTTAAGAATTTGCAGCTATTCAAACCAGGAAAATGGCCTAACTTCAAACCATCCATATAACCCCTTCTTATACACTAGCATGTTATCTGAGTTCCTTACAAAAAGAAGTAACACATTCCACTGCTGTTCTGCCCAATAATAAAAAATAAAAAAAGAGTACTGGATGTTCTTAAATGGGGGGGGGGGGGGCATAAGTAAACTGTTATACACACAATATTTCAGCCAATAAATCATTTGTTAAGCACTTATATATCAATATAAAGTCACCTTGCATCACTCTATATCCCAAGAAAATAGTGATAAATGTTTTAATCTATACCTGAAGGGAAGATGTCTAACAGAAAAATAAATATCCTGTAAAGTTTTTTGAAGCCTCTTCAACTATTTTTAGTTGAGGTATATTATAAAGACAAAAGGATTCACAATACCTCAGTAGAGGTATAATTACAGATATGAAATATGGATTAAAGCATTAGCATTCCTGCTGGATATACACAAGAAGAACATTCCTAATTATACCGTATGAATTGATGTTAATGTTATTTAAGTGCTCGTTGTTTAAATTTTTCTTAAAGACAGACAACTGTCTACCAATATTCCCAAATCCTTAGTGCCCTTAGTCACTATTAAGATATGATAATTCAAAAACATATGGATTACCATTTTTATTTGCTGAAATACAGAAACTCTGTACTTCTTAACATTAAATTTCATACCACTTATTTCTGACCACTCCAGTAATGAACCAAAAATATTTGTATAACATTCTGGCCAAAGATGCTGCTTACTATGTCATTAATTTTGGTGTTACTGTCAAATTTGTTTTTACATATGTTGTTATGTACTGGCAGCCTTTAAATACATTCCAAACAACAGTGGGCCCAGTATGGACCCCTGGGGGACTCCCATACTAATGTTCTTAGTGCCTGAAAAATTATTTATCCTAATAGTTAAAACCACTGGCCACCCATCTAACTATATATGAGTTAACATTCAGTTGTTTCATAACTCCTATAATTTCATCATAAGGACTGTAGTAAAAGCCTTAGCAAAATCCAACTAAATTATCTAGGCAGAAAGGCCCATACCTAATGTGCTTGTAATGCTTGAGTAAAAACTAATCAGATTTGTCAAACATGAATGCCCAGACAAGAATCCATGTTAGTAAATATCAAAGGCTTGAAATGTCAGTGATGTAAGCACATAGCTAATAGATTTCTTAAAACACTTTCCTAGGATACTTAAGATAATGGTCATGAAATCGTCTGGAGAAGAATGAGAATGACACAGGTTTGGGAGCAACTATTGCCACTTTCCATTCTCTTACAATAATGCCAAACTCCAAGAATCTCTGAAACAGGTCAGAGAAACACGGGGTCAGTGACTCAATAATATTATCTCAAAAATAACCATTTAACCCATCAGGTCCAACAGCTGAAGTTAACTTGATAGATTTTAATACCTTTGGGGTAATACCACTAGTTAAAATGGGGCACTCATCTATATCATCAGTATCCCTGGATATACCTTGTTACAGTTCGGGAAATTATAAAGATGTTTCTTGTTTAAAAAAAGAGCAGGAAGTGAATAATTTATGTAATGCTGCCAAGGTTATATGATATATAGCAATATATGTGAAGTACAATGTTTGTTAATGTTAATTTAATACAATTTGATTACTTCTGTTTAAATGTAGACTTGCCTATGTCAGAAGTGATTATTCAATAAAGGTGTTTAAAAAAAAGATTTGACCACTTAAAAAAAAAAGTATCGGCCAATATATTGACTGACCTTTCTGGTTCACTGATTATACAGTCTTGAAAGTCTATACTTATATTTGAGGCCCCATCTATCCCGGTCATCAAACTGTAATAAATAAATACATAAATAAATGTAAATTCATAGCTAATTGCTGTTCATAGTAACTGTTCCCCCTCTAACTTTTTTCCTAAAAATCTTTTAGCTATTTTGTATTTGCAGATGTTTTCAGCACTTAATTTGACTATGAAATTTGTATAAATTTGGAGAAAAATGTCCATCTTTGTTTGATACTAAAGCTATTCATAACTGACTGCCACTTCCGTAATTGTTGGCAATAAAATTGTAGCTGAACTATTTCCAGACAGTACTCCTGAATGTTCCCTACCTGCAACATATGCAGTGAACTCACTAGATGCACAACAGAAGTCAGAAGAGCCTAATTCTGATTCAGTAGGTTCATAGGTGTGTACTAGGCTAATGGCCCTGGGGCCTTTACAAGCTTAGCCATAGAATTTCCCTGGCATAGTGCCACCTGACCTTAGTTCCCAATGCCTCTGTCGAGTAGAGCCACTGGAGTTATCCCTGGGGTGAATTTTCTGTTTCCCATCCACTCATCAAGATCTCTCTTGAAGACGGTCAGCGAGGTGCTCTGCTTGACATGTATGGGAAGTCTATTCCATAGCATGGGTAGTCTCTGGGTTAAGAACCTGTCCCTCCAGCATGTTCTGTTAATTGTGGTAATGAGGTTGAGGTCTCTGGAGTGTGTGGTGTGGAGGGACTAGGATTTCTTTAGATATAGCATTTCTAACAGAGCTGGGTCAGACATTGCTTTGAAAGTCAAGCAGAGATCACCTCGAAGTAGACGATATGAGACAGAGAATAGTTGGAGTTTTTTTGCGTCTGTCCATATAGGACAAGTGTTTAAGGCCTAGGATCCTCCTTGTGAGGAACTTTTGCAGCCTCTCCAGTTGTTGCAGGTGTCTAGTGAGGTACATGCCAAATGGGGCATTGTACTCGATGATTGGCCTAATGAGGGAAGGGTAGAGGGAGACAATGACCTCTTTCTTCCTGGATGCAAAACCCTTAGTAATGAAATGTGCCACATTGAAGGACTTTTGGACCACAGTGGCAATGTGGTAATCAAAAGAGAGGTTGCTGTCAACCTGGGTTCCCAGATCTCTTATAACTCCTTCTGTGTTCAGTGGACTACCATCAATGTGGTGATACATGGGAACTAGGTTTTTCCCAAAGGGGATGACGACACATTTTTTGGCATTGAGCTTAAGGCCATGGTTCTGACACCAGTCGTTGGTCTCAGTGATGCCATTCTGCAGGATGTCAACATCACTTGGGGAGTTAATAATAGTGCCCAACTTGCAATCATCTGCAAACTTTGTCAGCCAGAGTCCATTTGTGTCAGTCTGGACTTCAGAAAAGTAGATACCAAACAGGAGAGGACCCAGGACCAAACCCTGTGGGACTCCACTCGTGACTAGTTGGCAGTCTGACTTGGAGTCAGCTACTTTCACACTGTGGGTTCTATCTGTGAGCCAGTTTGCAACCCACCTAGTGATATAGGGGTTGATGCCTAGCTTAGTGAGTTTTTCTATGATTCCTGAGTGGGGAATAGTATCAAAAGCCTTGGCCAGATCAAGGTAAGCTGTATGAACCACCTTGCCTTCATCCACAGCTCTGGTGACTGACTCAAAGAAGTCGACCAAGTTGAGCAGGCATGATCTACCCTTCATAAAACCAAACTGTGTGGGATCCAGAGTTTGGAGATTCCCCATATCCTTGTTTATTAGGTCCATGATGATGCGTTCCATAGCTTTGCATGTCAGGCTAATGGGATGATAGTTCCCAGGGTCTGTAGTTGCTCCTGTTTTGTGGAGAGGGATGACTGTAGCAGTGTGCCATTTGGTAGGGACAAAGCCTGAAGTGAGGCTGTGATTGAACAGGGAACACAGATGATGTGCCACTTCACTCTGTAGTTCATGTAGAACACAACCAGGGATGTTGTCAGGTCCCATAGAAGCTGTATTCCTTGACTTGGACAGTGCTGTTTTAATCTATGCAGCAGTAATACTGGGTGCCTGGCAATTTACTGGTATTGTGATTGGCCCTTTGGGGGGGGGTAATGTTGGCACTGAATCTGTCGGCCAGTATACTGGCAATATCTGTTGGCTTGGTAGCCATTGTGCAGTAGCTCACAGCAAATCTGGGTATTGCCATGGAGATTATTTACATAACAATAGAAGGCCTTGTGGCTGTCTTTACTATCTGCTGCAATTCTGTTTTCATAGCTTACTTTAGAGGATTTGATGAGGGATCTCAACTTTTTGTTGAGGCTGATAAGGGAGTTTTTCCAGTCTTGGGACTTCACCTTATTCTGCATCAGTTTCCTCCTTCTGTTGTAGAGTTTGTTTATGGCAGGGTACCACCAGATTGGCTTACTTTGTTTGGAGGAGAGCATCTTGGTTCTATTGGGTATGGTGAGATCCATGCATTTGTGTACGTGTTTGAACAGTGCATTGGTGTATAATTAGGCAGTCATACAACTATTTTCCATTTGCATGGGTGCCATGAAGTTAGCCGCCTCTGCTCTTAGGAGCCCAAAGTTAGCTTTGGAGAAGTTTTTCATGGTGGTTACCTTTGCAGGGGGTGGAGGGGATGTGGATTTCCAAGGTGATTAGTTTGTGGTTGGATCTAACCAGGGAAGAGCTGACTATTGGTGTAGAGCAATGGTCATCCATGTTAGTAATGACCAGGTCAAGGATGTTGCTACCTCTAGTGGGGGTAAGAACAAGCTGGTCCAGGGCATTGGAATTAATGAACTCCAGGAAACGTTGGACAAGTGTATTGGTACATGAATATTTTTCCCAGTTAATGGAGGGGTAGTTGAAGTCGCCTAGTAAGAGAGTGTTAGGTTGAACCCTATTATTCTCCAGGGTGCTTAGGAACATGGAGTGTGAGTCTTGGGACATGGTTGGGGACCTATAGCAGGCTATGACCTGAATCACTGTCTTACCCAATGTTAGCTGCACCTGAGTTATCTCTGATGCAATATGTTGGATTACCAGTCTGGAGGTGTGCGCATCTTCATGAATATGGAAACACCACCGCCTTTGTAGCTTCAGTCCAAGTTCTGGGGCCGAAAGGTGTGGAATGAGTTATAGCCTGGTAGTGCAGGGGTGCTTTCTGCTGCCTTGAACCAGGTCTCTGTTACAGCACAAATATCAATGTTCTCCATTTTAAGGAGAGCTTCGAGTGAATGCATTTTGAGATTTAGACTTATAGCATTGAGCAGCATGACCCTCAGATTGCATTTGTTTGTAGCTGTTACAGTGGTAATTTGGTCTATGGAACACCGCCTAAAAAGGCACTATAGGGGTGGCAAAAGCTTTGGCCAGTATCCAGAAACCCAGGATGGACAGATGCAGGCCATATCTGGCAAAGCATCGTGGTCTGTCAATCATGTCATCCCAGGCAGATACTGGATCCCCTTAGAATGACACCAGAAACTCAGCCAATTGTTGTAATCAATCATTTTCTGCTTGTACTGTGGTATCTTTCTGGATGATGGTAGGATGTTGCTCAGGGCTAGGGTCATATCCGCCAGGGCTACATAATCCGAGAGCTCCTCCCTGTCTCTTTTCATGTAGTCTAGGGAGGTACGTCGCAGATCATTCACACTTACATATGCAATGACAGAGTCATATTTGTACCTGTTGTTGAGAAACCTGAGTGCATGCGTTATGTGATGGATCCTGGCACCTGACAGGCAGCTGACTGTTACTTTCTTCTTATTCAACCTAGTGAGTGGGACATCAGTGTGCCTCACTATCGACTCACCTATGACTAGTGTGTTGGGCATGCTGTTTTGCTTTAGGGGATTTGGTTGAGTGGCACACTGTTTAGGAGAGTTATGTGTCTCGTGATTAGAGTTGTGTTGTGGTGGTTGAGTGCATTTTTGCCTTGGAGGTCTCTGCTGCTTAGGTAGATTTTTATTGAGAGCCTCCGTGAAGGTGGGTGTGTGGTTTGTGTTTTTATGTGAAGGCGGTGCTGGTATGTGTTCTGGAGGGCTATGCGTTCCATGTGGTGTGGTGCAAGTGTTGACCTTCTCCTCTTGACCAGCTATTCCAGTCTTGGCTGGAGAGTGCATGCCTTCCAATTTGGATATATAAGTGCATCTCTCCCAAGTCTGAGTGTTGGGAGGTAAGAGGAGTGGGTTGTCGATGTACATGAGGCAGTTGCTACAATATCTCAGGATGCTCAAGTTCACCAGGTTAATAGGAGAAAGCACAGGGAACTGACATTTAGACATGCCTGGAGGGGTGGGCATTGATAATAAGTACTGGATCTGTTTCCTTGTAGAATGGTTAGTGTTAGTAGCACTTTTGTGTGCTACAATAATTGCTACAAGAAGTTTGGTAAATTGCTAGACTAATAAGCTAGTATAAGTGCAGGAGAGGAGAAAACTAGTAGATCTAAAGGACAAATTGAACAGCAGACTTTGGCACCGCTCAGGAGCTTACAAACAGTCCTGGATGCAGCAAGTCTGCATCTGGACTAGACTAGTTACAGGAAAAGTGGGAAACAAGCACAAACACAGGCTTTTATACCAGAAAGTTGAGAGGGATGGAAAAACTGCCCAAACAGTAAACTACAATTTCTGGGCCAGAAACCACTGCTCTTGTGGTAGATAGGCTACCTAGTGCTTACCACTCCCACTGATAAGCTTGAAGGCTTCCCTCCAACACAGAAAGGCTTGGGGGGCTCAGAAGCTTACAAACAGTATTGGATACAGAAAATCTGTATCTGGACTAGACTAGTTACAGGAAAGGCAGGAACATTTTTTTTAGTAAAGTGGAAAAGGAGAAAGCAGGAACAGAAGATAATTCAAGGTTAAGAACCTAAGTGAGTTGGCCTTCTCAAATGTTCTCTCTGTTTTAGGTAGAATGAGGTAATGGCACTAGACTGGGAGGAGTGTCCCAGATCATATTTACAGTATGGCTGGGCAACTGCAAAGCCACCAAGTATAAGAATAAGACACCAATAGGGAGAGCGGGTGAGAAACTTATTACAGCTGCTAGCTGTAGCCACTAAATGAAAGTTTTAAACAGATAAATGAGCAAGAAGACTCTAGAGAATGGTTTTAACTGCAAACAGATCAGTTGTATGATACCTAACTAGAAAACAGAAACCTCATAAAAAGCACAAAAGCACAGATAGAGCACTCACAAACCGAAAATACAACTCTCAGTATGAAAAAGTAGTTTACAGTTAAGTAATTCAGTAAAAATGCAATTAGAGTAATGAAACAGTACATAGCAATGAAAAATACAGTTAAAGCAGTATAAAACCATAGGTTCCATAGGTTCCATAGGTTCATACTAAGCTAACTGCCCTTGCGAGCCATTTTAAGCCTAGCCAATTATCCTTTGTGAGACTCAAACCCTGCACCTTGTGTTTGTAAGGCAAACACCTTAACCATTAGGCCACCCGCCCATCCCTAACAGTACATAAATGCAGTGAAACAGTAAAAAAAGTTTTATAACATTGCAATATGTAGTAGATTAGCTGTATAGCACAATTATAAGAGATAAAGAAGTGCAATTCAATGAAATAAGTGTAAAAAATAACTTATTCTGCTCTTGGAATCTTAAGGAATTTCTGCTTAGTCCCAATGATGAGTCACCAGTTCCACAGCCTGGTAAATACAAGCACAGCCCCTTACAGATGCAGGGTTTATATACCAGAAAGGATAGAAGAATCTGGAATCTCAAATTACTACTCACTCCTACTAGCCCCTGCTATTACACCAATCATTCATGCTAGAAAAGGTCAGGAAACCCTGTTACTCTCAATAATAATGAAGACAATACACTATCAGCAGAAAATGGCTGCCAGAACCACAGGAAACTCAACAAACAAAACTACCAGGCCTGAACAACAGCAGGCCTCAATCAAAATTACCTGAGTAGAACACAGAAACCTCAATAAATGCACAGAAAGAGCACTCACAAACAGAAAATACAAGTCTCAGTATGAAGCAGTAGTTTACAGTTTAGTAATTCAGTAAAAATGCATTTACAGTAATGCACACTATTATAGCTGCTAGCTGTAGCCACTGAATGAAAGTTTTAAACAGATAAAGGAGAAAGGAGTCTCTAGAGAATACTTTTAACTGCAAAACAGATCAGTTGTATGATACCTGACTCAAACACAGAAACCTCATAATAAAAGAACAGATAGAGCACTCACAAACAGAAAATACAAGTCTCAGTATGAAAAAAGCAGTTTATAGTTAAGTAATTCGGTAAAAATGCAATCAGAGTAGTGAAACAGTATCTAGCAATGCGAAATACAGTTAAAACAGTATAAAACAGTACATAAATGCAGTGAAACTGTAAAAAAGCTTTATAACAGTGCAAAATGTAGTAGATTAGCTGTATAGCACAATTATAAGAGTTAAAGAAGTGCAATTCAATGAAATAAGTGTAAAATCTGACTTATTCTGCTCTTAGAATCTTAAGGAATTTCTGCTTAGTCCCAGTGATGAGTCACCAATTCCACAGCCTGGTAAATACAATACTACAGTTTGAGATGCAGTTTATTACTAAACCAAATAACACTTAAAATCTTAACTTCCCTGGTGGTGTCTTTCACCACGTGAGTATATTTAAACAATAAACTATTTTCAATTAATAACAAATAATATTTTAGTTAGTAAGAATGCATTTATCGGTAGACAGACACAGGCAAAGGTAAAAACTAGTAATCTGCTACAACAGTTTTACAAAAGAATAATCTAGCTCCAGCCAAGACTGTCACAACCTATTCTTGGACAGCATGAAGGTTATTATAGTAAACATATACACATTATGTACCTTATACATAAAAATTCAGTTTAAGTCCATTCTGTCCAAGTTATTCTTTTGGCTGTAACACATGCCATCTATAAAAAGCCACTCTGCTCTTTGTAACTTTGTAACGTTTTTTGAGAGAAAAGCAAAAGAATAAAGAATTGCAGTACATGCCTAATTATACTGTGAGATAAATGGGATGGCCCAGCACTTCTCTGAATGAAAGGTCCTGAAAACTAGCTTTTATTCCCTCTCATGTAAACTGGCAAATGTTCAAGAGTCTGCCAATATCTCCACAGCTGAAAAGATTTAAGCTTGAAAAAGAAGAAAGCAATATTCCCTGTCCCTGAGTTTTGTTTAATGTAAATCAGAATTTAGTTATTTTATGTAATGTCAATAACTCCATCTCACAGAACAGCAACCAAGCCTGACCTTACTGTAGTTTACTATTTTTTAAAGTAAAAATAATGCAGAGGTATGATCACAGTTGTCTGATACTGGGGTGGTTGTGCTGGTGCACTTCTGCTCTCCAGAGCTGCACCCATTTCAGAGCACTGTTGTAAACATCAAAGATCGAAGTAATACTAATTTCATAAACTTTAATTGTACCTTCACTAAAGAATGGGATCCATTCATTTCATGGTATTAGAAACACTAAATATATGGAGAAATTAAAAAAGACAGGAACACATATAATTACTACATGATGTTAGATCATGAGCTGAGGTAAATTATATAATGCATTTTAGTAGGATTTACAGCTTCTCTGTTATTACCATGTGCAACCCAATACTGTGCCACAGTTTGAACAAACTTTTAAATATTTGTATCACAATTTATAGAACATTTGCATTTTCAAATGCTTCAGTGAAATTAAACAATTTTGTCTTGAAGACTTATTTTCCAAGTCAGATTGTCACTGCATATTTTCAACAGTTTTTATAATAATTTCAGTCCAACTTTTATTTTAAAATATCGGAGTACCCCAGTGAAAACGTGCCATTTCATTTTGTAACAAAATGTGTAACTTTTTAGATTTAATAATTGGTCCTGATCTGGATATCCCCCCATAAATGGAATTTGGCATTTTTTCAGCAGAATATCAGCACATACACAACCTTGCTTATCCCTAAAGCCGAGACATTTCTGCTTTGTAACTTGAATCATTTGGATCTCAGTCCTTACTCACATCTAAACATATTAGTAAGTGCCATCACCAGCCAAGACCAACACCAACATTGTCTGTATTGTGTAAGAGAAAAGCATGATACTGAAAACTGCCATGAATGCAGAATTTCAAGCCAGCTAATCGCTAAAAGAGGGAATAAGGTCCATTCTACAGAGATGGTAACATTTAATAGCTCTTCACAAGGTGAGCAGAAAGAGTTTCTCCTTGCAGCCACAAAAGTCAAACCATCACCAGAAATACAAACACTTGGTGGCCTGTACCAGCTTAGAATCTCTTTGAGATAAGTTTGCTGTTCAACCAGGCCCAAGTACTCTTCAGCCTATGAACTTATTATGAGTAGTAAGTGCTCAAGTCCCAACAGTCCTATTCTTGGGTTAAGGACATAAAGATTATTAGTGTATCTTTGAGTCCCACCTAGTGGCGGGGGTGGTATCCTGAGGTTTTGTACTCCTTTTTGTTTTTCATTATCTGAACCATGTGGGGGACAAGACTGATTTTGGAAACTAGTCTCTGGAGTCATTTTGTCCCAGATTGGGAATTCTCCTACTGGGACCAAACACGGGTCCACATGATTCAGCAGGTCCCTGTTGTGTATGGTCTTCCTACACTAGGACTCACATTTCAGGTCCTATACCTTCAAAGCATGGTGGGTACTTGAGTCATTGGGATAGGAGCATACCATGAGGGGATTTGGTCAGAAACCTGCATCAAGCTCAGCATAGGTCACTCTCTCTCTCTCTCTCTCTCTCTCTGCATTATAGTGCCTTTTGCTAGAGCATAATCCAGGCTCAGACAGATTTCCGTGGGAAGAAGCCTTGGGTTATCCTCATGTGGTAAGCACTCATTCTGTCATCTAGGAAGCATAAATACATGCTGATCCATCAACCAGGCAGATATGAAGATGACATTACAGGCTGCTGCCTGAGATAATTCATCATTTCACTAATCTTCTCAGTGTTGACGGCTGTCATCTCTTCAGCAGAGTTGTAGCAAGAGTAGGGCAAAGAAGGTGATTGCCCTGGGTGAAAGCTGTTGGGGAGCATGTTTGGAAGAGGTGCTTATTGACACAATCATTTAAACTAAATGACGGTCTGTGTAAAAATTGTGACAAGAAACTATTGTAGCTCTTTGTTACAGTTTAGCAAAAGGTGTTTGTAAATGTGCTACAAACAATTATAGTGTACTTAAATATAATAGTTCTGCTAATCCTGATCATCCCCTGAGAGCAGCAGAGGAGTAGCTGTAATCATTTAAGCAGCTGTGATAAGTGACCATCTGTTTAAGGATCCGTAGCAAGGAGTTATTATATCTTCTTGCTACATATTAGCAGAGGGGTTATAAAAGTGTTGCAAAGAGTTATGTATCCATTATAGTTCTTTTCTGCTTAGAAAAATGTTGCATATATATGTATACATAATAACATTTGTGCTCTTGATATGAACTTTTTTACTTAGTTGCTGTACTCTGGTCTGTGGGACCCCAAGGGGCATTGATAAGGTACCAAACAACCTTGCTTCAGCACTGCTAGACACCACAGCATTCTGCCACCTTGCCAGTATACAAAGGCTACAAGTCCTTGAGCAAATGTGGCAAGAATGATTGTCCCTCTGCTGTGTTGTGAGTCATTGTCCTCAATTATTCTTCTCACTTGTAATACTGCTGGGTCTGCATTGTTGGGACAGGCTTGAGGACCTTTTTGAGTCTGGGGTCAAAGATATCCCTCAGAAGACCATGCCTATGGCTTTTACATAAGGGTACCGTCACCCCAGTCCAATTTTAACTGTGCTGATATTTGGCTTGGGCCACAGGCTTAGGCATCTGCCTATATATGAATGAGAGTACCCACACTGTTAAGTATTAGTACAGAAACAAGTTTTTCTGTAGCAAGTCTCTGTGATTTCATTCCTGTCATTTCCACTGTCATCTAATAGACTTTCATGTGCCAAAAGACGAAAAGCTGCCCTTGGTATTAGAGGAAGACCCTCATATGACTCACACTGTTGCCAATACAGTGCTGTCAAAGTCAACTCCCTTAGTGGCTGTACTGCTATCCTGACTCCAGTCTATGACTGTCCATTGTGTGTGGTTCTCCGAGTTTGGCCAGACTTGGTGGAAACATCATTAAAGACTAATAGGCTGTAGATGTGGTCACTTTCAGCCGTATTCTAGAGCTCAATGGCCCTTCCCCAGAAGGTGTTCCACTGGTGGATTAATCCATTACAATGGAGCTTATGTTTGGTACTTGTCTACTGCTCAGATGGGCTAGAGACACTGCCCTAGTGTTGGAAGACAGATGTGGGGAATTTATCCTAACTCTTTCTAGTTCCAATAGAATAGATGATTTTTATTTTTTTGAAGACTAGATAATTTCTATTCTATCTGGAATTCAGTGACTTTAAAACACATAAAACAATCATTTCCAGATGGCCATGCTGCAGGAGATCATGCCCTTGTTTTTATGTGGGGTCTGGATGATGCTTCTGGATATAATGGATGCCTCTTGGCACAGATTACACCAGTTTGCCTTGTGTGGTCATCACTTGCAGTGCAAAGTATTTCCATGTGAGCTTTCCTCTGTACCCAAAGTCTTCACCATTGTGCTGGTAGTGGTGACCAAAGCCTTGTAGAATAAGATTGGGCTGGTATTCCCCTAGCTGAACAGTTGACTTCTGGTTGCTCAATCCATTAACATTACAGAAACATTCCTCCTTTGGCTGTTTCCTTCCATGCATTTCCTAGGGTTGAACATAAATTAGAAGATCTTTCTGTCCCTAGTTCAGAGGAAGCCCTTCATTGGGACTGAGTTAGATACACAACAATGCTAGTTGTTCCTGCCACTGGAGAAGGCACAGGAGGTCATGACCTTTGCATCCTGGGTGAGGATACAGTGCATGGCCCAGGCCTGGATTCTGTTATGACCATACCCCTCAACTGTCCATATTTTCACAGAATGTCCAGATTTTTGCCTCATTTTTTGTCTGTTCCTCTTAAAGTTTGTGATTTTAATGGCAAATAATTGAGGACTGAAGTCACTAAATAATGACAAACATTTGAGTTTCAAACTTCATACTCTTCAGAAAATGCAGCTAATACAACATCTATTATTGTGGCAAATGTATAAGTTTGTAAGAACAATATTAAAAACCTGTCCCTATTTTTAGGTCTTTATCCCTCTGTTATTTTTTTTCACTCTAAGAGGTTGAGAGGTATGGTTGTGCCTTTTGGGCATGATGGTAATCATGATTTTTCTTAGTGACATCTACACATTTGAGTATTTTGGTCTTGCAGTGCAGTTTAAAGGCCATTTGACTACATATTCACCACATCTTTGTTCCAGAAGCTGTTGAAGACTGGGTGGGGGGGGGGGGCAGAGGGTGACAGGGGCAGTTAGTGATCGAAAAAGGACATTTTTTTAAAACTATTTACTACCACAACATAGGTTCACTTGGAGGACATTTTAAGCTTAGCCAATTTCCATTTTGGTGCTTGAATTTACATTTCCTGATTTACCTATCCCATAGTTGATAATCGTATAGTGAGAATAAATGTGATCACACTGTAGATAATTTGAGGGGACCTATGTAAGGGATGCAGCATTTAGGAACTGCTTCTATCCTTTAGTGGCATGAGGGGTAATCCTGGAGTACATTTTCTATTACCCATCCTTAGCTCCAAGTTGCATTTGAATATGGACAGGGATGAGCTTTGTTTTACTTGAATGCATAGTCTCTTCTGGATATATATCCATCTCTCCACAACATTCAGTTTAGATACCTGGACTGAGTATTTCTGATGCCATTTGACTTGCTAATGTTCAGTAGGTCCCTCTGTATTAGGTCAGAGGATGCCTTGTATGTCAGACACGTCACCTCTAAGCACTCTGTAGGATACTGAGTATAGTGATAAATCTTTGAGGTGGTTCATGCAAGACCTACTGTTTAGGACTTGTATCCTTTTAGTAAGGTATTTCTGTTGGTATTCCAATTGTTGCATGGGTATGGACAGATACATGCCAAAGTGGGCATTATACAAGATAATTGACCTAATGAGGGCTTTGTAAAGGGGGACAATACCATCTCTAGATCTAGTCACAATCAATTAGTTTATAAACTGTGCAATATAGAAAGACTTTCTTATGACTCCGGGCAAATGTTGGTCAAAAGTTAGGTCACTGTACATACAAGTTCCCAAATGCCAAACAACTGGGTCAGTTCTCAGGGGGCATTGTCAATTTGGCATTTCCCTGGAGTAGATGGCTTCCCAAAGGATATGATAATGTATTTCTTGGAGTTTAGTTTCAATTCATGATTTTGGCACCAGTTATTGCTTAAGACAAACCTTCCTACATGATGGTTAAGTCATTTGGGGATTCAATAACTGCTCCTAGCTTGCAGTCATCTCAAACGTAGTCGGCCAAAGCCCTTTGGTATTTCCTTTAACTTTTGAGATGTGTATGCCAAACAGACAAACTCTCAGCACCGAACTCTGGGAGACACCATTGGTGACTGGTCTCTTCCTCTATTTTGATCTGCATCCTGTGAGCAAGCATATACATTCTTTGACTCACCTTCCTGATTGTATTAACCTGATTCTATTAAATTATATTCCTTGTATAAAACAGCACCACTTGTTAGAATGTGTTTTAAATTTGTAGTTTGGAACAGTCTTCTAGTGAGCAATGAAACAAAATGTATGAACCAATAATGACAAAACTACTCATTTCAGAAAATTTCAGCCATAAAAGGCCACTCAAACTTATGTCATTACAATCCACCAATATCAGTAAATATGCAACATCTCTGCAGAAGTGAGTCATCTAAATAATTCCACATTAAAGTGATCTGTAACTAATGAAGAGGTTGCTGCTAGCAAACAACGTTATATTTCATTGTTTAATCCACAAATAAAGTGCCTGTTGCCCTTGAAGAATAAATTGCATATGCTACATTAAAAATGATATACTAGTAATTTTGCAATGGGGAATGGATGGCAAACTGATAACGGGTTCATAGTTACTAAGTAACTCCTCCGAAGGAGGACATTCATAGGACTGCAGCATCAACTCCCATTAAAGTACAACACAGTACAGTATCAGTGATCCATCTGCATACTGTGGGAGTAGCATCCACAGCCTTCTGCATCAAAAGTAAGTATTCTATCTGTTGTGCTACTAACAATGCAAACAATGTAGCATAAGTAGCATTAAACTTCTCTTCCCCTGAAGCTCTCGGCTCCTTGTAAAATCCACTTGACGATCAAATGAATCTATCAACTTTGCAGCACAAGAAATCTGGAAAAAGTCAACATTTATTTTGGGGGGGGGGGCAAAGCCCCAAAACCAGGGACACATTTTAAATATTGGTTGTATAATCTTAGAAAGTTGCTAAAATAAAATGTTTTGTGTTACCATGTGTTTCCTGAAAGATAGGAAGACTGAAACTTAACGAGTTATCATTATTTAGTGAATTCACTTCTCACTGATTTGCCAGAAAAACACAAATTTTAAGAGGAACAGACCAAAAGTATGAGCCAAATATTCTGTGAAAATCTGGACAGTGGAGAGCTATGGACTCAACTCCCTGAATCACAAGTGGTGATATAGGTAGAGGATTCAGGCTCTGGGGCATTTTATACACACACACACACACACACACACACACACACACACACACACACACACACACACACACACACACACACATGCACGGTAGCAGCATAACTCCTGCTAATAAAAGAACAAAACACTCTTTACCGGCATGACTCTGGCAGTACCAATGGAACAGCGGCAGCATAATTCCTGTAACACAGAGCTATAAGGGAACAAAAACAGCTAGGTTAGTTAGTTTTACTTCCCTGCGCGAATCCACGTTAGAGTGAAAACTCCACTTCATTAATTTTTTCTGACAGGTCTTGCAGCTGTAAGGGGGGGTCTTCCACTCCCCCTTGCTCTATGCCTCTGGCACCCATGTCTTCGTGACCCTTTTGCTAGTGTCAGGCCACTGTGACTTGGAGGGTCTTCCTTTTTGCATCTGAAGCTATAGTAGACCTTAATGACAGAGAGTTAATTTGCAGGCTGGCAGCCTATGTTGTCTGCCGCATGGTGCAGATAGTAGGGTCTGGCATAATAGAGACTGGGCTCCACATCAACCAGTGGAGCTCAGTAGTATTCCTACCCCTGAAGGCCTTTTAGAAATAGTACTTTTGATGCCCTTCCTCTTCTGGTCTAAAAACAAGTCTGTTGTGTATAACAAAAAGAAGAATGGTCCTACCATGTGGATGGAGAACTTAGGCTCATTTGGCATTGGATCATAGACAAGGACATCTTCTTCCCAGCTGTTAACATTCGTGGGGAAGTGAGTGAGCTGACAGATGCTCTAAGAATGGTCTCCAAACCTATACTGGAGGTCTGGGTCCAGAAGCTGTATCTGATTAGAGGCTTTGGAAGTACAACACTCCACAGATCTACTGCTATGCCAAATAGGAGCATACAGTCCTGTCCTTCTTCTACTTACATCAGCATGGTAAGAGGGTTAAGTAGTGATGAATGTGTTTTCCATCCAATGGCATGAGAGATTCCTGTATATGTTCAACTATTCCTGCTGATCTCATCCGCTATTGAAAGTTGAGAATAGAAAAAGCAAAGCTCGTTCTCAATGGCAATGGTGAGTTTCAGTCTAAAGGTATTAGTAATGAATATCAGGTGTATGTACTCAGCCTCACACTCTTAGGACACTAGCTATTAGCTATCTGTGTGCATTATGATATTATGGAGGGCAGGACTGTTGTTCAACACTGGCTGTTCAAGCAGTTTCTTAAGAGTGTTGCATCTCAGTCTTTCTTTGAGGAGCCCATCCATACTATGATACCTGAACTTCATAATTTAAAAAAAAATCCATGACCTACCCTTCATCTAATGTCTGTTTTTCCATTATCATATGCATTTTCTCATTGCATTCACTCACAGTATGGTACCATTTTGTTATTTGTTTTGCTAATGTAATTAATTTCTGCTGCTGGCTATCTGACTTCTCCCCCAAAGTCCATTCACAGAGGCATTTCCTTTCCTTTGTAAGTAAATGAAATTAAATAAGGACTGAGATTTCTACCTACTCCTTCTAATTAACTCAGTTTGAAAAATCTTTCCTAGGTACTCATAATACATTAACTTCATGTAAAGAAAAAGTTAACCATAAAATAATACTTGCAACTTAATTTAAATAAAAATACTCACATAAGGAAATACACAATAAATCATTGTATCTAGTAGTAGTAGTAGTAGCCTTAAAATTAAACAGAATAAAAAACACAACCACATAAAAAGTAAAGCCACCATATAAATGCAAAGTTTATTTTATAAACTGAGTACAGCTTTCTGAGGTGTGGTTTATTGTCTGATAACAATATGTCCCTTGTGATAAAGGATCTCAACACAAGTACCTCATGCATTATTCTGCACTGGTAGATGCTGTTATCAGTCAATAAATATACCTCATTGTGTATTGTTCCTTACTTAAGCCATGGCCACCTTGTCCTAAGTACCCATCTCCACCAAACATTATTGTTTCAACCATGATTTGGGGAACCAGGCCACATTTCTAAAAACAGTACTCCATGTTTTGTCTTTGTGTGATTCTCTGGCTCCTTCTATCCTGATTCTGTTGGGATTCAACCCAGCACAGGACTCAGCAAGAACAGTCATCAGCTTTAAATATAACAGAAACATTCTTATTTAATGAGATAATCTACTAAAGGACTGACCTCCATGGGTTAATACTATCTCTCCATCCTCTTGTGGATGACTGGTCTTTTTTCAACAACAGCTTTACTGGAAAGGATCACCCAGACTCTGTGACAGCTTGCTGTGGGGAAAAAGGTTAGCTTGCTTTTTATTTCTTGTATTTTGTATTATTTTATTGCATTTTTCTATTTTGTATACTGTGATTTGTTTTCTTTACACTGTGTTTTACTTGCATTCTGCTTTTACCTGCATATTAAAACTTGAAAAGAGAGCACAGCTCACTCTTGTGAGTCAGACAAAAATTTTCCCAGCCTCCCACCCTGTTACTGTTGTGTTCTTAAACTCCAATGTCTTTCTAGTTGCCTTCCCCTTATGTTAATTTGACCATATATCTTGTTTGCTCTCTGCTTTTACTGGCTGGTGTAAGCACAAAATTATCATTTTGTGAAATCACCCCCTTCAATTATTTAAATTTATTGACCATCCTACTGTATTCCATAGTACTAGAATACAAAAGTGCCCACCCCTTTCAATCTATCTTGCTCTTTTAAAAGTAGTGGTTCTCCGGTAAAACTTAACTTTTTGGACAAGTTACACACATTCATATCTAACTGCTTAGTGCACATTGCAGTGCTTAGAATAAACCATTTTTTGTTCATTTTACCTTTAAGCATCTACTGCAAGACCAACAGTTATTGGAGCGCCCACATTCTACTTCTCACTAGTCCTCTTGGTATTAGTGCTTCTGTTTCTCCTGGTGAGAGAAGGAGTACAGTGACATTATTTCCTGGAGACCACTGATCACCAGAATGCATAATAACTGATTTATAGGTGACAGTTTGGAATCTGTGCTTATATTCTGATCCTGGTGAGAGTAGGAGCAGAGTGCATTGATTCCTGACTCTTTCTGGTTGGAGAGCGAGTGTCTGTGCTTAATGTACCTGATTGGTCTGGTTGCTATTCGAGGCATCTACCAGAAAATGGCTACAAGCTTGCAAACCCTTGCATCATCTGGGACAAGACTGTGGATCACCAAACTGGCTGTGGCCTTCTTCTCGTCTTGGGATTGGTGCTAACATTTTGCTTCTGGTGAGAGAAGAAGCAAAGGAGTATTGTATCCCAACAGAGTGAAGCTGTAGTGAGACCAGCATGAGTAGTAGCCAGGCAGTAGCTATTCATGCATCTCCCCTCTTTTAAACATTCTTGACAAGCTAATTCTTTGTTTTCAGTAAGCACTGCTTGATTTCTTTCTAACTTCAGAATATCTGCCTAAATACTTCATCCTTAAATTTTCAGGGTCTACGTATTAGTTTCCCCTCAAGTGTTTGGCAGTGCTATCTACAGACTCAGACACCTTGAGTGACATTTTTCCCATAGAAGTACAATTGTAATTTCTCCAATATCTAGTTGCACACAGGACAACTAGTTTGCAGTGACAAGCACTGTCCACATTGTTGCAAACCGGATACTCCTGACAGTGATTGATATTCTCAGTCCAACAGTCTAATCAATAAAAAAGTGTCTGTTGCCATGGATAAAAACGTTCCTACTGTCTCTGTTACCAGCTTGGTGGTTATGGGCACCCTGAGGCAATGTAGAAATTGTCTCATGTTTACTGACTACCAGTTAATTCCTAAACAAACTGATACGGTATGTGAAAGATGTATGTATACAACATCACTGGAGGCAAAGCTCTCACATAAAACTACTCCTAATGTCAGTAAGCTTGTCAGTAGTACACTGCTGCACCCATCACACACAATTCAAAGCAGACACATAGACCTACATATACTGAGGCACTTGCATGTAAACATTCCTAAACCACAAAGACCTCCTGGACAAAGTACACATAAGACATACCTTCAGCAGCCCCAAACGCACTCTTTCAGAACAACACGCACATCAACGCGTAGAGTTACATCTCATGGAGCCTCTACCTCTAAGCCCATAAGGCAAGTCATCACACAATCCAACATTCTAGTCATTGGAGACTCTATGGTGAGACACACTGATGTCCCTCTCACTAGGCTGAGTAAGGAGAAAGTTACGGTTGGTTGCTTATCAGGGGCTAGGATCCACCACATTACGCATGCACTCAGGTCATTGGATCACAATTATCAATATGATTCAGTCATAGTCCATGTGGGAGTAAATAACCTGAGACATACCTCCCTAGACTATATGAAGAAAGACATTGTAGAGCCTTTGGAATATGAGTCTCAGGCTGGTATGAGCCTAGCATTGAGCAGCATTTTACCTTCTCAAGGATGATGCTACAATATGAACAAAAGATGACTGACTTTAATAATTGGCTTAGTTTCTGGTGTCATTCTAAGGGGGTGCAGTATGTCAGCATGGAAAGAGATGGTCAACAGACCACACTGCTTTGCCAGGGATGGTCTGCAGATCTCCCCTCTAGGCTTTCGAATATTAGCTAAAACATTGTCTTCCCCCATAGTGCCTTTTTAGGCAATGCCAAACTGAAAGTGCTTCCGACATAGCAAATCAAAACTAAGAAAATCTAAAGGTATTACTGCTCAATGCTAGGAGCGTAAACAAAAAACTCCACTCCCTGGAAGCTCTCTTTACCCTAGAGAATGTGGATGTCTGTGCAGTCTCAGAGACGTGGTTTAAAGCCAGTGACAGCACACCAACAGTGCAGTATTATAATGCCTTCCACACATTTAGACCACCTACATCACAGGCAGGGACTAAAGGTGGGGATGTCTCTATTTACATCAAAAATAAATATATTTCAAGGCTGGTCAAACAAGACAATGCACTTCAGCTGCTCCATGTTCAAATCACCATAGATAAAATCCGATACCACTTCCTTGCAAGCTATCGGTCCCCCTCTTTGACACAGGAAACCCATACCATGTATTTAAACTTATTAGAAACACTAACCATCCAACCCAATACCATATTCATGGGTGACTTTAATTACCCCACTATTAACAGGGAATCCTACACGATACAAAACGTACATGCACAGAGCTTCCTGGATTTTGTAAACACAAATTCCCTGGACCAGATAGTCAATACACCAACCAGGGGTGCAACCATACTGGATCTGGTCCTCACTAATATGGGAGAGTACTGCACATCCCCTGATGTAATGCCTTCCCTGGAAAGGGCAGACTAGAAAATGGTCTCCTTTGAAGTAAAAATAAAACCTGGACCCCCAGCTAAACCAGGAATATTCAGGAACTATTCTAAGGCTAATGTCTTACTATTAAGTAAGAACCTGGCAACATTTCAAGCCCCTATAAACCCTGAAAACACTTCTGCCTATGCAGGACTGTTCGCTGAAACCCTGTACAAGCATGTTAATAGCTGTATAGAGGAAGCTGTACCCGCCAGGAAGAAGTATACAAATAATTCAAAAAACAAGCCACCCCGGTGGAATCACAAAATCAATTGGATGTATAACAGGAGGAAGAAAATTATGGCAAAAATTAGGAGGTGCAGCTCCCTGCAGGATAAAATCCACTCTCATTAAACTAAACAAACAACTCAGAGGACAAATAAAGTCTACCAAAGCCAACTTTGAGATAAGTTTGGCCTCCCAGGCCAAAGACAACCACAAAGTATTCTTTAGCTATGTCTGCAACCTCAAAGGCAATACACAATTGTGCGCAGACCTTTATTGAGCCAGAAGATATAGCAAACCTCCTGGCTGATAAATTCAGCTCCAGCTTTACTCCTCTTTCCCCCTCAACCTTCCCTCAGGAAATATCATCAAATATAACTCTCCCTACTATCACTAGGGAATAGGTCCTTAATGCTCTCTCTAAGACCAAGAACACTGCAACAATGGACCCAGACAATATCCCAGGATGTCTTCTAATTAGCATGAAACATGACCTATCAGTACCTTTGGAATTATTATTTAACTGTAGCCTCCAAACAGGCTTCATGCCTCATGAATGGAGAAAGGCAACAGTCATCCCTCTGCACAAAGATAGGCCATCTACAGACTCTGGAAACTATAGACCCATAAGTCTCACTAGTCTATATGTAAAGGATTATCATGGAGATGATCAATAGATATAGTAAACCTCCAGAAACTGGACCCAACCCAGTTTGATTTCGTAAAGGGCAGATCATGCCTATTCAGCCTGGTAAACTTCATTGAGAAAGTCAGCAAAGCAATGGATGAGGGAAAAATTGTTCACACTGCCTACCTTGACCTGGCCAAGGCATTTGACACAATACCCCACTTGGGCATTGTTGACAAACTCAAGAGGTTAGGTGCAGTCCTGTATGTCACCCAATGGATAGCCAACGGGCTCACAGACAGGACCCAGGAAGTTAGAATTGGGAAGTCCACCTCTACAAAGAGGTCAGTCACAAGTGGAGTTCCTCAGAGATCAGTCCTTGGACCACTCCTTTTTGGCATTTACTTCTCAGAAGTCAAGGCCAATGTCAGTGGTCTCTGGCTGACTAAATCTGCAGATGATTGCAAATAGGAGCTGTCATTGAATCTCACACTGACACAAATCCTCTCAAGGAGGGCTGACACAGACAAATAACTGGTGTCAGAGTCATGGACTAAAACTAAATGCCAAGAAATGCATAATAGTATCCTTTAGGAAGTCATCCATCCCTGGTAACTATCATATTGACAACACACCCCTTAGAGTTGACCCAGTAGTCAGGGACTTAGGGACACACATAGATAGTAATCTAGCCTTTGATCATCATGTGTCTATAGTGGTGAGGAAATCAATCTATATTGCACAACCTATAAACAAAGGTATGGCATCTATGGCCAAGGAAGTCATTGTTCCACTGTATTCGGCATTCATCAGACCTATCATTGAGTATAATGCCCCCCTTTAGTATGCACCTAACCAGGCATATCCAACAACTGGAACATCCACAGAGATTCCTCAATAAAAGAATACAGGGCATAAGTAATATGTCCTGTGCAGACTGCCTCAAGGCCCTATCCCTGTATTCAGTCTCCTACAGGCTTTTGAGGGGAGATCTATGGCTGGCATACAGGGCATTGTCAGACCCCACTCTCAAGAACCTCCTGCATAACCACAACACAAACAGCACCAGAATTACCAGTTCTATGTATCCCAGAGATGACCCCATCTATGGAACAGGCTCCCCATTCGTGTAAAGCAGAGTTCCTTCCTAATCCAATTCAAGTTCAACTTGGACAATTGGATGGGAAACTGGAAATTCATCCCTGGTGTGGCACCTATGTCTCTGATGCAAACAGGTAACCTGTAAATGGTTCATCTCTCAGGCCCATGCTAACACTTATCAAGGGTATCAGAATTCGTCAGAGATTTGGGATTCATGGCTAGGCTTAAAAAGGCCTTTGTGATTGTTAGCCTAGTAGAACACCTATGAACCTATAAACCTGTTGGAGTTCTCTATAAGCAAAGCAAGTACATGTTGTTAAATATATTATGTAGTGCCAAATCTCTGTTATTTCTTGTTTTGCAGGAATGTACTCAATGGTAGCATGGGGATAATATGAGAGGGTCTGAAGGTGAGCACATTAAAGTAGCCAGCACATTATGTTATAGCATGGGTTGGCCAGTATATGGACATCCCTCAATGCATGATTTGACTGGTGAATGCCATATTGTGATTGGAGAAGAGAACAGATATACAACCAAGGACCTGTCAAGAATGGTCTTCTCTGTAGAGCCGCAGTCCTGTGCTCCACAAAGGCATGATGCAAATTATTCAGTAAGAAAATGACTGCTACTTTTAATTATAGAGCCTGTAAATTACAGTTGCATGTTAATTTATATCATTTGATGTATATGACCCTTGATATTTTTCAGATCCAGAGCAAAATCTCATTTACCATATTGTTTTCAAAGTTTTTATATGTATATATGTGGTTATTAAAGTTTACTATAATTTACCCGTGGTGGCCGGTTATTTGTTTTTGTTTTACATTGTTCACTTTGAATAAACTGGCTTTTACCAGCGAGCAGTGTATATTTTTTAATTTTATTTTCTGGCATTGTGTAGTTGCTTGCAGGGCATGGATAAAGCGTTTGTTTTAGAATTAGAATGTACTCCAAGAGGTAATCCTGGTATACATATGGATCATTTGCAAAGGATACTTCTCATTGAAACTAATCCCTTGCTACATATACCAGTGAAGCCACCATCTACTAGTGATGTTTCTGATGCGGCTCTACATGATACATTTATTATGAGTTTTAAATTGTTGGAGAGCAAGCTCTATAGGTACAAATATCTTCACTGGAAGCATTTGCATTTAGAGGCTGCCTTACATCACAAAGTTGTACCCCATGGTCTTTGGGTTTTGAAGATGCTGACACATGGGGTAACTTATTTAGAGCTTCTGTAATGGTGATAGCTTCTGAATTTACAACTGCGTTTTGACTACATGAAACTCCTTTTGGAGTTTTTTAAGCCTGAGGAAGCTGCATTGCTTCATGGCATTAGGAGCCTACAAATGGAGATTGCCAATATGTTTTTGTCTGATAGCTAAAAGGCTATTGTTGATGAACTTTACGATAATGTATTTGCCTATGAATTAAGACTTCAGATGATAACACAAAAGAAATTACAATGAGACCTGTTGGACTTTTCAAAGTGTCATGTTTTTTCTTGGCCTAAAGAGAATATAGTAGGAAAGAGCATTACTATATTTAGCCCTGATGTTGGTGAACGGGCTGCAATGGGTCAGGTTGTTTCTCAGACTGTGTGTACTGCTGGAGAAACAGCAGCAAGGATTTACATTCAATAGGCCAATTTATTCAATCCACTGTTCCTAGTATGACTAATATGCTGCCACATTTCCCTCACAGACCCCATACCGACAGGGAAAGATTTGAGGAAAGGGAGATCGAGGACCCAATCCAAGAGGAGACGCTTATTCTCCACAACCCAGAACAACAGGGTTATGAGGCAACAGAACCCAACAGTTTGATTTTTAACATTTCCTCCTATGTTTTAAATTCTGATCAGGTAGCTCTTTTAAATAAAGGGCTTTCATTTATACCTGTGAAGAGGGCAGATATCACAGACTTAGTCATTGACTTGAAACTCTTTGCTAGGAATGTCTCATTAAATGCATTGTTTCCTCAACAAAGTTTGTGTGTGGAGAATACTGTTAAGAAACCAAGTTCAGTTGTACCTGATATATATCCAGTTCTAGATACTTCTGTCACTTTATGTGAGAAAGATATATGTAGCACTCCACACAATAAGCATAATATGTTGTTTTAGAACTTGACTCCTGGTGAATGTGAAGCCCTTAGGACATTACGTGAGACCTCGTTTTTATAGATTCAGCCAGTGGATTAAGGAGGTGATGTCATGCTTATGAATAGGCAGCATTATGTTGATAGAATGTTAAATATGCTTAATGATGACACCACCTACTTACGCCTACACAAATAAGTTGATGGGCTTATGAAGAAAGTGGACTTTTATATATATGACTTGTTAATGACTGGCTTGATTACTAAAGAGTTACATGATTATTTTATTGTTAAGTTTCCTCAAATACCCATGATATATAGACTGCCCAAGGTGCATAAAGATTTGTTAAATCCACCAAAGCACCCAGTTGTAGCCAGCTGTGGATGGATAATGGAACCGTTATCGATTATCGATTTATGTTGAAAAGAACTTATGCCTGGTTCTGGACAATATCCCCAGCGTGTTTAAGGATGCTAAAAAAATTTTACATGATCTATGTGTGTGGTATAACAATTTGTCTGAGAGATCTGATTTGCTGATTGTGACTCTTGACATCAACTCACTTTTTCAGTTACTCCTAATGATACTGGGGTTGAAAATGTTAGGCTCTTTCTCTCTAGGTGTAGTAGTTTAACTAAAAGCAGGATTACCCTCATATGTATGTTGTTAGAAATCATCTTGGAAAACAATGTGTTTATTTTTGAGGAAGTGTTTTACTTACAGCAGGTTGGTGTGGCGATGGGGACAGTTTTTGTGATCTCGTATGCGAGTGTTGTGTTGGCACAATGGGAATTTGAGCACATACATAATAATAACCCCCATATACATTCTTTGATTTATTATAGACAATTTGTTGATATATTTGTGATATGGAAAGGAAGTGTGGATGATTTGCATGATTTTAATGACTACTTGCATCATACCACCACATTCCCGAAGTTCATTTATAAATGGTCAGACATTGTGACTGATTTTTTTTGGATGTTTCTGTTTGTAAGAGCAGTTTAGGTGATTTTGAAACTAGGATGCGTAAGAAATTCTCTAAGTGCAACAACGTCTTATATAGAACAAGTATGCACCCTAAGCATGCTGCACAGAATATTGTTAAAGGCCAATTATTTAGGATGATGGGTTTACATAATAAAGATGAGCATGCAGAAGAAGCCGTAAAGTCAGCTACTAGGCAATTTATTTCCAGAGGCTACTCATCCTCTGATGTTTGTGAGAATGCTGATATGATGCATTCCCTCAGGAGCACTCTAGCAAGGCCTTACTTTGCTGATGACACTCAGGGAAGTGTTGACTTAACTCCGCATGTATGACAGCATCATTCTTCTATGGTATTTACCTGTTCTAGTGATATGAATGCAGTTTGTGAAGCTGTGAAGATGTACTGCCTGTCTTGATGGTAGACAAGAATGTGAATGAGCTGGTTGGTCCTACACCTAGCTTCTCATTTAGAAAAAATAAATCACTAAAATGTGAACTCTGTTACAGACAAATTAATAAAAGTATTAGCAGGCATTCTGATCACTTGGGTACTTTCCCCCTGCAGATCATGTTGTGCTTGCAAAATTATTTTGTCGAGCAGCTTTATTGTTAACCCAGTATTGAATTGTAAAATTGATTTTTGGATTCTATGCAGAATGCAAAACAAGAAATGTGATTTATTTTGCTCAGTGTATGATATGCAATATTTATTACATCTGGAAGATGAACCATACTTTGAAGGAAAGGATATTTGTAGATTATATTAGGAACAGGACAGAGATTAGCACTTTAGCTAAACATGTTTTTGAGTGTGTTTCTGATCATAGATTTAAGTTTACTGTGCTAGAGATCATGAGTGAAAACATTAGCGGAGGGGATTTATGCAATAGGGCAGAATATAATGAATTGAAATGGATCATGGCTTTACAAGCTCACAGACATCCAGGATTAAATGGAAATATATCCACTAAACCCATACTTAGAGCATGTGGTTTAGTTCACTGAAATGATTGGCAAGATTTTTGTCAATTGATGTATGAGTACGTCATCCAGGAGGATGGTCTCTGAAGGATGTGGTGTAAAGCGTGTGCTGTGATTTGCGGTTTTTAATTTTATGAATAGATTGTTTCTTGTGCTTTTTAAATGCTCTGAGGAAGCTGCGTTATGCAGTGAAAGCACTTGTCATATTGTTTTAGATGTTTTATATGTATATATGTGACACTGCCAGCCCAGCTATCAGGAATTGTGTAAATAATCATATGTCATTTGTGAATATCAAAATGATTCATATGCTTGCCTTACAAATGTAAGAGAACTATATATGTGTATATTAAACTACTGATGCAGAAGTGTGTTTTGAACAGGGTTTGTACAGTACTGATCTTCAAGGATGTGTCCACAGTGTACCCTACTGGAAAAGAACAGAACTGTTTATAAACTATATACCTGTGCAAATGTATGTTTTAATAGTAGAAGCTGGAACATATAGAGTTAACTTGCAAAACTTTAAGAAAATAAGTTGAAATTAAAGTGTTTTACGATTGTGTTATCTCTCAGTTTTGGCTCAGCAGCAGACATAATGTCTAGAGCTAGAAGGTTTTGTATTGTCTTGAAACAGAAATAATTACTAGGTTTCAAATGTAAAAGCATTTTATTGTTTTATGACTTCCAAGTTCTGCAAACTTCTGAGAGATATGTACTTCTCACACAGAGATGTTAACATTCTGTTAGTATCTGTTTAGCCTGGGAACTGAATTCAGGTGACAAAGAGTGATGCCATCTAAGCTAACACAGCAGTAATGTTTGATATTAATTTAAGAACTCTCTCAGAGAGATACTGGGCATTTTGTATCTTGTCCTGTACCTAGAAACATCCACTCAGCACTTCTGCCTGTGTGTTCTCTGTAAGTAAGACTTAGGGCATAGTATCACTTAGATATGGATAGGAATATAATAAATATTAGTTTAGATGTTTTCTGTACTTATCTGAGACTGTCCTGCAATGCTGTTTTAAAATACTTCCTGTGATTCTGAACTCTGAAGTAATTGTGTTGTTTGAATATTGTCTTGTTCTTTTATTATTTATTATTAAATATATTTAAACCTATCTTTGTGGCTAATATTTGTGAGACATGGTTAAGCTCTTAGGGTACTTGCATATGTATTTGGTGACACTGAACAGGCCACTCCTAAATAGCCTTGCAAGTCTTGGTCACAACTACCATTTGGATAATAGTAACATTACACAGTAGGATTGGTCACCCTTTGTAAGGGCTTTGTAGTAGCTGATAAGGAGGGGCTGGTGGCAATGATAACTACCTTATAGTCTGGGCAGAAGGGGCATAGCTAGTAAACCTGTGCCAGTCTTCCTCATGTGTGTGCATGTTTGTATATAAATCAAATCGCAAAGTGTGTGTGTGTGTGTGTCTGTGTCAGCTACTTGGGCAGGGACATGAAGCACTGGTTGGACAGAGAGGCTGCTGGAGGTCTTGGCTTGACCCCTCAGCTGAGATCTTATTCCTATAGCTGTGCCAATGGGGAGTCTTATTGGGGATCTGGTGAAAGAGAGAGAAACCAGATGCAGACTAACTGCGATCTATGTGCTCTCTTAAGGAAAATTGCACTTTACTGTGTGTGTACTTGTCATCTTCCCAGTGTGTACATCCCTCACTGTTGCCAGTAGTGAGGATTGAGGCTCCTTGATTACTGGCCCAGTGCATGGCATCACATATTAATTGGTGGACAGTGATGGGATATCCACATCACATATCAGTTGGTCGACAGTGGTGAGTTAGCCACATCACATATTAATTGGCTTGTAGTGGTGTGGATATTGAATTCCTGTAGTCTGTGTACAGTGGTCACGGAAAGTGTTTGTACTCTCAATCAGCCACACAGTGAACATTCAGAGTTCATATCACAAGCTGACAAGGAGTCAGTTGGCTGAAATGTGCCAGGCTAAAGAACTGATGCATGCTAACCGGACTAAAGCAGAAATGATTGCAACTTTAGTCATAGCTGCATCACAGAACAGCAACCAGGAGGACAATCAGACTGGCCGTGGAGATGTACAACTCTCAGAAAATGGACAGCTCAACCTTTCCACAGAAGACTTAAAAATCTGTCTGGAGTTAACCAGACTTGAGCTGAAGTGTTTGGAAATAGATGCAGCAGAGAAACTGGGACATCTTTTGGCCTTAGGAAAATGAAAAACTGCGACGGCTGGAGGCTAAGGAAAAGGAGTGGCAGAGGCAATATGAAAAGGAGCTGCTGACTCTTTGCCAGGGTCATGGAGGTAATGGGGAAGGGAGTAAGCAGGCTGATAGTGAGGCACTGCTGTCAGAGGATACCAGACTTCCTGTGGAATGGGAGTTGGGAAGAGTTACAAGGAGAGAGTTGTGGCAAGCTCAGCTCTCAGACCCTACATAACAATGCCTGAAAGGGGTAGCTAGTGAGGCTCCTGATTCTCAAGGAAAAGGGGAATCTGTATACATGGGATAAAGGGTTACTGTATAGAGAGTGGACCCCTGAGGGAGGGCTAGAGGGTGAGAGAATACAGCAATTGATAGTGCCCAGAGCCTACTGTCTGGCACGTCTATCCATAGCCTATTATATTCCCTTTGCAGGTTATATGGGCATAAAACATATGAAGAGACATATTATGCAGAATTTCTATTGGCCTGGGATTTCCAGACATGTAACGGTACTGCAGGACCTGTGGGCAGTGCCAAAAGGTAGGCAAGGCAGGAGACAAGGTGAAAGCTCCTTTGATGCCTTTACCTGTGATTGAGGAGCCATTTCAGAGGGTAGCTATGGATATTGTGGAGCCTCTGAGTACCCCAAGTTCTACAGGGAAAAGTATATCCTAGAGGTAGTAGATTATGCTAACAGATACCCTGAGGCAGTGGCTCTGTCATCCACTGAGGCAGAAAAGGTGGCAAATGCTTTGTTAGAGATTTTCAGCAGGGTAGGCTTCCCAAAATAAATACTGACTGACAGAGGTGCCAATTTCATGTCAGACCTGCTGGCTTGTCTGTGGAAGCACTGTGGGGTGAAGCATCTAAAGACACCCCCTACCTTCCCCAGACTAATGGTCTTGTTGAGAGATTAGACTCTACAGTCAAGTCCATGCTATGGGCATTTGCAGACCAGTTTAAGAGGGAGTGGGACAAATATTTGCCCCATCTGTTGTTTGCTTACAGAGAGGTGTCCCAGGAATCCACAAGTTTTTCACCCTTTGAGTTGCTGTACAGGAGACCTCTAGATTTGATTTGAGATGAGTGAGTGGGTGAGTGTTAATCCCACAAGGAGTCTGTTGTGGCATATGTCCTAAACCTCAGGACAAGTTCAGCCCTGGAGAACCTGGCAGAAGACCAACAGCAGAAAAAGGTGTGGTATAACAGGAATGCTTAAGCTAGAGAGAATGGTGTCGGGCAGCAGGTAATGGTTCTAATTTCTGTCAGACACAACAAGCTGCAGGCAGCCAGGGAGAGACCCTACAAGGTGGTAAGGAAGGTCAATGATGTTAACTACATGGTAGAACTGCTATGCAGGAGGCAGGGGAACAACTTGTACCATGTTAACATGATGAAACCTTACCATGATAAGGTGGTCCTTGTGCTGAGTACTTGCAGTGGATGGCAGGAGGAGTCTGAGGGGGATCTGATGACTGATCTCCTCAGTGATGCTCAAATTGACACCTCATTGGAAGGGGTGGCAATGTCCCAGCAGCTATCCCCTACCCAGGTTCAAGACATCCGCGCACTATTACAGGAGTTTGGGGACATGTTCACTTGGAAACCAGGGTGCACCACCTGGTACAGCACCATGTGGATACAGGACCCCAAAGGCCTATTAAGCAGGCCCCTTACAGGGTGCCTGAGAGAGTCAAACAGACTCTGAGGGAGGAAATACAGGAAATGTTGGAACTGGGGTAATTTAGGAGTCCAGCAGTCCCTGGGTTTCCCCAGTAGTGCTGGTACCAAAGAATGATGGCAACACCGGGTTTTGTGTGGACTACAGGAAATTAAATAGTCACACAGACTCAGATGCTTACCCCATGCCTAGGGCAGATGAAGCCCAAGAGCACCCGGGTGGGGCTAAGTATCTTACCACTATTGATCTTACCAAGCATTACTGGCAGGTGCCCTTGACTCCCAGTGCTAGAGAGAGGTCAGCCTTTGTGACTCCTTTTGGCTTGTATGAGTTCACGAAGGTACCCTTTGGGATGAAAAATGCCCAAGTGACTTTCCAGAGGCTGGTAGCTTGTACCTTAGCAGGAGCAGGAGATTTTGCCCTTGCTTACCTAGATATTGCCATCTACAGCCATTTCTGGCAAGAGCACCTTCAGCATGTCAGGGAGGTGCAGGGTAGAGTACAGAGGGCAGGGTTGACCATTAATCCCAGCAAATGTCAGTTGGGTATGGCAGAGGTCTCCTACCTGGGACATAGAGTGGGGAGTGGTAAGATCAGGCCAGAACCTGCCAAAGTGGAAGCCATTCAGGCATGGCCTGCTCCTGTTACCAAAAAGCAGGTGAGGGCATTCTTAGGGACAGCGGGGTACTACAGAAAGCTTGACCCCAATTATAGTACCATAGCTGCTCCCCTCACATGCCTGACAAGGAAAAACAGACCAGATAAGGTAGTGTGGACCCCAGCAAGCAGGAATTACAGAAGCTTATAGGAGCTTTAGGAGGACCCCCTGTGTTAGCCATTCCAGATTACAGCAAAGAATTTGTTGTGCAGGTGGATGCTTCAAACCATGTGGTGGGGAACTGTACTTAGCCAGGTTTCTTCAGAGGGAGAAGAGCAGCCAGGTTTCTTCAGAGGGAGAAGAGCACCCAGTGGTATATCTCAGTCGTAGGCTCCAACCCAGGGAGGAATACTATGCTGCTGTAGAAAAAGAATGCCTAGCCATAGTGTGGGCACTGTAGAATCTTCAGCCTTATCTGTATGGAAGGCAATTCATTGTAGTTACAGACCACAATCCCTTAACATGGCTACATCAAGCCAGCTCACAAAATGCCAAGTTACTAAGGTGGAGACTAGAGTTGTAAGCATACATTATGACAGTGCAGCACTACATTGCTAACCTCACTGCAGTGCTGCAGTGCAGCACTGAAGTGGGGTTAGCAATGCCAACGTAGATGGGCTTTCAAGTAGGGAATGGGGTAAGGTATTCCCAGATAGGCTCAACCTTTTCAAGCAATGTTTTTCAAGGGTCACTTGAAAAACTAGCTTGAGTTTTGGGGGGGATTGTTACACTGCCAGCCCAGCTCTCTGGAATTTTGTAAATAATCATATGTCATTTGTGAATATCAACATGATTCATATGCTTGTCTTGCAAATGTAAGAGAACTGTATGTTATGTGCATGTTAAACTACTGGTGCAGAAGTGTGTGTTGAACAGGGTTTGTACAGTACTGAGCTTCAAGGATGTGTCCACAGTGTACCCTAATGGAAAAGAACAGACATGTATATAAACTATATACCTGTGCAAATGTACCTTTTAATAGTAGAAGCTGGAACATACAGAGTTGACTTGCAAAACTTCTAGAAAATAAGTTGCAATTACAGTGTTTTACGATTGTGTTATCTCTCAGTTTCAGTTCAGCAGCAGGCACAATGTCTAGAGCTAGAAGTTTTTGTATTGTCTTGAAACAGAAATAATTACTAGGTTTCAAGTGTAAAAGCATTTTATTGTTTTACGACTTCCAAGTTCTGCAAACTTCTGAGAGATATGTACTTCTCACACAGAGATGTTAAAATTCTGTTAGTATCTGTTTAGCCTGGGAACTGAAGTCAGGTGACAAATAGTGATGTCATCTAAGCTAACACAGCAGTAATGTTTGATATTAATTTAAGAACTCGCTCAGAGAGAGATGGGGCATTTTGTATCTTGTCCTTGACCTAGAAACATCCACTCAGCACTTCTGCCTACATGTTGTCTGTAAGTAAGACTTAGGGCATAGTATCTCTTAGATATGGATAGGAATATAGTAAAGATTAGTTTAGATGTTTTCTGTACTTATTTGAGACTGTTCTGCAATGTTGTTTGAAAATATTTCCTGTGATTCTGAACACTGAAGTAACTGTGTTGATTGAGTGTTGTCTTGTTATTTTATTATTTATTATTAAATGTATTTAAACCTATCTTTGTGGCTGATATTTGCGAGACATATTTAAGCTCTTAGAGTACTTGCATATGTATTTGGTGACACTGTACAGGCTCTCCTAAATAGCCCTGCAAGTCTTGGTCACAACTACCATTTGGATAATAGTAACATTACACATTAAGATTGGTTACCCTTTGTAATGGCCTTATAGTAGCTGATAAGGAAGGGTTGGTGGCAGTGATAACTACCTTATAGTCTGGGTAGAAGGGGACATAGCTAGTAAACTTGTGCCAGCCTTACCCAGGTGTGTGTGTGTGTTTGTATATAAATCAAATCTCAAAGTGTGTGTGTGTGTGTGTGTGTGTGTGTGTGTGTGTGTGTGTGTGTGTGTGTGTGTGTGTGTGTCAGCTACTTGGACAGGGACATAAAGCACTGGTTTGGCAGAGAGGCTGCTGGAGCTCTTGGCTTGACCCCCTCATCTGAGATCTTAACCCTATAGCTGTGCCAGTGGGGAGTCTTATTGGGGATCTGGAAAAAGAGAGAGAAACCAGCCCCAGGCTGACTGTGATCTCTGTGTGCTCTTAAGGGAAATTGCACTTTACTGTGTGTGTACTTGTCATCCTCCCCATGTGTACGTCCCTCACTGTTGCCAGTGCAGAAGATTGAGGCTCCTTGACTACTGGGCCAGTGCAGTGGCATCACGATATACATGGTTTTTAAAGAATGTTATAATTCATCCGTGGTCGCCATTTATTTGTTTTTGTTTTACGTTGTAGGGCGCTTTGAATAAACCAGCTTTTGCCAGCAAGCACTATATATTTTTTTTTTTATTTCAAAATGTCATTTTAGGTAAGACATAAAAAATATCACTGTATTTTTATATTATGAGTTATTAAGAAGACTACCTGTCATCTCAAATGCAGATATGGACATAAAAACAAAACAAAGTTATGGATATATCTACTTCAGTTTAGCAAAAAGGTCTACTAACTAAATTAGTTTTCAGTGTATTAACAATGTCCCTTTTAGAAAATATGTATACACATCTTGTGCATGTGAATAATTAACATTGAGACATATACTTTATTATTTAATAATGATCATCTAAAATCATTTCTGAGAATTGCAGAATGACTGAAAAGCTGTTTGAGAATACTACAGAGTAGTTTACTAAGACTAAATGGCTTGCAGTCATTTGCCCAGTATGAGATTGCTCATATCAAGTTGCTTCAGAATAAATCCTCAAGGTGACAGTTGCTTATATACACTGTATAGCAGTGAGTTCTTATTACATGAAATCTATGATGTTTTTGTAGTCTATAGGATTGTTAGAGAGAAAGACGTTTTTTACTGTATTAGTGATACTTTTTTCTTCTCAGTGGTGCAGTAATTGTTTAGTAAGAATAGTGATGTAATTGGAATGTCGATTGCCTGAGGGATTTCCCATGCCAACCAAAAAAGTCTTTTTTTTTTCATTTTTTTTTTTGTTTATTTGGTCAGCTGTGTATATTTACATATATTTACTGGTATACGATACAATGAATTTATATTGAAACTCAAACCATCAAACAAACTCACCAGGCTTACCATAATCACCACTAAAATCATCTCAAAAAGTAATTGCAAATGTAAACCAAAAGGTTAAATTTGCAGTTATGAAAATTAAAACAAAAAAAACTTTTTATGTGGGGGGAGGGGCTTTGCCCCCCATACCCCGGAAATTAAATATACTAACTCAAGGGTTACATAAACTCAAAAAAAGGGGAAAAAATCTTTGAATTATGCAATGGTTTATGTAATGAACTTTGGCAACTACATAATTTGGCAAACTGTACCAGTGATGGAAAACACCACCATTTCATCAGATAATAAAATGAAGGAAGTATTGTCACAGTTTAAGAGTAAGGACACAGAAGCTATGGTGAAAGCAATCAAACTTAATTTGGGGAGTTTGGAGTACTGCACCTGAGTTGGAATGGTTTCTATGATTGTAACAGGAGGCATTTGTGAGGAATCTCGTGGAGAGTGATGTTGGAGTGTCCTGATAGAGTAGTTTGAAAAACAGTGAGCCTAGAAGGAGGTTTGCTGTCTTAAACAAGGGCAGCCATTTAGCTTTGGTCAATGTAAGGCAGTGATGTTCCTATGGATTCATAGGTTCATATATTCTAATTAGGTTAATGACCCATTGTGGGGGACTTTCTAAGCCAAGCCAAGTTTTCCCAAAAGATTAATGATGTCCTGTGTCTGAATAGGGCATTGAGAGCCAGGCATTTATAAGCTACCTCTGTCAATATGGGACATGGGTTCCATGCCTGGTGTAAATTTCCTATTTCTTATCCATTAGTCTAGGTTGTACTTAAACTGGGCAATAGACAAACTCAACTTCACATTGATGGGAAGCCTGTTCCATAGAAGGGGCAATCTCTAAGACACATATCTGTCTCTCCAGCATGTTCTTTTCAAGTCACAGGCAAAATTCAGGTCCCTAGACCTTGTATTTCTGGTACTGTTTGACTTACAAATACATAGGAAATTCATAAGTGGGGGGTTGCGAATGCCTTGTAAGCCAGCCATAGATCACTACTCAGCAAACTATAGTAGACAGAGTTGAGGGAAAGGGCTTTAAGGTGCTCTGCATAAGGTAGGTTTGTTACGCCTTGTATTTTTTTTGGTAAGGGACCATTGAAGTCACTCTAGTTGTTTCATATGCTTAGTCAGGTACATACCAAAGGGAGCATTGTCCTCAATGACTGGTCTGATAAGGGCAGTGTACAGTGGGATAATGACCTGTTTAGACCTAGATGTCATGCTCTTACTTACAAGCTGCACAACACTAAAAGACTAATGTGGAGAGTTGACTGAAATGACACATTTTGCTAGAGATGGTTTGCAGTGTTGAGCTGTTTTTTTAAGCTTGTCTGATGCAAACATTGGTATGCTGCATTACATACTCATTTGCCTGCAGACCCTCATTAGCATCTTATGCAGTCTTTTGTATATCCTGCATAGAGCTCACATGCAACATGTCTCTCTTAATTTCACATCCCACTCATTGTCATGAACTGTGCAAATGGCCTTAGGCCTACTATACTAATAGTCCATGAATCCTAGCTTAGATTTTATTTATTTTACCATCTCTCTCTCTCTCTCTCTAGATATATATATATATATATATATATATATATATATATACTAAATATAGACTACAGATATTAAATATAGACTATATATATATATATATATATATATATATATATATATATATATATATATATATGATGTATATTATATTTAATTGGGTGTGAGTGCTAGTCTGAAGGCCATTTTCAGGCATAATCTGGGCCAAAGGATAATAAGACAGTATTTTACAAAATGATAAAAAGCCAATAACAAAATCATCAGTAACAATAATGACACAGTATTCAAAATGCTACAGTGATAGTACAATATTCTCAAAAAGAACATGGAAAGCTAAGGTCCAGCATTGTAATAGTCTTATAACTGCATAGGAAAGAACATAAGAATAATACTAAGTAAGCGATCACATGGACCATATATACATCTTTAAGCAGAAACATGTAAAAATTCTTGCCATCTCTTTATGAATATTTAATAGTTCCTACCGCACAAATCAAGCAGAGCTCTACATAATATCCCTGGTGTAAATTTATGTTTATCCATCCAGTCATCAAGGCTAAACTTAAATATGGTTCCACTGAGTCTAAGAACTAACATGGATCCCAGTAACTAAAGCCAAAGGGACATTTTCTGAGCCTGCCTTTATTACAGATTGAATAGTATTTTTAATGCATATGTTCATAAAATTTCAGATGATCTGCAGATATTTATTTTGATCACAACCATATAAACTTGTATCTTCAATCCTAGAAGAACAAAAAACTTCATAGAACTGATATTTTTCCAGATTAACACTTATAAAGGCAATTTTGATAACATAGCAACTTTGCACCTGAATGAATTTTACTTATGTAAGTTTGTGTAATTTAGTCCTATAAAAGCAAAATATCTGATCTTGAGATTCGAGTAGTTGAAAAACATATAAACTACACCAGTTATAGACAAATTTTCAAATATTTATTAATACACAAAGGAACATAAAAGATACAGTACACAAATTATTTTCAAAATTCAGCACAGAAGTAATAAAAGGCAACCTGTAGAGAAAAAGCTGACCATACTTAGCTAGATGGTAACAGGTGTAAGCATTTTTCAGCAGATGTTGCACGGATGTAATGCATATACCTGATTCATGCAGTAAGCAAACAGTTCTGAAATAATGTATATTATTCCCAGAATTATCAACATTTTAGTGCTTATTCTGTAATATATATATATATATATATATATATATATATATATATATATATATATACTGTACTTTATTAAGGAGTGTAATAATAAACTTAAATGGTCATTTGGTTGCAGTATACAGAAAATAGATCACACACCTACAAATTTAAGTACAATAAATAAGAAACCATTTATAACTAATGCAAAAGGGAAACATCTGAAGTAAGACTTCTAATACTGAACTGATTCAGACAACTAACCATAATATGTTTTTTCTTCAACTTGAAGTCTGAACTTCCAGATTTATTTATTTATTCATTCATTTATTTTTATTTCTTAGTGTTACTACTTGATTGATAATTGATCTCTTTGTTTTAGAGTTTATTTACAGTGCTGTGCCTTGTTTTTAAAAATATGGTAGCCTCAACATGTTAGCACTTTCATACTTCATTTGCACTGCTGCATGCCTGTGTTATGTAAGGGGAAGGTCTAAGAAATATATGTGAAAGTCTAAAGTTTGGTGCTTTAGTGCTAATAGTGCAAACGTGCTAGTGTGATTTCCTTTCCCTGGGGTGGAATGATCTGCAAATGAGACAAAGTTTCCTGTGTGGAAAAGTTCAGGTGGGTGCATGGGGTACTGCACTTTACCTCATGTGAAAAATGATATTTTAATGGGAAACCATGGTTACACAAGCAGCCCAGAAGTATAAGTCTTGGATGAAGCAATCTTTGGACTTTTGTCTTGCATCCACTGTACTAAATTATCAGAAAAATAATGTGATATAAATAAGTAACGGTTAGAGACAATCAGATCAAGGGATTTCACTTGTGGAATGTATGAACCATAAACAGTGAATAAGACATATACAATAGGATTGTCTATGTATACAGTCAGGTATTTTAATAAATCCTACTTGATTAAAATGAAATTTCATACATTTTTTCAATTAATCAATTGTCAGATGACTAGAAAAATCAGTTGTCAGATGACTAGAAACACATGTTCCAATGGGAAAAAGTGTTGAGTTTTCATTTTTGGTCTCTGTACTACAGAAATTTATTACTGAAAGCTCATACTAGCTTGATAAACAGAAAGAAAACTGAGTCCTGTGAGATTATACCTATCTCATATGGAAGCTGCTGTGGTTTATGAGGTTAGACAAGAAGCCATAAATGATATATCCCCACTGCAAGTTGCAGGTATATCAAAAACTAGGACTAATTACCATGGGCTTATCTGTGACATAGCATCTGTCAGACACAAGTTAAGAGTTAAAGGGTGACAGTTGGCCACCCACAGCTATCACTATGCTGATAGCAAGAAGGAGGCAGCTATTATGACAGTTAAATGTGACATGAGCTGCATAACCCTGCAGCTACAAAATATTCTGGCAACGTTCAGGAGTTTTGTACTGGGTTGTTTAAATTTTATGTTCCTTGTGATATGACCAGGAAAACAGGCTAAGCAGAGGGAGGAAGTGTTACTTCAATATTTAATTACATAGGGTAGAGGTGTCTAATGATTGTGCAAGTGCCAGGTTCCTGCACCAGGATGCACAAGGCATAGTGCAAGTACCAGACTCCTGCACCAGGATGTGCAAGGCATAGTGCAAGTGCCAGACTCCTGCACCAGGATGTACAAGGCATAGTGCTAGTGTCAGATTCCTGTACCAGGATGTACAAGGCGTAGTGCAAGTGCCAGACTACTGCACCAGGATGTACAAGCCATAGTGCTAGTGCTAGACTCCTGCACCAGGATGTACAAAGCATAGTGCAAGTGCCAGATTCCTGCACCAGGATGTACAAGGTGTAGTGCAAGTGCCAGATTCCTGCACCAGGATGCACAAGGCATAGTGTAAGTGCCAGACCCCTGCACCAGGATGTACAAGGCATGATCTCTAGGATGTACAAGGCATAGTGCAAGTGCCAGACCCCTGAGCCAGGATGTACAAGGCATGATCTCTAGGATGTACAAGGCATAGTGCAAGTGCCAGATTCCTGTACAGGGATGTACAAGGCATAGTGCAAGAGCAAGACTCATGCACCAGGATGTACAAGGCATACTCCAAGTGCCTGACTCCTGAACCACAATGTGAAAGGCACTGTGAATGAAGATTGGGTTCTATCTGTAACCTCATGGAATTATTTCAAAACTGTCCATTAAAGTACAGACCTTTTTTCCCCTAGAGATGTGAAAACTCTTTTTCATTTACAAATATGCTGAAGCTTGCCTTATTGTCTTGAAATAAGATACTTCCCAGTCAGGCTACCCACCGTGTTGCTGCTGATGATACGACTCAGACAAAGCAGTAGATGATATGATTTCTATTAATAAACAATGCATATGTTATAAACAAAATATATGATAGCCTGTGACAAGCCATTATATTGATTGTTGTTTTGTTGGAGTTTAACAAACTAAAACACACTGTTCATAACTGTTATAAAATTTTTATATCTAAGGTTGTGTCTTTAACAGTTTGACAAAAATCCAGTATCATTTACATGATAAAAGATACTGTTAGTGTTAGACCTGGTTTAACAGTTTTAGCTCACACTCATTGGTCATTCTGATACAACACAATGACTTTAAAGTGTGCTGTTTAGAGGCAGGAGCTCCACCTCTGAGAACATACAAGTACTGATTTAAGTAATGGATTATTTCTTCAGGCATCTGTCTTTAAATTTCAAACTGAGATTTTGATGAGGGTTTGTTAATGTACCTATCAATAATTTTAAAGGAAAAAATTAAGAAGCATTTCCATTTTTCTAATGAAAACATGTTTAGTATATGCAGTCTACTTCTTCAAGACACTCTTGCTTCCATCACCATGCCTTTCACCTACGTTTAATAAAACAAATACATAGTTGACTTACTTTCAAAAAGAATGGCCCAGCCAAACTGTACAATACATAACAAAAATGTTCAAGAAACATGCTTCACTGGTAACTATGCAGTCTTGTGGATTCCGTAGGATACCAGTTCTTCATATAAACAATTTACATTCTAAATATACATTTTTCAAATAGCTTATGAGTTTTAGAAAACACACAAACTTGCTACTCTACAAAGTCATTTACATTTAACCTACCATTATTTTTTTATTTTACATGTAAACTGGCAATACTCAAAAACTACAAAGATACATGAATCTACATATTTTAAAAAGACAGCAAGAATGAGAAAAATAAGCCCATGTAGACATTAAGGACTAAAACAGCTTTGGTAGGGGCCATTCAAACTGATACGGACCATTATTTTTATTATGATTTCATTCACTGAATAATTAATATTAATATGTGAAAGCACAGCACATAAATAATCAGCAAGTCTTCACAATAACTTTATATACTGGACAGGAGCCAGGGGAATCATATGCTACACAAATTAAACTGCAAGTCAGAGCACCATTTTATACATTGCACATTGTACTAGAAGAGAGTGTAGCACTATACAAGTGGAACTGTGTGTCATGTCTACTTTAAGAAATATTAAGTATGGCTCTGTGGCTTTTTGCAACTGTATAATCACTATATACATTATAGCACTCTAAATAACAGACATTTGTCTGGAAATTTTTAATAAAAAAAAAGTGTCATCTCAAAAAAAAATAGTTTCAGTTTCATCTACAAAAAAACGTGAGCTTAAGAATCATTTCTGGAATGAAAAAAAATCTCTCAAGTAAATCCTAGTTTAGAAGATACACTGATAAAATTAAACTATATTAGGTCATGAGGTATAGAAGGATATATTAAGGCACATTTTTAACCAGTATAACACAAAAAGTACATGCAGATGTTTGCATAAATTAGCATCTGGCTGTAATCAGTCTATGAGTTGAAAGGAAGTAATGGTATTTGTCTCCTAAAAAGAGACTATACGCATGGATATTTAATTTGTCCTTTCCATGACTTAGTATTCCCTTGTATTTTTCAATACATCAGGAGGGCAAAAGCTGAACCATTTCAGTTCACTGTTATGAATCTGAAGAGTTCTAAAATGTTAGAAGTTTGGTCCTTTGTAGAATGGATTATTTCTGTTCTCATAGGCATTATAGCAGGGTGACATATCACAGATGCCTGTAGGTCCGGGTGGTCCACGCTTTCCAGGGATACCTGGTACTCCATCACGTCCGGGGTGTCCAGGGGATCCAGGAAAACCTTCACTACTACGGCCTGGTGGTCCTTGAGGACCTATTTTATGAAAAACAAATTCTGATTAGTGTGTATATTCAAAACACTGAAGAAAAAAATATTGTATTCTCCTCCTTTACTGAGAGCATTATTTATTTTTGACAAAAGCACTCTTCATAATAGTTTTTATTAAGGAGTTTCTAGCTTTAAACATTTTCTGCTTTTTGTAATTGATTTTATCTAGGCTGTCATTACAGAAAGTTACAAGATAAAAGAACACGTTTAAAAAAAATTGGAAAATATTATTCTTTTCAAATGTGATAACATTGTATTAGTTCAGGACATTGTACATTTGCATGTAAGAAAAAGGAACCAATATATTTAGAAAGTTAAGTGTTGTTAATGTGATGTCATCGACACTGAAAGCAAGTGTATTTTTATTTTGTCAGCTGCATGAGCAGAGGATGTCTTTGCAAATGAGGTTATGGCAGTCAAAACTGATCTCTATCCAAGCTGCTAATCTACAGAATTCCCCTTAACAAGTTTATGGATGCATCCATTGGATAAAATTACTAATGTCTCTATCCACAATATAATAACAGCCAGGGTTCATGGCTTATGTTACAGAACAGAAGGACTGTTCTTTGTTACCAGATCAGACCATTGTAATACTGTAAGCAATGTCCATTACATACTGTCCAGTATCAGTCCCCATTGCTCAAAACACTGGGCCCTTATTTGGCTTGGAATGTTTTTGTTTGGTGTTCTACAATACAATATTGTGATGTTACAACATGCAAAGTACCTGTAGCTCATACTTTCTCAAATAGTGAGGACAGCCTCCATGGGGAGGCCCAAGCCTCTTTCAGAAGGGGCCCAAGAAAGTCTAAAAATTATGTTTATTTAAAACAACTGCATGGCATTATTTTATGTGGGATCCAGCTAAATGATGAAGAATGACAGGTTATCAATACATTATAATATAAATCACCAGTGAAAGAGTACTGTTTTAAGTCAAATTATCTGTACTGCAAATAGATACTATATTGTGTGTTATAGCCTAATTTTTTTTCTGTATGGAGTGGTCCAAACTAATTTTTGATATCTAGGGAAAGCTCAAGGATTTCTCTGTTTTTATGGGAGGCTCACTGTGACACAGTTTGAGAACCCCTGTTGTACATTATGCATGAAACATACAGAATTAAAGACATGAGCGCTAGAAATACTGACTGCATCAACATTTCAGACATTTACAGTGAAGGTTTAAAGTCACATGACAAACAGCATGTTTTTTTAAAAAGGATAAAATCAACCAAAAAGTGAAAAAAAAACAATGTTCAGAGCAAGATCAACCATATATAAACACTCCTGAGGTGTCATGTTTCTCTCCATACATCAACTTTATATACATATACCTGATAGGCCATTTCTCTCTCAGTGCAATATTTCATAGCACACATATATACATCATTAAAAAGTGCTCGTAAGTTGGCTGATATGCATATATAATGACACATTATTCTCTTTGTTAAGGACTGCTGACACAGGTAACACTAAATGGACTAAAATAAGTGAAGCTTGTGGGCGGGAGGATGAAGTGAAAATGAGCATGCACAAAAATGAAATGAATATCAGTAAACCATACAAGCAACATAGTCGTGCACACAATAAATTAGATCCCAAAATGAAATACATTATCAGAAGTATTACTGGGAGTTTCTTTACTCATGTTTAAGGCACTGATTAAGTAATTATTCTTGGACCCTTTTCAAGGGCAAACACAGTATAAATGCAGAACTTAGAATAACTAGTCATCTAACATGTTTTTGGGGTATAAACCACAGGACACCTGCATAAACACGGAGAGAATATGTAAACTGTAAACAGCTGTTTGCCAGAGATCAGGACTGAACTCAGGACTCTGAGGCTGGAAAGCTAAAACCTTAAAAAGTGAAATACTGTCCTTCACTATCTCCCCCTTGTAAACAACAAGGCTAGTACTCATAGCTAAAAGCACAGCAACAGAACTCATTCTGCACAGATCAGCTGAGTTGCAGTGCTCTGCTATGATGTGATTCAGTCACGCACATTCTGTTATGCACTACATTTAATTAACAGATAATGTGTATGACTATGAATTGCTAAACTGGGCTGTTTGAACAACTGCTCAGATGAGCACCCTACCAACCTGTGCTAATAATTAGTACAGGTAACTAACAAACTGCACATAGATATACTTTCCCTGACATTAACATAAGCATGCACATACCCAGGCACACACATGCACATTCACTATACCTACCCTATGCTATCAGAAAGGAGAGGCTTAATAGATTAGAGATGCTATAGACCGCAGCTCTACTCCTGTTTGATAGCAGAGACCGCATACAGACACTTATGCATACACACAAGACACATAGATGCGTATACAGAGACAGACATACGCACATACCAGACCTGCACACTCTTCATCTGCACTCTCCCCATCTATAACAGCCACAGGTCACATCAGGCAGCAGGCATCCTCCATGCACAGGCACACACATACATTCACTCACAACAAGAAATCATGTACATACACTCACAGTACCCACTCATATACTGTCCTTACACACACACACACACACACACACACACACACACACACTCAAATACACACTGCACTGCACTACATTACTTGATCTTCTGTATATTCAAACCCGTAGAGATCCATGCACCAAAGAACTGGGTAACTCCTTTCAGAAGAGAAACTTACTAAATTTGAAAATGCTAACAGTGTTATGGCACCTATCCTGAAAACCTAGCCAGTAGCATTCAAGGCTGAACTAGTTAGTACTTTTTATGTATTTGTTAGCACTTTGCACTAATAAAAAAGCAGCAGATAGACACGTGCACACACACACACACACACACACGCACATACACTAAAAATCTTGACCAACGTATGCCATTTTGAGGTCCAACTGACATTGACCCTCTGAAACATCTAATGTCCATTACATTCTGAACCTGACACTAGTATAGCAGATTGGTTGCATTTAATTTATTTTCATATTCATGTGTAGATTATAATAATTAAGTAAGGCAAAAATAAATAAATGTTCATAAAGTCAATTATTCCATTTGCTTCCTTGCTAAACAGTTAAATAGCAACATGATATACTGTTTTAAATATTAAAAAATACAAAGACATGCATCTGGAGTGTTTCTCCCCGGGTATCTGCTGAAAACTGGCTTCATTCCTAGTCGGACTTTCCCAGTTAACAAATGTTAAATAAATAAATAAATAAATAATCTGAATGTCCAACAAAAACATTTATTCAAAAATGAAAGAAGTGCAATAAAGCAGCTTTCATTTTTTAGGACTCTCATTTTTAAAGAAATTTCATAATGATTTAAGTCACTGACATTTATTGTTATAAATCACTTCATATAGTTTGAAACATGCATAGGTTGGCTATCATATGACAATCAAGTTAAGGAACTTGAAATACATTTCAGGTGTTCTCAGTAGAGAGTGGGAGACATGGCTATTTTAAAAAGAAGTATATGCATTCATGATCATGGAAGCATATTCTCTTTGGTTCATGAAGTATGTCCAACAATGTGATAAAGGGCCATGAGCACCCAGTCAGTTCTTTACATGTCTTATCCCTCCCACCACACACACACACACACACACACACACACACACACACACACACACACACACACACACACACACACATACACATACACACACTGTTCTTTTACCATCCTATCATTAATAGCTAGGAAATTTCCCTTGCTTGAGTATAGGAAAATATAGGTCCTGTAAGTGAAACTGTAGCAGCAAAATAAAGCTAAAGAACACATGCAGACTTCCTTTTGTGGGACTGGAACATTATGCTGGTCAGTTTTGATACCGCCATTGCTTCAGTTCAGTGACCAGCTATCCTAAAGGCCTTCATAAGTGGCTGATTTTTAACAGCAATGGAAGCCCCACACGAGTCAGCCGGAAAGCTCATTTGAAGATATATAAACAGTAGTATAAAAGGCTTAGCTGGATCCTATTTCTGAAGTCAGGCATTTAAATCTGATATCTTTGAAGTCTAAATTTAATTATGGGGAACTATTTCCTTTATGTCTCCCCTTAAGATGGCTACCTGCTTGATGTTAAGGGCTAAGTCCTTCTGTGCTGGCGCTGCCGTGCCTAGTTTTTGAGCTCTCTGCTTTCCTCATTCCCATGCTGTATTGTGATAACTTGTTCAGAATGTGGTAGATGCTAGCTGACAGTATGGTCCATCAGTATCAGTGTAAGCAGTAGAGCCCACTCTGGTCTCCCAGCTGACAGGACTACATTTAGTGATTGACTCACTAATGACCACTGGTCCTGTGACTGAATATACCGGTCCTCCTCCCACATGGGACTGGTTGTGAGAGTATTTTACTTATACAAGATATGTTGTTGTTGGTGGCAGTGGTGCAGAAATAATCTTCCCCTAGCTATGAGATTTCATCCATGGCTGAATCAGAAGTCTTGAGAGATGCAAGGGACAATGAATTTACCTCTTTTATCAGTTAACCTGCTGAGGACTGCTTGTTGGAACAGTCCCCTCAGGCTCATAAAACCCCTCTCCCTTCAGTGGCCCACTGCCCTGTGTCCTTCACCTTGAAAGTGCCTAAATACTACTATTCATTAGACTGTAATGCAGACCTAATTCATTCTAGTGTACTGCCCATGATCAATAATGTATTTGGTACCTGAGATGGCTGACACTGCTATCAGTCACCACTGTTCATAGGTTCATAGGTGTTTACTAGGCTAACGACCACAAGGGCCTTTTTAAGCCTAGCCATGCATCCCAAATCTCTGGCAAGTTATGATACCCTTGATAAGTGTAAGCATGGGCCTGGGAGATAAATCATTTACAGGTTGCCTGTTTGCATTAGAGACATAGGTGCCAAACCAGGGATAAATTTCCGGTTTCCCATCCAATTGTCCAAGTTGCACTTGAATTGGATTAGGGAAGAACTCTGTTTCACATGGATGGGGAGCCTGTTCCATAGATGGTGTAGTCGCTGGGATACATGCCTATCTCTCCAGCAGGTCCTAGTTATAACACAGACAAGGTTTAAGTCTTTAGAAAAGGTAATTCTGGTACTGTTTGTTTTGTGGATATACAGGAAGTCCATCAGAGTGGGGTCTGACAATGCCCTGTATGCTAGGCATAGATTTCCCCTCAAAAGCCTGTAGGAGACAGACTACAGGGATAGGGCCTTGAGGTGGTCTGCATAGGACATATTACTTACACCCTGTATTCTTTTGGTGAAGAACCTCTGTGGACATTCCATTTGTTGGATATGCCTGGTTAGCTACATACCAAAGGGGGCATTGTACTTAATGACAGGTCTGATGAATGCTGAATACAGTGGAACAATGAATTCCTTGGACCATACCTTTGTTTATAAGTTGTCACGATTCCTTCCTACTCAGCACTTCAAAGTAGACTCTTATGTTACCTTGTCTGCTCAGCACAGAACTCCAAAACCACAGCACCTAATCATTCTGTTCCAAGACAGATAAACAAAAGCTACAGGTAGATTTTGAATTTAGTATTCTACTGTGCTGTCCAGAAAGGTCATCACTTGTCACTTCCACATTTCCCACTTACAGTGTGTGGGTATGTGTGTGGCCACAGAAAATCTGGGTACAGTTCTTTTTTTTTTTTTTTTTTTTTACTCAAATTATTTTTACTTCGATGAAATAACACAATAATTTAATACATTCATACCATTAAATAACTATTTACAGCATTTACATTCAGCCTGACAAAAGGGATTCAGATAAAATCATTTGTAGTTAAGTAGTAAGTTAATATATAAACTATGACAGTTAGGAAGAGTTTGGTTCCATCTGTAGGGTATCAATCAAATTCAAAACTTTCCTCCACGGACTATTAACCAATGGCTTAGGAAATGTTCTTAACTCTTTAGTTTTTTTCTCCATTAGTATGCATTTCTTCAGTGATGATAGGAATTCCTCCATTGTGGGTGCTACATTAGAGTTCCATCTTCTAGTTATACATTTTCTGGCTATTGCTAACATTGTCCACAACAAATACAGGTCATCTTTCTTCATATTATTACTATTAACAACATTCAATAAAATTAAAGACTTTGTCAAAACAAATATATCAGTATAGATAGCTTGAAGAAATTTGTTAATCTCATTCCAATATGGTTTAATATTAGTACAGTCATAAAAAATATAAGACCAGTCAGCATTAGTGGACAAATGACACCTTCAACATAACTTGCTGTTTGAAGGGTTCTTTTTGAGAGTTTCTCAGGTGTCAGAAAGGATCTGTGTAGAAATTTCCAATGAAAAATCTTCCAGAATTGTGAGAAAGAAGTTAAACTGAAAATAAAATGTTTGTTTTATCTTCTTTTGATAATAATACTTGAAACCCTTTAGTTAGCTATTGCCAGTAAGACTCTCTAGGATCTGTCTTATAGACAAAGGGCAGGATTCACGAAGGCTTGCACGGAGTGTAAGAGACATGTAAGACTCCATGCAAGCCTCGCGATCCAGGAACAGCCTGAAACTCCGTGTAAGAGACCAGCTAAAACGTCTCTTACACGGACTGGGCGTGGATATGCTAAATACCTCACTTGCAGCCGAAAGGCATGCAAGTGAGGTAGAGTAGCGATCCACGAAGCAGAAAGCAGCCCGTGTAAGAGCCGTTTTAGCTGCAGAAATATACTCAGTTGACAACTGAGCACGTTTCTGCAAAAATCACAATGGAGCCATGTCAGCTCCAAATAAAGGGTGCATATGTGTCAGGCAACATGCCAATGGCCAAATATGTGGCCACTGGCAAGGTACCCTGATGCAAATATGAAAAATAAATATTTAAACCCACAAATGTGGGTTTTATGCGATACATGGATTTACAATACAGGGACCAGCAGACCAAAAACAACATGGCCACCGTTTAGTGGTTGCTAAGGGGGGAAGCTGAGTCTAAGAGATGTAACTAAGCATTAGTAGGCAATCTGATGTAAATATGTGTTAGGATACTGAATTCCACTGTCACATAGCAAATGAGCACATTCTGAGTAGTGTAAGAGATACATAAGGGGGAGGAATAGAGTAGGAGCTAGGTGACATCACAGGGGGGAATGGTAGAAAGAAATGCAGTTCATTGGAGGTCAGTGTTACATGACAGATGTCAGACACATATCATGGAAAGAGGAATGCCACAAGATAAGCATGGGAAAGTCAAGAATGGAAGGTGTACACTGTTACTTACACCAAAGTTTCTTGTTGGGCGTGCATGCGCACGTGTGCGTGCCATGAGGCGCGGGTAGGACAGTGTGTGCGCGTGTAAGGCAGACTGAGCATGTGGGAGCGTGTTGGTAGACTTTTAAGACTGTTTGCACTCGTGTGCGCGCGTGTAGGGCAGACTGAGCATGTGGGAGCCTGTTGGCAGACTTGTAAGGCTGTTTGCGCTGTGTGCGTGCGTTTTAACCCGAATAAGCAGATTCTGAACCATGTAAGCATGTGTGCACGCGTGTAAGCCACTGTGAGCGTGTTTCTGCTGGTATGCACATTGCTCTCCCCCCTGAGGAAACAGACAGGAAAAAGGAAGCAAAAGAATTAGTAGGAAGCTAGCAGGGAATACTGCTGGAGCTAGCAGGTGAAAACAATTAGAAGCAGGCAATTACACAGGCAGAATAGTAGCTCAGCTAATCATTTAAAACTCTGCAAACAGCAGTGCAGGATGTTTCTCTCAAGAGACGCTGCAAGACAGGAGTAAGCTATCAGAAGTGAAAACTGAAAAAGCTGAACTCAGAGCAGAAATGCTAGGGGCTGCCATAGCTGTCATAAGGAGACATAGGTGACTTGCTGAGGGTGGTGACAATGCAGATGGTGCCAGACAACCCACAGTGAGGAGACGGAGAAGAGTGTACAGGCCCAGGGTCACTTACCACGGGTTACATGAGCTGGAGATAGTAGAGCGGTATAGAGTGGACAGAGACCTCCTGCAGCAAATTGTCGAGCTGTGCAGGCCACGCCTCACACACAGAACCAACAGAGGGGAACCCATCCCAGTGGAAACCAAGGTATGTGTTGGCCTAAGAATACTAGCAACAGATACCTTCCAGAGACCAACTGGTGATATGATGGGGATATCACAGACATCAGCCTCCAGGGTACTGCACCAGTTCGTGGATGCCATGTCAGCACATGTCGGTGATCATGTATATTTCCCCAATGCCCGTGAGGTATTGGCCAGCAATATGCGTCTCTTCCAGTAAATAGCAGATTACCCTGAGGTAGTGGGTGCAATAGACTGCACGCACATACACATCAAAGCACCAGCCGGTGAGCGGGGTAGGGCCTACATTAACCGCAAGGGCTTCCCCTCCATCAACTGCCAGGTCGTGTGTGATGCCCAGGGCATAATAATGAATGTATGTGCTGACTGCCCTGGGAGCTACCATGATTCCCATATCTGGCATTTGACGCAGCTGCACCAGACATTTGCCAATGGGGACATCCCACACGGACACCTAGTGGGGGATGCAGTTTATGCACTGGAGCCATGGCTGATGACACCCATCAGAAACGCACACACACCTGAACAGGAACGCCATAATGAGGCACATGCACAAACACGTAATGTAATAGAGCGTGTGTTTAGGCTGCTCAAGTCACGGTACCGGTGTCTGGACACATCTGGTGGAGTCTTGCAGTACTCGCCAACTACATGTACCCAAATTGTCATGGTATGTGCTATGCTACATAATATGATCTTGTGAAAACAGCTGCAGCAGGACCAGCATAGGGCCGGGCCAAACAGCCCCCCACCATTGCCAAGGCCATCACAGGCAGAGCGTGACTCGGAGGAGGAACAACCTGAGCCTGCCCCAGTAGGCAGAAGGAGGCGTGCCCACTATGCCCTGGCCTTGGCAAAGAGGCAACGCATAGCACATACACTGGCTCAGTAGGAACCTTGGGAATGATACCCCTCTCTGACTCACTCATATAATAACATGGATGCCTAAAATTACATAACCTGCTCTCAAACATGTACAGGGAGTGTAATATGTGCATCCGACAGAGGCAGCCCTGCAGCACCACCTGAGGCATGAATGCCATGTGTTAAGTAATGTAACACCATGTAGTATATGCACACTTGAGGACCCTGACTAACATCCTACCCTCACCAAGCATGATGCCACAATATAACGATGGGATGATCAATTGCAATAATTGGCTGAAGTAATGCAGTTAGTCAAAGGAGAGCCAATGTGTGCCAGCCTGGGATGACATGCTGAGCATGACATGATGCTCCACCTGCTAGGGGTGGCGTGCACCTATCAGTCTAGGCCTTATGGATACTGGCAAAGGCTGTCATTACCCACAGCGTGCCCTGAATAGGTAAGGCTCAAAACACAAACCCACCTCCATAGGTACCACAAGGGATAAGAACCTAGATGTAATGCTACCCAATGCCAGAAGTCTAAACAGCAAGATGCGTGCAGTGTAAACACACCCAGTATGGAGAATGTTGATATCTGTCCTGTAACAGGAAACTGGGTCAAGGCTCACAACAGTACCCTAACACTACCAGGTTACACCTCATACTGTGCTGTACAGCCTCAAAACATGCAACAAGCTACAAAAGGAGGGTGACTAGCAATAATTGTCAAGGATAACCACACCTCCATGTTGGTACCACAACAAGAAGCAGCATGGACTAGCAATGGAAAAAGTAACAGTGGCTAAAACTGCTTCCCAGTTTATAGCCTGCTACAGACTACCATCCTAACACCAGGAACTGCACCTGGCCTATGTTGGAATACATGAATATATCAAGCCCCCCAAACCACATTATATTGGTTGACTGAAAATACCCAGATATACACTGAGAGCATTATACTAGCTCCAGCACTGTAGGAGAAAAGTTCCTAGAATCCATAAACCAAAATGCCCAGGAACAACGTACCACTCCCACAAGAGGGGTAAGCATACTGGATGTGATAATCAGCAACATGGGTACTGGATGGCAAGATGAGAAGTGTATCCCTCACTGGTAAGACCAGACCATAGAGTAATCACACTGTATATACACATCCTGACCACAGTCCCTGGCCAGAAAACCACAGTGAAAAACATGTGTAAAGCATAAGTTGCACGCCTCCAAACTGATGTGGAATCCATTAAAGGCCCTGTGCAGGTGAAAAATATGGGCCACACCGCAGAACCTGTTATACAGGCATTCCATGAACACAGCCAGGAATGCTTGGAATATGCAATCACAAATAACAACAAGACACAATGCCATACACGCAGGCAACTGGCATGCTGGACTCCAGCCATTACCAAACCATGCAAGAGAATGAGGAAGCTACTACATGATAGAGCAAACATAAAAAGGGAAGTAATTACTGATCAGTAGTATGGCAATAAAATATGTCCACACATACAACCCACTAAGGCCAGCTACAACAAGTAGAATCTGTGAATCCTGAGGCAATGTTACACCTGCCCCAAGTACACAGACAACCCTCAACTCCCCCCAAGAAATACAAATATATGTGAGAGATGCAACCATTTATCCAAACCGGAGGCTGAGCTCCCTCAACTCAGTACTGTCAAAACTAGTCAGGCGGAGAAGGTAACCCCACACACCACAAACCCAGTCCCACATAGACCTATCACAACTGCAAACCAAACACATAAACACAGAAAAACATTCCCGGAGGCCCTAATTACAAACACACCACACCAACAGAGGTCTCCAAAGCAGACCCCCAAGCAACCACAACCTCCAAACATAGCACATGCAACACATAGTACACAAAGCTGGTGTGCCAAACAGTCACAGGCCAGAAGGAGAAACAACATGCCTGATACAGTTGTAATAGGTGACTCTATAGGCAGACACACTGCTGTCCCACTCACCAGACTGAACAAGGGAAAAGGTACAGTAAGCTGCCTGTAGGCAGCTACAATACGCCACATAACACAAGTACGCAGGTCACCCCAAAGCAAGTAGAAATATGATGCAGTCATTGTCCATGCTGGTGTGAATGACCTGAGATGTACCTCCCTGGACTACATAAAAAGAGACATGGATGAGCTCTCTGAGTATGTACTCCAGGCCGGTATGACACTGGCCATTTGCAGCATCCTACCCTCACCAAGAATAATGCCACAGTACAAACACAGAATGATCATCTTTAACAGGTGGCACAATTACTGCTGTCATTCCAAGAGGATTTAATGTCTGTCTGCTTGGGATATCATGCATGACAAGCCATGCTGCTGTTCCAGGGATGGCTTGCACCTGTTACCCCTAGGCGTCTGGATATTGGATAAGGCTTTTACCACCTCCATAGAGCCATACATAGGCAAGGCTGAAAAGACTAACACACCACCCTAGAAAACATAAGTGGTAAGAAACATAAGGGTAATGCTGACCAATGCCAGACGTGTAAACCACAATATGCATGCTCCTGAGGCCCTCCCCAGTATGGAGAACATCGATGTCTGTGCAGTGACAGAAACCTGCTGCAAGCCTACTGACAGCACACCAGCACTACCAGGTTATACCTCATATCATGCGTTATGGCCCCAAAACCTGTACCAAAACATAAAAGGAGGGGGAGTATCCATATTCAGCATAGACACCCATACGTCCAGGTAACTGACAATGCACGAAGCATTGGAGACCACCCATGTGCACCTAACCATAGGCAAAACTGCTGTACAGTCTGTAGCATGCTACAGACCACACTCTCACACACAGGAACCCCACCCAGACGTCCTGAAGACACTGGACAGTATGAATGTCCCACCAAATACCAAACAAGGTACTCACAAATTACCACATAGGTGGTAAACCATTATGTATGGAAGGAGTAATCAGGGACCTAGGGACACAAGTGGACAGTAATCTGTTATGTGACACTCACATTGCCAATGTGGCTAGGAAGACTGTCTATATTGGACACCGTATCATGAAAGGATTCACATCTACGTCAACAGAGGTCATTGTGCCCCTGTACTGTTCTCTTATCAGACCCATAATCTAGTACAATGCCTCATTTGGGATGTACCTTACCTGACACCTGCAGTGGTTGGAAAGACCTCAAAGGTACCTCACCAAGAGGATAAAGGGTCCCAAATATATGTCATATGCTGCCTGGCTGTAGAAACCCCAGCTGAATGCAGTCACATACTGCTTACAGAGAGGCATTGTATGTCTGTTGTACAAGGCCATGTCCAACACAGGAGTAATGGACATACTCCACCCCAGAAAAATCAAAGCCATTGGAGCTGTGAGAGTGACAGATGTCAACCTCAACACATAATGAAATAGGATGTGCTGGAGGGACAGATACATAACCCAGAGGCTCACCATACCCTGGAACAGAATCCCACTCCATGTTAGGCTGAGCCCCTCACTGACACTCTTCAACAGGAATATTGCCAAGTGGATGGATGATCATAGATGTACACTGGGGGTCTTCACTGTGTCACGTCCAGACAGAGGCACAGTAAAGTAAATCATAAATGGCCATAATATTCACATAGCAAGGGGCGGCAAAAGACACACACACTCTGGCTAGGCTTACAAATGCCCTACGGTGGATAGCCTAGTATGAACCTATGAAGATACAAATTGTACAGGACACTAAGGATAATCCCAAGGCTTACTCAACTGATGGTAGGAACTGTGTTGGGAATACACAGATATGCTCTGAATCACACAAATATTACAAACAACATACCAAACACACACACATATTGCCAACATACAACCTGACAGGTGCAGTGCAACCCCCCCCCCCAGAATGCAAAATATCTATCCCAGCAGACTGCTGGCCCCCTGACATTGCAGATGCTGAGGTAACAGCCAGCATCTACAAAGCAAAACACACAGCAGCAATGGTATGAGATGGTGTCCTGGGCTGAGTCCAACATGGACTCCAAGAAGAATGGAATGCCAAATCACACTACTGCTCAATGTCAGCCTTACCACAGGATATGTACCCAAAGAGCAGTGTACAACAACAGTGGTCCTTCTCAACAAAGGTGTTGCCTGAATGGATACTGCAAACTACCACCCCAGAATCCTGACAAGCTTGGTCTGCACAGCTATGGAAAGGATCAGCATGTACCGCAGACATAAAAATATTGGGGACCTACTGACACTGGACCCTACCCAGTGTGGCTTTCTTAAGTGCAGATCCTGCCCCTAAACATGTTTGACTCATTTGAAACAGTCATCAAGGTCATTGATGAGGGCAATGTGGTCCATACAGCGTAGCTGGACCTTGCAAATGCTTCCATACAATACCATACGTGTTCATTATAGATATGCTCACCAGCTTAAATATAAACCCCTATGTGAGTAGAGGGGTTGCAAACCAGACCAAGGACAGAACTGACATGGTCAGACATGCTGCAGCCATGTCATACTACAAACCAGATATAAGTGGCATGCCACAAGGCTTGGTCCTGGGACCTCCCTCGTTTGGTATATATGTCCCATAGGTACAGGCCAACATGGAAGGACTGTGTCTGAACATGTATGCAGAGGACTACAAACTGCCCACCATATCTGACCCTCCAGCTGACACAAGCATACCACAAAAGGGCCACATAGACAACTGATGCCATAGCCATGTCAGCAAGCTAATTGCAGAAAAGTGTATAGTCAACCCCCGTGGATATACAGTAAGTGCCCACCAATTACCACATAGGTGTTAACCCATTATGTACCTAACATGTAATGAGAGACCTGGGGACACAAGGTGATAGATATCCTGCATTGGACAAACGTGGCTGTAGTGTTCACAGAAACATACCATATACCCACCTAATCATGAAGGTTGTCAGATCTAGATAAGGGGAGGTCATTGTGGCTCTGCAGTCATCCTTCATCAGTGTTACAATTGACTACAATAACCCCTGTGGGATGTACCTCAGCAGACACCTCCATCAACTGTAAAGTCCCCAACAGTACCTCACCAGGAGTATCAAAGAGCTTGAACAGATGCCATGTGTTGCCTGATTAAACAAACTGCAGCTCCACACACTGCCATACTGCCCACCCAGAGGCAAGCTGTGCCTGATGTATAAAGCCATGTCCAAGCTGGAATCAATGAACATGCTGCACCTTGTACAATCTGAATGGCAGTGAGCTATGCACATGAGAGACCTGAACCCCAGCACTGACATACATAGAACAAGCTGTACTGCATGATCCATAACACAGAAGCCACCCCCACTCATGAGTAAACTCCCAGTACAGGTTATCCATAGAGTCACTCATCGATTCACCTCAAGAGGAATCGTGATGAGTGGATGGGAGATGGTAGGTTTATCCTGGGTATCACTGTTATGTCACAGGTAGACAGAGGCACAGTATACTAACCATGACATATGTTATGGCAAACTCCACTTACAATGTGTGTCAAAGGACAAACACACTCTCCGACTAGCATTAGAAATGGCCTAGGGCACATCGCTACTGTTTGCCAATGTACACCTATGTTGTGGAATACACTACCAATGTTGGACAAGCCTGGTATAAGTAGTTCATATCTGAACATAATGCAGCATGGCTAGATGTGCACAACTGGCCCATAACCAGGCTGTTGTGCTCACTATGGAAATGTAAAGCAGTGATAGGACTAAAGCCCAGTATACTGTCCACCACAGTGAAAGTACTGAACCAGTACACTATACGGTACTACAGTGTCAGGTCAGTATGAAAGGATGTTGACAACTGTATGCAACGTATCCCATGCAAACCCTGCAGGCACAGTATAATCCCTGTTGTGTTCATACACAAAGCAGTTGGACAGTAACTACACAACATGACACACAACCATAAACAGGAGATATTATTGAAGTTCACACACATCCACAAATGTGGTGGGCTGCAGAGTTCAACATATGGAAAGCACACACTGGGCATGCTCGCACACTTTGATAAATGAGACATATGTCAGACAACATGCCATGGGAAGGCTGAACTGGGCATGCTCACACACTTAGGCCAAATCACAGTTTAGCAGTTGGCCACACATACCTGGTATGTGTACGTGTTATTCCAGGAACCAACCACATTACAGCAATCTGCCCAGTGCACACAGTTAAATGACTACAGAGACATACGTGATATAGTGGATACCTCCCATATGCAAACATCTTCCACACATACACACGTTGTTCATACAAGCAGGGAATGCTATGGCAATAAAGACCTGCAAACAGTCTATCAGCAACAAATAATGTGCATCTGACAATTAAACATATGGGTGTAGAGGTCAACACTAGGCTGTTTGCCCTAGGGAATGACAGCTTAGCCAGAGTGTGCTTGGCGTCTGCCTCCCCAGTACAGTAGGCTACTGTGCCACTGTAAAGTAGGTCACATAAGGCATCGTGTGAGGCTAGTGTGCTGTGCCTCTGTCAAGCAGGGACACAGTGGAGATCCCAGGGTTTGAATGTGCTAAGCCACATCCATGTTGTTGGTGTGTGCTGGAAGAGAGTTGCTGAGGACCTCTAACAGTAAATGGGCATCAATAACAGACTGAGGGGAGCCTTATCTGCATTGTCTGGACAATTTCACTGTCAACACTGTGTTGTGATGATTATGTGGGATTGAAGTGTTGTGCCGGTACTGTTCAGAGATGTCCTCCCTCTGTGGGCTACAGCTCTGCAATGTATTAGCTCACTCTGTCTGTTGGACAGCTCATATATGGCTGGTGTACACCTGACAGGTGTCCTGTTGTGGAGCAGTCATGGGTATATATGGGATAGCATGATCAATGCAAACCTTCCACATGCTCATAGAATGCAATAGTCAAGGGTTATGCAGAGTGGCCAGTATACTCCCCCAGCATGGGTCCTTTGAAGTCTTCTACCCCAGTCTTCACAAGTGTAAAGTCTGCTTGTGATAAATACAGTTTGTTTGCAATGACAACCTTGCCTGGGGGTGGGGATGGGATATGGATGTCCAGGGAAAGGTGGGTATGGTCAGATATCAACAATGGTGGTCTACCTCTGGTGTGGAACAGTGAGTACCCATGTTGTAGATGGTCAGGTGCAATATGTATTCCCCCATGTGGCTGTGGTGAGTGGTTCTGCCATAGCACATGGACTCACAAATTGTAGTGGCTGTAGGGTAATGTTGTAGAGGCCTGAGTAGTTCCCACACACAATATGCCTGTACCTGATGTTAACAACTGGAATGGTGTATGTGAACACCTGCATATCCTGGCACTGTTCCCAGGGAAGCAAAGTGTGTGTCCTGGATGTGGGAGAGGTGTTCTGGACTGGTTGTGTTGTGTGTTACAGGTCCTGTGGTCACAAAGCATGGTATAGAACATAACCTGCCAGTGCGATGTGCATATCTGACTCTGAAGTAGGTGGCTGCAAATGCATATATATGCTATCCCCCACCTGACAGGTAGTACTAGATGTACATACCTCTGTAGAAATAATGATGTCAGCACCCTATAAATACTACAGGTGCAGAACAGATGGCCAGTAATTTGGATAGTGCGCTCTGCTAATGCATCTCCCTCAAGTGTCATAATATAGTTAGGTAGGGGTTTGAACCATGCAAATGCTCAGTGTGTGTGTGTATGTGGGTGAGCGGGGTTGTTGTCTGTGCAAGTCTGTGTGAGGGAAATGTCCCTTTTGGCAACTGGGAAAACACACTACAGGATGCACATTCCCCTTTCTAAACACTGATGATGTCAGCACCCCATAAGTACAGCAGGAGAAGAGAAACCTCCCAGTAATGCGAATAGTGTGCTCTGCTAATGCGTCCGTCTCGAGAGTCATAACATAGTTAGGTAGGGATTTTAATCCTGCAAATGCCCAGTGTGTGTGGAGAGGGGTTAGTGTGTGTGCAAGTCTGTATAAAAGAAATGTCCCTTTTGGCAACTAGGAGAACACACTACAGGATGCACATTCCCCTTTCTAAACACTGATGATGTCAGCACCCTATAAGTACAGCCGGAGAAAGGAAATCTTCCAGTAATGCAAATAGCGCGCTCTGCTAATGCGTCCGTCTCGAGTGTCATACCATAGTTAGGTAGGGGTTTGAATCCTGCAAATGCCCAGTGTGTGTGGAGGGGGGGTTAGTGTGTGTGCAAGTCTGTATGAAAGAATTGCTCCTTTTGGCAACTAGGAGAACACACTACAGGATGCACATTCCCCTGTTTAAACACTGATGATGTCAGCACCCTATAAGTACAGCCGGAGAAGGGAAACCATAACATAGTAGGGGTTTGAATCCTGCAAATGGCAAGTGTGTGTGTGTGAATGAGGGGAGTTTGTGTGTTTGCAAGTCTGTATGAAAAATATGTGCCTTTTTGGCAATTAGGAGAACACACTACATGATGAACATTACCCTTTCCAAACACTGATGATGTCAACACCCTATAAGTACAGCCAGAGAAGAGGAACCTCCCAGTAATTCGAATAGTGCGCTTCGCTAATGCGTCTCTCTCACCTGTCATAACATAGGTAGGGGTATGAATTCTGCAAATGGCAAGTGTGTGTGTGTGTGTGGGGGGGGTTAGTAGGGTGTGTGTAATTGCAAGTGTGAGAGAGCAGTTCCTTTTGGCAACTAATACAATACACCAGATGCTGCATATTCCCCCAGTAAACACAGGTGATGTCACCACACTATCAGTACAGCCAAACAGGGCTAATCGCCCAGTAATGTCAATAGTGCACTCCGCTACTGGGCTATTACTACTGTCAGAGCACAGATAGGTATGTTTTGGAAACCCACAACTGCCACGTGTATTTGTGTCACACAAAATGCCCATGTGTGGGTTGTTGTTCATAACAATGCATGACATTGCTTAAACCAGCAATGGCAATGCACACATGATGTATGTGTGTGACACATACACATATATACCTGTGACCTTCAATAGTTACCATGTCTGACACGTGCCTCAAGTGAATAAATGGTATTTGCACTGCATAACATTATGACTGTGTCTTACTGTGCAGGGGCTGCATGCGGTATGTGTATATACAGTGTGAGTTGTATATGGTATCATCCTAACAGCGGGGGATACACATCTGGTCTGGGCCATAGAGTCTACATGTAGTCGATGAACAGGTGCTGCATGTTCCCACCTGTTGTGGGAGTGGTAACATGTTGTTCCACTGCAATTCATTGACTACATGCTGGGAACCTTTCAGCTAGTGTGTTGTAGCTACAGTAATGCTCACACACAATGTTCGGCTGGATGCAGTCCAGCCTTATAAAGACATATCTAGAGACCGTCATATTCCCAGTGTTGTTGGGGAAGACAGGTGGGTTCCCTGTGTATGGGAGGGTTGTGTGTGCCAGGCTATGAACCAGAAGACAGTCCAACACACTGTTAACTGCACATGGATAGGCCCTGATGCTTTGTGCTGTGCCAACAACCTGGAGGTGTGTGTATCTGTGGTGCCTTGAGATACCTCCCCCCTGTTCATGTGTGGTACATGTGTAGGGGACGACAGGCATGGTATGAGGTATAACCTGGCAGTGATGGGTTGCACCTGTGAGCCGTGAATCAGGAATCTGTTACTGCACAGATATTGCAGTTTACCGTGCTGAGGACAGTGTGCAGTGCATGCATCTTGCGGTGTACACTGCTGGTGTTGTGTAGCATTACTATTAGTGTCCTATCCCATGTGATACCCACGGAGGTGGCTATGAAATCTGTGCCCTGCAGCAAAAGGCACTATGTGTGTATCAAGAGGCTTCGCCAATATACAATGGCCCATGGGTGACACGTGCAAGCTGCCCTTCGCAAATCATTGTGGCTTCCCTAGCATGTAAGCACACGCTGACAGCCATTGGATACCATATGAATGACATTGGAGATTGAGCAGAATGTAGACATAGAACACCCTTCCTACATATTGTGGTAGCATACCTGGTGAGGGTATGATGGCAACCAAGGTCAGGCTCATACTAGCCCGTGCCACATGCTGAGAGAGCCCTTCTATGTTTCCTATCATGTAGTCCAGGGAGGTACGTCTCAGGTCATCCATAGTGGCATGGACAATGAGTCATATGTGTCCATGCCTCTGACTGACCTGTATGCATGTGTTATGTGGTGGACCATAATGCCCCATGGGCATATCACTGTGACCTTCACCTTGTACAGCCTGTTGAGCGGGAACCCACTGCACCGGCCAAGAGAGGTACCTGTCACATCTGTAGCAGGTGTGTTGTGTAGCCCTACAGGCTGTGAGTGTGTGGCACACGGGATGAGTGTGCCATGTGTGGCATGTGCTCTGTCCCGACTTAACGTATGCCTGTTTGCCAGCTGCGGAGGTGTGTGATGCTCAGGCAGGATGCTATCCTGAGGCTCCAAGTATGCCCCAGTGTGTTCGGATTGCTGTCAGTGCAGGTCTATGTCAGACTGGTATTGTAGTCACTGTAGTATGTCATGCCACCTGACAGGGTATGGCAGTACTGGGTTCAGAGTGCTCAGTCCCCAGACTGGCTATGTGGTTGCATCTCACACATGTGTTGTACGTTCTTGGCCAGGGGAGAGGGTTGACTGCATACATGTGGCAGCTGTGACATTGCCACATGACTCACATATACCACAACTGGACCGTAGAGGTGATTCACAGGTTACCTTTGCACATGCTACCATAGTAGTGTGATTGCCATGGTGATTACCAACACATAGGGCCAATGGGGAACAACATACTGAAGGTGAGTATGTGTGGGTGTACTGCTACTGATTTCATAGTGCTGGCATTTATGACTGCACACATGGGTAAATGCCAGGTAAGTCATATGCAATGTGTCACAGACAACGTACATGCGAACAGGACAGACAGTGACGTTCTGTCAAGTGAGACATTGACATACGTATAGTACGCTATGCAGATGTCACTAGGAATCCACAGAAGCTCTGTAAATCTGCATTGCAGGTGGAATCAGTGTTCCAGGGAACCCCAAACAAACATGCATGCAAACAAAGCTACAGTAAGCAGGGCTGGAAGTAGTCCATTGTACAACAAAGAAGGGGTACCACTTCCAGTAGGTAACAGTGCAAATATGCAGGCACTATAAACATGTACCCAGGAATGCTCAGATGTCCATGGTAAAACTGATATTATTTCATATTTAATTTAATTTAAATTAAATTGGTACTGCACACATATCAACATGCGCAAACATCCACATTGCATAGTCGTTGTGGGCAACATGCTACCAATAGTGTACATGTCCATCATTGCGTATCACTACTTGCATTACCTTCTCCCCTGTGCTACCTATTTATGTGGCTATCTGTTGACATCTTTACCACCGGTATGCAATAATGTGCAGCTGTTACACTATGGTACTTACTATGGGTGTAGATAACAATTCAGGACAGTCATACAGTTACTGCATCAGGCATGCTGGGATATACACACAATCATATCAGCACACTGTACTGTTACCAACATGATACTAGTAATACACTTCTATGTAGTCACCCTGTGCATCAGCAACATGTTAACCTGTTCCTGCACTGATGCTGGAGATTGCAGGAGGTGGCACAGTTTCATCATATGCACAGGGTGTGAACTAAGTATGCCTGAGTCTGCCACTGATACCACCAATTGACATGTATGTGTATGTGTGTTGGTGAGGGACAGCAGTACAGGGTGGGGCACTGTTGGTGCAGTGTGTGCATGTATGTGGGAGCCCTAGGTGTTAACATTTCGCATGTGTGTATGCATGCACACAGTTCCACCTCATGGCTGCCATATACTGGAGTTTGTGGACAGCCACAGACTGCACCTGGCAAGTCATACAGATCAGTGTCTGTGGCCACGGACACGGTACCTGTGCCTGGCAGGGGTGCTGCAGACCGTATCCGGTACTAAGCCAGACTAGATACTGTCATCAGAAGCGGGTGTTCGTTGACTGGACACAGGTCCCTGTTGGGACTATCCAGAGCCACGTGCACGTGGTCTCCTGGGGCGGTCTGATGACAGCACAGACCCAGCATTGCTGGGGCTGCTGATGGCACTATGGGGACGTCCACGGGCCTGTTGTCATCCACGCCGACTGCCAGCTGCTGCTGTTGCTGGCATACGGCCATGTCAATGCCGCAACCGTCCACCATTGCCCTGGCTCATGGACATGTAGTTGTGGAACTGCTGTAATATGTCCCCACAACGTCTGTCTATGACATCGGTGAAATTACGGATAGCATCCGCGATGTCACGCATACTGTCAGTCATGGATGTGCGACATGCTCTCAGCTCCCTCAGACCCTGTCTGGTGTACCTTTCCATATGTGACTGTGCCTGCATGACAGCCCGAAACATAGCTGAGGTTGACGGACCTCTTTGGGCACATGTGCCAGAGGCAGTACGCCCATGGATGCTCCCACAAGAACCCATGGGCAACTGTCTGTGTGGTACCATCTCAGGACCCTGCCCATGGCTGCTGTGTGGGGAAGCATGTGCCACAGATACCACATTACCCTGGTCAATGCCCACTGTATCCTGTCCATCACCTAGGGACCTTGGTGACATAGGATGTACTGCAATGTGTGCAATGATGGGGTTGACAGCTGTGTACTGTCAATTGGCTGACCTATGATGGACCCTGACACACCTTCCTGTGCCATTACACAGGTATCATCATTATCAGTACCTGTGGCACCAGATTCAGGTTCCCTGCTGCAGGACACCAGAGCAGCACCAGAACCTGTGGGAGGAAGACAGGAAACACAGTTTACAATGTCTACACAATGTTGCCAGTGATGCACACATGCACACGTGCACACATGCACACATGCACACGTGCACACATGCACACATGCACATCCCACAGTATACACACAGAGCACTACTGAGGTACACTATTATTACTAGCACCATCAGGACTATTATAGGTATTGTTAAAACACACTCACCAGCATGGCTGGGCTGCCTTGCTGTAACACCGGAGGGACCTGCAGAAATGAGGGGATTAGTGTCAGTGGGCACAACTGTGCCATTGATACTGCGTATGATACAGTTCAATAGTACAACAGTTGCCTTTCACGTCTCAGCTGCCGGTATTGGCAATATCACACCTGCACAATTACATACTATGTTGACAGCTACATACCAAGGACAGACCTTACACATGCATAAACTAACAGTGTACAGAACAGTCAAGTGTGCATATGGCATATTACCTGCACACTCCATGTCGTGTTGATGTGTGGCTCCAGCCTCAATCATAATGCAGGTGTGTTGCTGTTGATTTTCCTGGGCTGGAGCCACAACACTTAGGAGTAGCCCCTCCAGTCTGGTGAGGGGGGGATGTGTGGCCACCCCACCTCCTGTGGCGACCTGTTGCCTGTGGATATCCGACGCACGCTGACGGACATTTCTGATTAAATCACTGCAGTGATGTCGTACCTGCTCATATGTCCTATTATGTGTGTCAATGTCATTTACCCTACGGACAAGGTCTTGCCACAGTGCACCCCTCTCCTGCTGATTCTGGCTGGTGCGGGAAAACAGTATGTCATAATCCCACACCAGGCTCTGGTGTATCTCTTCATCTTCTGCAGCAGAGTAGGATTTCGCTGATGCGCCATGTCCCTGAAAGAGAACACAAACAGGATATCAGCACACTATGTCAGCAAAATATGGCACACATACTATACATGATACTCAACTGTAGTGATATACTACTACTCCCATATGTAGCACGTGTGTGTCTCTTGGTGGATACACATGTACATGGCCAGATATCAGTGCTCAGCTGACACCTGTGCAACAATACCTGCCACATTCCATACAACATAGTACCAAGCCCCATCAGTCAGCACACTGAGACAGGTCCAATGCACCACCTCACTCTAGGGGTTCATAACAAGGTACTGTATGTGGAACGTCATCCACTAGTGTGATCTGGACACACAATAATCGGCCAGGATATACATATCCCACCACCACCACCAGCACAGTAGACTACTTTGAAATATATGTGAATAGACAGATCTTCACTTGTTAGGACTGAGATGGTATCCATGCAGCCCACTGGGCCAGTGGAAGCCACAACCCACAATGTTGACCCCTTTGCAAATGCTTCCCACGGACATCCCCAAGAATGCATGGAACATGCACACACAATTCTAACCCAGACTCTATGCACAAAGGTTAAGCATCCTGTCTGGTGGACCCCAGCCAAAGACAAATTGTATAATGATAGAAGGAGGCTACTGCAGGACAGAGAAGAATCACATAAAGGGAAGGCATCTGTGGTCGGCACTAGTAATAAGCTAAGTTCTCGCATAACAACATCCAAGGCCAACTCTGAGAGAGAAATGGCCAAGGACACTAAAGATAACCACAAGGCCTTCTTCAGTTTTGTTAGAAACATGGACCAAAAGCCTCAGATATGCTCAGAGTTAGTACACAACTACATAAAATTTACTGAACCCACAGATATTGGCAACATTCTGGCAGACAGGTTCAGTGCAAATATCCCCCCTCCCTCTCCCCCAAAAGAAGAAATACTTATCACAGCTGAATGTAACCTCCCTGTCATCTCAGATGTCCAGGTGAGGGCCGCCTTCATCAAAGCAGAACACACAGCATCAATGTGACCTGATGGTATCTCTGGATGTGTGCTACGTGAACTCCAAGAGGAGCTACAACTGCATATAAAACTGATATTTAACCTTAGCATTACTACGGGATATGTACCTGAACACTGGCGTACAGCAACAGTGGTCCCACTCCACAAAGGAGGCACCTCTACTGACCCTGGGAACTACCACCCCATAAGCTAAACCAGCCTGGTCTGCAAAGCTATGGAAAGATTCATTATGGAACTCATATACAGCGATATTGGGGACCTACAGACACTTTATCCCACCCAGTTTGCCTTTGTGAAGGTCTGATCCTGCCTTTTGAACCTGGTTGACTTTTTCAATACATGATGAGGGCAAAGCAGTCCATACAGCCTACCTGGACTTGACTAAGGCCTTCAACACAATACTTCACTCAGGCATCATAGACAAGCTCATCAGCTTAAATGTTAATACATATGTCACATGATGGGTTGAAAACTGGTTGAACAACAGAATCCATAAAGTCAACATTGCAGGAGCCATGTCAGACTCAAAGCCAGTCACAATTGGTATCCCACAGGGCTCTGTCCTAGGACCCCTCTTGTATGGCATTTACTTCTCAGCTGTGAAAGCAAACATGGGCGGGTTGTGGATGACAAAGTTCCCAGATGACTGCAAACTAGGCACCATAGTCGATACACCAGCTGACACACACATCCTACAGACAGGCCTCACTGAAACGGACAACTGGTGCCAGCATCATGGCCTAACACTGAATGGCATGAAATGTATAGTCATCCCCTTTGGGTAAAACAATGTACACACAACTTATCACATAAACATACATATAGATACAGACCAATAACACATATGGAGGGTTCACAGTATGTAGACTATTAAATTGTTACTTTACATTACCTGTGTTTGTCACAGCTGGTTGTGTTACTGTTAGTATAGGTTCCTGCTGCTGCTAGCCCAGCTTGATACTGTCACTGATGACAGCTTCAACTTAGTTTTTCTTAGTGTAGTTTTTGTTTGTGTTTTTATTTCCTTTTTTTCTTTCTTTTTCTCTCTCTCTTTGCCTCCAGACGGTGCAATGACAGTATTGCATGCGTGGACTGGGAGTACAGGATGCTTTTGTAGGTATCTGCATATGTCCATATGATGGCCTCTGCACCAATTGTTAGCCAGCATTTGCTGATTGCATGCAGCCAGTTGTGTACTGATTGCAGTTCTCATTGTGATTTCAGGACAATGCTATAAAAGGGTATGTGAGATAGGTGTTGCCCTTTCAGATTGTAAGGGTGGGGACCATGCTGGTACACTGTGGACACTGTTCTGTGAGTGTAAAGGTTAGTATCTCTCTCATAATTCAGGCTGTGTTGTAGATTAACATTTCTCCATTCATCTCTCCTGTTTCCTGTACTAAGTATGTATGTACACTGACACCTACAACTATATATATATATATATATATATATATATATATATACATATATTTTTATATATATATATATAATAACTGACATTATTACCTACTAGCTACCAACTAGCATGGTTGTTTCTGTTCACACACTACTATTATAGAAATCCACTAGATTTGACAGTAAATATACATGACATGCTTTGTGTACTACACATCTTATATTCCCTTTACATTCATTCCTACTATCACATGATATATTTATTGTAGCACAATGTTCTTATATAACAGTCATGGCTTAGTGGTAAGTCATGCAGACTACTGTTTCCAAGGTCCTGGGTTTGGGACTGACAGTGGGATTTTATTTTGCTTTTGAACTGACTACAGGACTTGTCATTCAGAGTGACTAAAGCACTTTTAAGCAGTTGTAACCGGGTTAGTGCTGGTTTGCGCGGAGCTCCCACATGCGCACTGGCATTCAGCTCCGCGCACACCCACTTACAACCGCTTAGAAGTGCTTACTCGTACGCACACCCGCGCTATTTTCTTTGAAAGAAATGAAAATGGAGAGACAGGAAAGTGGTGAAAGAGGGGTCACAAAAAGGGTAAGACAGTAGGGAAACAAGCTTGGGTTTTGCAGGAGGGATGTAGGTAAGGCCCATAGCTGCCCATTTCTTCATCAGCAACAGCTGTGCATATGTTTGTAATTTGGTGTGACATTTGATACCTTCCACCCCTGAGAGAGGTGTAAGGACAAGAATAATACTTGTACAGCCAATTGTAATTGACAGTTTCCATGTCCAGCAGACATGTGTGCAAAATGGGCAGCTATGTATGGAGCATAATTTTTTTGTGGGTACAGAGTGCCCTTTTTTTTTTTTTTTTCTCAAGTGAGAGTGGTATGTCAGGTAAAGGAAGTCGGTATAGCTGGGGAGGTAGGTTGGGTAGGTCAACAGACAAGACAAACAAGACGCATACAGGGGCGGTGTATGACATGTGTGGGGGGGGTTACACAATTGACGGGGACGGATGTTTGGATATCCAGAGCCCATGAGCCCACAGATGGCAACAGTGGAACTGATATCCCCGCCCATGGGCAGTTGCCACTGTACCTTCACTGCCCAGGACGGGGCTGTGCTGGGGGCTGTGTAGGCCGGGAAACAGGCATGCCCGTAAGTTGTGCCACCTGTGCCTCAAGCTGGCGTAGGGGCCCAAGAACAGATTCCCGGATCTCCCTACACACCACAGTCCAGACGCTACGGAGGGTGAGTGGTGGTTCTCCTCCGGCCACACTTGCAGAGGGGGGACGAGCCCCATCCCCTGCAGCGCTTCCACCCGCAGGTGGCACAGGGACACCGGAGGAGGGTCCGGACTGGGCACTACTGCCAGGTGCACTCGCCAGCTGAGGTGGGAGAGGTGGGTCCGCTGGAACCCGCCTTCCCTGTCATCCTATGTTTTGCATTATGTCATAACAGTTTGGGTTAGTAACATACAATACCATTCGCAATTAGTTGTAACAGCATGCATTAGTATTCCCATTAACCAAACACCCAGATATTCACACCATTAAACAGCGAGCATAACACATGCATAATTTGAACAGCAATACACAGTCCAACAACATGCAGGGTTGATTGATGGCAACAGGCCATCAGGTTTAGATGTATGAACAGGGCAGATGCATCAACGTACATGCAAATATGTATGACCCAACAGGACAAATGTCCAGGGGTGTTAATTGTGATTGCACATACCAATTTCACGTGGAATGGATTATATGTGGTTATAGGGTAGGGTGAAGAAAATATAATTAACACCTTCAAATACCAATACATATGCTGTACATTTCTAATAGCTGCAGATATATACACACTACTGTTCTACCTACAGTTTCCTATGTGATAACTACTTCCAGTTGGTGATAGGACTGTTACTGCTACATCAATATACATTTTCATTTTTATTCATACACGTTCATATCTGGCTTAGTTCAGCTACATCATCCTGCTACATTTGCTTTATATAGCTATAGACAACTGTAGATGTTTGGTATTTCAGACATTCATACTATCTGCATATTGCAGACTGAGAGCAACATGTCCAGATTTTGGGATACACATTCCAGCTGCAGGAACATTTTGAACACATTTTGCAGTTTGGTTCTGCTTGTCACATTCATTTCATTCTGTACTAACTGCAGTATACTTTATTCAGGAGTTATTACTACTTTATTGGTGGATTCATAACTCTTTCTCACACTCTCTCACTTGTTTTAATTTTACAATTCAGGATGGTACTTACTTCTAGGCTTTATTGACATGTTTTACCTGTAGTTATTACACTCCTTTCCAACAGTCTCATTTCTGTCTTGTTTCAGTATTTCAACAGGGATATATTTCACACATGTGATTTGCTCATCTTCTGCAGCTGTACTTTTCAGCCTGCTGCAGGTTGTGTACTATTATATTACAGGTGGGGCATCTTTATTGCAGACTTTATTTCAGACATTTTCATTTTTCTGTTTGGATTACAGACTGCAACACACTTTTGTAATCAAGCAATACTTGCAAACACTTTTACACTATTACTTGCACATTTTATTACTTAGTGACTAAACTACACTCTTTTGCTAACTGTCATACTTTTATATTTATTTACAGTTACAGGGAGAGGATTACTGACCTGCTTGGTGGCGCAACCGCACCAACCTATCGCCATAGGCTCTGCGGTCCACAGAACGGACACCTGCAGCTGTAATATAAATAAAGTAATATTGAAATACACATCTCCATAATATCAGCTAGGTTAATTTCTTATATACATAATTAAATGTAACTTACTCAGTAGTGGGGCATTGGGCATTTGCCGGGCCTCCTGGATCCAAAGGTTCAGTTGGTCCTGCTTACGTCTCTTCAGGTCCGCATGGTGGTGACGGACTTGCTCACCAGTCCTTGGAATCCCTGTGGCACTGGTGAGATCATGAGCCAACCGGTCCCACGCCTCAGCCCTATATGCTCCCCACAGGACCTGGCCCTGCATGAGTTGGGCCTCATGATTGTGGACAAGGAGCCAGACCATATATCTGGACTCCTCAAATCCCCACCTCTGTGCTCGGAAGCAACTACCCTCACCTACTCCTGACATTCTGGCTGCAAGTTAGTTCTACAATCGGTTATGCTGTGCATTCCCGCCTATGGGGCTTATATATGCCGTTTTTCCCACACTTATCTGTGATTGACCATTTTGGAATTGTATCAGCTTCACAAAACCTGCTTTGTCATGCTCCTCTTTCTATTCATTCCTATATATTTGCTATTACTGCATTTTTAAGTACAGCTGTCATGGCTTAGTGGTTCAGTACCATTGACTATGGTGCATGGTATCCTGGGTTTGAACCTGGCCACTGCTTTTTATATTTTATGACTGTCTAGACAGGCTAGGGGGTGTGTCTGTGTAAAGACAGTTTTGTTACAGCTTGCTCAACGTTGCCCATCGGTTAACTTGTTGGCGCGGTGCGCAGCTCCACGCAAATGGGTTACGCTGATTTACACCTCATTTGACTGTCAGCACGCATATTACGCTCAGCTTAGCTAGGGGCACACAGTTTCAGCTTGTTAAACCACTGCTCACCTACGGGCACTCATTTTGCACCTGTTAAACCACTGCTCACCTTCGGGCACTCATTTTACATCTGTTAAACCACTGCTCACCTATGGGCAGATGCACTCACCTTGTTAAACTGTAGCTCAGCTATAGGCACATCTGGCATTTTGTATTATTTTGTTATCTCACATTTCAAATGGCCTATTTCATTACGTTTTACATAAAATATAATTTTATATGTGCACATATATGTCAGGGACTTGTTTCGTGCTTATTTCACTAAAAATAAAAATTGATGTTGTGGGGGCTCAAACCATGACTGCCTGCTCTTCATCCGACGTCTCTACCGCTACGCTATTGCTTTTTGGCTTACTTTGCATAGTTAGTTCTTATATGCTTTTCCACTTACTGCTAACTGTGGCTGAGCTACGGGCATGCCCGCACAAACGAGCGCACTCACAGGCAAACATCTTTACAATTAAAAAAATATATAACATGTTCATTTATATAATTTTATGTTCATAGTCTGTGGGGGCATGTGTTGTGTTGTGTTTATTCACATTTCCATGTACTCTGTCGTGGGGGTTTAATTTGGGCACTTTCACTCTTCTGGGGGCGTGTCTGCTTGCAGGGCTCGGCCTACGGACACGCCCCCTACTGTCTTCCACGGACCGTGTACGCCTTAGGTGTGATTCAGCATGCCCTCATGCATATGCATGACATGCTGACATCACACCGTTTAACTGCAGCCTCCGTGTAAGCCTTGTAACTCTTACACGGAGGCTTCATGAATCCTGCCCAAAGTGTCATATAGATATGATAATCCATTCTTAACATTGATATTATTATATAGAATTCCAAAAATCCAGTTTATAATTGTTGGTACAGTTTTGAAGGATAAGTTATGTATTATTCTACACAGATCCTTAGTGTATGCTGTGACACTCTGAAGAACCAACCAGTCATTAGGGGATAGGCCATAGGTTGACAATATACTTTGTGTGTTCAAAGCTTGTTGGTTTTCAATACATTGCAACCAACAAAAAAAGAAGTTATGTCTTACCATAACGTTCCATCTGAGTTGTAGATCTTTATTCATTCTTTACAGTTAGGACCTCAGTTCCATCCTCGGAACCGATACGGCTATTTCCCAGCTCGCGCAAGCCAAAAACTCTCAGCTAAGAACCTACTCACAATGCCCCTCTTCTAGATACTCCAGATCAAGTTTGCCCACCGTAGGTAAAGAGGTAGTAATAGGAAAAGTAGGAAGCTCTGTCTGAGCAGATACCCTAACCAGGAGTACCTGAGGTCCATCAGGAGTCCAGGCAGGGGGAAGGAGGGCGGGAAGTAAAGAATGAATAAAGATCTACAACTCAGATGGAACATTATGGTAAGACATAACTTCTTTATCTGAAGTTGTAAACCTTTATTTATTCTTTAAAGTTAGGACCAAGTTCCGAGTCCTTGGTGGCCCTAAGGAAGGATATTCCTGGGCACCATAGAACCAAAAGATGCTTGTCTCCTGGAGGCCAAATCCAATTTGTAATGAGATATGAAGGTATGAGGTCTTGCCCGCATGGCTGCTGTGCATATATCATCCATAGAGGCTCTGGAATGAAAAGCTATAGAGGTAGCCATATATCTGGTAGAATGAGCCTTTATTCTGGAAGGTAAGGGTAGCTTATTCTATTGGTAGATAAAGGTAATGACATTTCTAAGCCAAGAGGATAAAGTCACTTTGGAAACAGGTTTACCCAATCGGGGTCCTGCGAAAGCCACAAACAATTGGTCTGTTTTCCTGAAAGATTTAGTCCTGTCCAAATAACAATGAAGCTGTTGGTGTACATCAAGGCTGTGCAAAAGGTACTCCCCTGTATTAGAATGCCTTGGAAGAAAACCAGCAGGTCAATAGATTGATTAATGGAAAAAACAGAGATGACCTTGGGCAAGAAGGAAGGGTCAGTAGAAAGGGACACCCTCTCTGTGTGGAAGATCAAGTAAGGACTCTTGACACTCAAGGCCTGCAGCTCAGATAATCTTCTCACTGAGATGAGTGCTACTAGAAGTACGGTTTTCCAAAAATTTCAAATCACATGAATCAAAGGGCTCAAAGAGAGAGCCTGTAAGAGATTGAAGCACCAGAGTCAAGTCCCAGGGATCTAAGGGAGGCTTGACCAGAGGTTTAACATGTAATACTCCCTTCAAAAAATTCTTGCATAGGTGGTGTGACATAACTGAAGAATTTTCAAGACCATTATGAAAATTGGCGATAGCTGCTAAATGTACAGTGATCATTGAAGCTGAGGCTCCTGCATGCAGGAGAGTAGTCAGGTTTTGCAGAATCTTTTTAATAGGCATAGAGAAAGGGTCTAAGTTCTGTTTTTTGGCCCAAATAGAGAACCTAGTCCATTTACTAGAATAAACCATTCTAGTGGAAGGTTTGTGTGAGACCAGAAGAATTTCACAAACAGGAGACAGGATGTCAGGCAGTCTGGCAATCATTAGAAGTGGAGGAACCAGGCTGTGAGCTTGAGACTGTGCAGGTTCAGATGAATCAATCCCTGAGGATGGGATAACAGGTCCTGGGAATGATCCAGGATCCACAGGCTGTGAATCAGATGAGGCCAAAGAAAAGGGAACCAGACTTGATGTGGCTAGTAGGGAGCAATGAGGACCACTTTGCTTTTCAGCCTCTGAGCTTTCTGGAGAAATTTTGGGATGAGGGGAAATGGGGGAAAGGCATACAGAAAACCCAGGGGCCAATCGTGTGTTAAAGCATCCCTCTGTGGTTCCCCCTGAGGGGAAATCAAGGCAAAATAGCTCCTGCATTTGTAATTCAGGGGGGAAGTAAACAGGTTGCAGTAAGGCTTGCCCCAATGTTGGAAGATCCAAGCTGCTATTACAGGATTGAGGGACTATTCGTGAGGCATCAGGATGTTCCTGCTCAGATTGTCCGCAATAAGGTTGGAACTCCCAGGAATGTGCGTTGTTATAAGAAAGCGATTGGAAGCTATCGCCCAGTGCCAAATCCTAGTGGCTTCCTGACACAGGGGGGTAAGATCTGGTTCTGCCTTGCTTGTTGATATACCAGATGATTGACATGTTGTCTGACTGAATTGCAATGGTCCCCGAAGGCAGGGATGCATGGAACGCTTGCAATGCTAAGAGAACTGCCCTCAGTTCCACGACATTTATGTGCAAGTTGGCCTCGAGGGGGGCCCAGGTGCCTTGGACAGTCTTTCCCTGGAAATATCCCCCCACCCTAATAGAGAAGCGTCCACGGCCACCACGGCCATGGGTTGAGGAAGACAGAACGATCGACACCAAAGATTCTTTTGTGGCTCCATCCACCATAGCATTTCCTCCTTGTTACGGTTTGTAAGGCATATCATGTGGTTAAGTGGGTGGGTTAACAATGACCATTGTGCGGAGAGGAGCCACTGCAGGATTCTCATGTGCAGTCTCACCAATGGTACCAAAGTAATGGCAGCTGCCATGGAGCCCAAGAGTTGCAGTACAAGACGTGCTAGTACAAACGTGTGAGGAAGAAGGTTTTGAATTTATTGTCTTATTTTCAAATGCCTGTGAGGGGGAAGAGAAGCTTGACAGGATGTTGTGTTGAAGACTGCTCCAATAAATTCCAGTGTCTTCATTGGAGACATCTGATATTTGTCTTTGTTGATTGTAATCCCTAAGCGGAGAGTGAGATCTTGAGTGTAAGAGAGGCTGTGGACTAAGAGATTCCTGGTTGGAGTGGTAAGGAGCCAGTCATCTAGATAGGGAAACACTTGGAATCCTTGTAGTCGAAGATGAGCTACCACAACTGCCATACATTTGGTGAACACTTGGGGGGCTGTTGAGAGACTGAATGGCAGTGCTCTGAACTGGTAGTGATTGGCTCCCAGCTGGAAGTGGAGAAACCTCTGGGAGCGGTGATCCATCTTTATGTGGTAGTATGCATCCTGTAGGTCTATAGAACACATCCAATTGTCCCTCCCTATGAAGGGAAGAATGGGCTGCACTGTGACCATCCGGAATTTTTGAGGTTTGATAAATTTGTTGAGTAGGCTGAGATCCAGGATGGGTCTCCAGTCACCTATCTTTTTTGGCACTAAAAAGAACCTCGAGTAAAACCCGTATCCTGACTGTTCTGGTGGGACTGGTTGGATGACTCTTTTTCTTAGTAGTTTTTCTATTTCTAAGGCTGATAATACACTCTGATTGAGTGGTACATCGGGGATTCATTTGACGGGTCTGGGAGTTAGGTCAAAAGGTATTTGGTAGCCTCTGGATATTATTCCCTGCACCTAAACATCGGTAGTAATAAGATGCCAGGCTGGTAGATGCAGAGAGAAACAACCCCCAACTGCTTCCAGAGGAAAGCAATTGGGCAGCTACTCAGGAGTGCTGGTAGGGTCTTCCAGAGAAAGAATCTCTGGCTCCCTGGTTACGTGGACCCCCTCTACCCTGAAAGGAGCGTCTTCCATATGAGTAGCCCCCTCTGCCCCAGGGGGATTCCTCACCATGAGTGTCACAAAAGGATCCTTGGGATTTCTTGAACCATATCTTTCCCCCCTTCTGGTTCCTGGAGTAGGGTCTCTGGGGGTTGGAAAAGCATATGCCCACAGCAGACAAGGTCTTTCCAACTTTCTCACTACATGCAAGTGTGTCACGTACCTTGGGTCCAAAAAGTGCAGATTCGTTGACAGGTGCATTAACGGAGGAAGATTTAAAAGGGTCTGTGAAATCACACAACTGTTTCCAAGCGTTACGTCTCATGACAACACCAGATGTGGGAGCTCGAGCTGCCCCTTCAGCGGTGTGAGATATCAAATGCATCAAGGAGTTTGAGATGGATTCAAGGGTAGCTAGCTGTGAGGCAACAGTGTCATGCACCTCTTCAGACAGTACCCCCACCAAAGAGGAAGCGCTTTCAGAAATTAGGTCTCTTTGGAGGTGAGTAAAGTGCACCAAATAAGTCAGCGACAAAATGGCGAAGATCACTGAAGCATAAGTCCACTTCCCTAGTCTGTCCATGGTCCAGGATTCCCTATTTGGAGGATGAACAGTGGAACTATCTTCTGCCAGTTCCCTCTTGGTTGCTGCCACCATAACCATAGAATCAACTGTCAGCTGCTTGGACCAGTGGGGCTGGTCTTTAGGTTTAGATAAAATTTTGTCTGGCCTCCGGGGGACAGGTTCTACATTGTCCAGGGCCTTCCAGGCATGCTGCACAATTAGTTTAACAAGATCATCTGCTGGTGGGGTCATGCAGGAAGTAGATGGCCGGGCACGGAAGGCCTGCAGAAACACAGATTCCTCAGAAGAAGGGTTAGCGGACTTCCATTCCCCCTGCTGTTTGAGGATTTTGAGAATGTCTCCGAATGAAACATCGTCTGGGGGAGAACGAGGGGACCCTTCATCACAATCAGTGTCTTCTGTGATAGATTCCTCTGGGGAGTCAAGGTGCTTCCTCTTGCACCATTTCTTCTGGGGTGGCTCTCCAGTGGGATCTTCTGAAGAGGACTCCAGAGAAGGGGTTCCCATCACAGGGGGTTCTGATACTGGCGTCCTAGGGGATAGTTGTGAGCCTTCGGAGTGAAGGGCCCTATCCATCACCTGTACAGCAGGCGCACCCAAGCCCAGTTCCAGTTGAGGGATGACGAGAGAACTGGGAACTGTCAGAACCGTGGAGATAGACGGTGCCAGCGAGAAAATAGGTGCCAGATTAGGTACCAAGGTACAGACAGTCCAAGCACCACTCCGAGAAAGTATCAGCTCCATCGTAGCCGATGCTGCAAGGGTGATGGGTGCCGACAGGGGAGGCACTGATGTCGGAGCCGAGATAGTATATACCAAAGCGGGTGCTGGGGGAGGATAAGCAGGGGAAGATGAGATGGGGATGGAAGGTCTAGCTGGAATGGGCAGTCCCCTAGCTACCAGAAGCTAGTCCACAACCTGCACTAGGTCTAGCTCAGATAAACTCTTAGTGGATCTAAAAGAGGCTGCAGAAGGGGAATCAGGTCTTTTTAGAAAGGGACTAAACCTCTGCCCCAAGAAAGGATCATAAGTAGGAGAATATATTGTTCCTTGCAGATAATTGGATTTTGGAGCCAATGGAACCGAAGAAACTGTTGGCACCATTAACATGGATAGTGTCAAGGTGTGTACAGTCATTGGAGCCCATGGAGCTGAAGAAGCTGTCGGCACCATGAACGGGGATAGTGCCGAGGCATGTACAGTCAATGGATCCCATGGAGCCAAGGAAACTGTCAGCACCATGGACAGGGATAGTGCCAAGGTATGTACAGTCATCAGAGCACATGGAGCTGAGGAGACTTTCAGCACCATGGACAGTAATGGAGCCGAGGCATGGACAGTCATCAGAGCCGATGTAGGAGCCAAAGATGCCACCAAAGTCAGTGGTGCTGTGTTTGGGACCGAGATAGGAGTGAATACCATGGTCAGCACCGAGGGAGAGGACACAGATCCTGGTGCCTAATAGGTCTGTGCCGAGGGCGCTGGTGAAGCACTGAGCCGACTCGGTTCTGTAACTGATGGAGATGCAGGAACTGAGTGACTCCATTTTTTTCTTATATTTTTTGGTCTTAGGAGGGGGTGAGACCTCTGACCCAGACAGAGCCTCCGAGAAAGGTATCTTGAGTAAACCTTTTAAAATAAGTTTATTCTTACATTCTGCTAGTCTCTGATTAGAAAAACCAGCACAAATGTCACAATCAGCTTTCAAATGATCCACACCCAAACAGTAGACACAACAAACATGTGTATCTGAGTTAGGCATCTTACGTCCACACTTGTCACACTGTTTAAAACCCAACTTAACTTTGTCTGACATGGTAAATGAAACAGTGCTATCCTGTAGAAAAAAATTTAAGGAAGAAATAGCAGTGGAGTTATGTTAAGGAATACCACTAGTAAAAGGGGCCTGTCAAAGACAGGAGAGAGGGACAGTCAAAAGAGGTAAAAAATGAAATTACCAAGAAAAAGGAAAAGAAAGCCTAGGTTATAGACAGTGATAAAAGACTAACTTGACTAAATATTTTGAAATTTAAAAGAAAAACTGTTATAAACAACAACAAATTGCTACTTAGCTTGAGAGAGATGGCTAACACGTCTGACTAGAAATGCTGCAAATGAGATCTGGAGTATCTAGGAAAGGGGCATTGTGGGTAAGTTCTTAGTTGAGACTTTTTGGCTTGCATGAGCTGGGAAATGGCCATATTGGTTCTGAGGATGGAACCGAGGTCCTAACTGTAAAGAATAAATAAAGCTTTCAACTTCAGATTAGGTTATTATTTTCCCATAAACAAAAAATCTTTCTATGTGTTTTATCAGGGAAATCCCTTGTAATAGTAAATGGTATTAAATCTATGCCACAGTTTTATATCTAAATTTGTGTTAATGAATTTTCTAAACACATCAAAATATTGTTTATTAGTGTTAGTTTAGTTAATTTTGTTGTACTATACTGAAAATTTAAACTTAAATAGTGCCATATCTTGTTATCTTTGTCAGTTACCAAAGCATTTTTTGATAAATAATTTTTATTCATTAGTATAATGGAGTGTAACTGTTTCCAGTTGGAAGAGTATCTAGGATTTATCCAATTCATCACTATTTTAATTATAGATGCTTTTATATACGTTTCAATCTCTGGGAATTTTAACTCCCCTTGTTCCCATTTTCTGATATGATGAGAATATGCCACTCTATTTCTTTTAGGGTACCATAGGAATTTCATCAGAGTTGAAGTGATTTCTTTAAGGATTTTCTTTCCTGGTAGAAGTATAAGGGCTTGTGCTATATATAATATTTTAGGTAACAAAACCACTTTTATCAGTTGCAACATATCATCAAATGTTATAAACACATTATTCCATTTGCTTATTAATGTTTTGATTAAGTCTATGGCTTTAGCATAGTTAAGCTGTAAGGTTTCCTCTATATTCTTGCCTAAGACTATTCCTAAATAGTCTAGAGTTGAAACTTGGTTTCCAGTAATATGATTAACTGGAACCTGTATGTTGTTTTTTTTAATTTAATAATAAATATTTTGATTTAGATTTGTTGAAGGAGAGTCCTGAGATTTTTTGGAAATTTGTTGTTACTATATCCACCTCACCTAACACTTCCTTAGAGTGGGTAAGGTAAGTAAGACATCATCAGCAAGCATCATTATTTTAGAAATATATTGGTCATATATATTTATACATCTTATCTTTGGGTTATTACGTATTAAAGTGGCAAGTATTTCTATGGCCAGAGCAAATAGGATAGGGGACATGGAACATCCTTGTCTAGTACCTCTAGTGATTTGGATTGCTTTAGAAGTAAAGGGACCTAATTTGACATATGCTAGATTATTTTCATAGATTTTCTTTATCATTGTTATAAAAAAGGGGGGGGGGAAATCAAATAACTGTAAGACTTTAAATAAATAACCCCAATTTAAGGAGTCAAATGCCTTTTGATTATCTAGACTTATTATCAATGCTTCATGGTTTCCTCTGTTGAAGTAATCTGTCAGAGTCAATACTCTTTTAATATTATCCTGTGTATGCCTGTTATGTATGAAACCAGTTTGGTCTTCATTAATTATCTTAGGTATTGGTATTTTCAATCTATTGTCCATAATTGACAAATAGTTTATAATCATTATTCAACAAAGAAATTGGTCTATATGAGTTGCAATGATTAGGGTCGTTATTCTCTTTTAATATAGGGGAAATTAGACAATATCTCTAAGAAGGAGGAATATTTGCTAATGTTTGAACTTCAAGAAAGGTTTTATGTAGGAGAAAGATTATAGAAGAAGGGAACAACCTATACATTTCGATAATTAAGCCATCTATTCCAGGTGCTTTATTAGACTTACTTCCTTTAATCCCATCTATAATTTTCTTTTGAGAAATAGGTTTTTGTAGATCTAACTTATGTTCCTCAGGAATTCTTGTTATGTTGGGAACTATATTGTCTAACTTCTCACATTCATTTGTACTTATTTTGCTCTGCATAATGATAATTAAAAGCGTCCATAATGTCCCCTATGTCCAAGACTTTTTTCCTTTTCCCTTCATGAAAGATACTATCAATGTTATTAATTTTTGATTGTATCTTAACTTTCATAGATAGGTTATGAAGATGCTTAGGCGAGGTAGCATAAGAATTTAATTTCAGTTTTTCCATAGCTAAATTAGTTTTATGGGATAATATTTCTTGTATTTCTTATTTGCTTCTTCTATTTTCTTATTATTATCTGTAGCAATTAAGTTTTTATTAGATTTAAGAGATAATATTTGATTTTGGAGTTGCTGTAACTCTGAGTCTCATTCTTTAATTTTATTTTTGTATCAGCTAATGGTTTTACCATATATATAGGCCTTAAGAGAATTCCAAACCATAATTGTGTTTGCTTCAGGTTTATAATTAATCTCTAAGAAAAGCTGAAGTTCAGAAGTTATCCAATATTTAAAGTCTTTAATTTTTGTGATATATGAAGGAATCCATGAAGTAATAACTAATTAATTGAATTCCAAGTGCATTGTTAACAACAGGGAATTATGATCTAAAAAGGGACAAGGTTATATTGAAAAATTCAAGATTTTAGAATAAAGATCTTGTGAGATATAAATTTTATCTATTCTAGTTTGGGTACCATGTCTATAGTCCCGGTGTGAGAATAGTAAAGAATGTTGTCCCAAAGCATTAAAGGTATCTTTTAATTTAAACATTTCTGCCCATTTTTTAACTGTTTGGCTGAGGATAATAGTCTAGCAGAGTTCCTATTGGTAGTTTCTGTAATATCTGTGATACAATTGAAATCACGTCCTAGTATAATATTACCTTTAGAAGTAGTTGTAATACAGTCTAAGTGTTTCTTAGCTAGTCCAACCCCCATACCTAGGAACCAGTATAAATTAGCCAGGGTCCAAATTCTATTATTAAACTTAAGTATAACTAAGGACTAAGGCCGTGTGTCCATCATTATCTACATGTTTGTAAATGATTTGGGGATTTAAGAAAGTCTTTTTCCATAGAATTGTTACTCCTCTGGTCTTATTTTTATAAGAAGATTGAGCGAGTAATATGTATTCCTTAGGGTCCCACATAAATGTGTCATTTATTTTAAAGTGTGATTCTTGGAGAAAAACTACTTGAGCCTTGCTTAGTTTAACATACCTTAGTAGGTTGGCTCTCTTGTATGAGTTGTTTGAGCCATTAGTATTTAAGGATATCAAAGTTAAATCCATATCAGAATTCTTTAAACATAACAAATAATAAAGGAACTTGTATTAATAGAATCCTGTATGCATAATACTCTTCCTGAATAGACAATAGAATATCAATTGTTGTATTTCTATTTATATCAATCCATATAACTTTCCCCATAAAAGATAAAAGTAAAACAATTGTGTCAGGCATTTCAAAACTAGAAAAACAGTTAAATAACAAGGAATTAGCATATTTCACTCTGATATAAACTTTAATACACCTTATACATGGAATGAGATACATTCTTAGTCTAGCAAACAAAACTAAATCTGCTAGACTACCTATCCCATCCATCAACCTTTGTTGGTTCGAGCCCATGAAAACAAAGTAAAAAATGGAGAGTATATTGTAAATTAAGAGAAAAATAGTGATAAACAACTAATCAGATATTAATTCCAGTTAGGTTTTAGAGATGAGTTACATGGACTGTTATTAGAAACATTAAAATTTATACAGTAATTATTCACTAAGGAAGCAAGAGACATATTAGGATATATATAATCTGAATTTAGTCCTTAATAGACTAAGGAAACATTAACTTTATTAACAATCTAAATGATTACCAAAAATACCTAAGCATGTCATCTGTATTAGTTCTAATAAAAACTTCAAAATGGCAGAACAAATCAAAGAATCATTTAGCATTTGTATTTACTTGCCATCTGAATAAATCTTATCGTGACAAACTCCCACTAGATAGAAACTTCACGAGAATTGGGTATTAACACATAGTGAGTGTGTGTCACTCCCAAAAGATGTTAACATAGATTTTAAGAAATATTCCATAAGACATATTTGTCCTTAATTAACTCCTAAACTTTTGGAATAACAGATGTTTAAATAACTGACTAAAATCAATAATTAACTAGCATCAGTTAAATGACAAAAATTAGTAAAATACATTCTTTATATAAAACGTACTATGGATAACATGTCTTAAAAGTGAATGACTCAAAGACAAAATTAAGATAGAGATAGCTGTAAATATCTACCATAGTAATAGGGAAATACTGAAACTCATAACTTGCTTGTTGTGTTATCACAAGTCATAGAAATTACCTAGATCTTTCCCTGTCATAAAGTGCTAATATACTAAAAGGCATGACTTTATAATAACTGAAAACATGACATCTGAAATATAAATAATATCTAGGATACAATAAGGAAATCAACATATTAAATGCAAAGTAATTGTAGTTCAATCAAAATTATTCATACATATATTTGTTGGGATTTAGTATGGTGTTTGAGTATCCTTGCAGTTATTACCATTAGTCATAAGCATTTCCTGTAAATGTATAAGCCTATACCAAACACTTGCTAACTGCATAGGAAAGTTATTTATAAAGATCTATTTATAAAAAAAAACTCCAGTATATTCACTAGAAATAGTGGCTATAATTAACTGTTTGCAAGAAAAAAAATAACATTTCTGTATATATTTGATCACAAAATATAGTCACTATTATAAAAGGGAACCATGAATATGTTTATAGACAGTGTAGCTCATAATTCTTGTAAAAGAAGCCTACTATGCTATATTATACAATGACTCCCCCATTAATATTCCAAAACGTGCATGCTGATTGGTCAGCGTGTACATTGTAAATCAGAGTTATAGTAATGGAAAAAGGTCCGGTCACCCGGACTTTTTCCATTAGTATAACTTTTTTTTAGAGCAACGGAGAACGCAAGATCTCCGTTGCTTTGTCTCACTATGTTAAACGAGTTTAACATAGCGAGAGCTTTAAAAAAAGTAACGGAGATCTTCCTATCTCCATTGCTTTTTAAAAGGTGTCTCGCTATGTTAAATGGGTTTAACATAGCGAGACAGCTTTAAAAAAAGCAATGGAGATTCTCCGTTGCTTTTTTTAAAGCTGTCTCGCTATGTTAAACTCCTTTAACATAGCAAGACACTTTGCAAAAAGCAACGGAGATCTTGCTTTCTCTGTTGCTTTTTTTCAAAACTGTCTCGCTATGTTAAATGGGTTTAACATAGCGAGACAGCTTTAAAAAAAGTAATGGAGATTTCCGTTGCTTTTTTTTAAAGCTGTCTCGCTATGTTAAACTCCTTTAACATAGCGAGACAGTTTGTAAAAAGCAACAAAGATCTGGCTTTTCCTTTGCTTTTGCCCACAGCTCTGATGTACTGTGTAAGCATACGCATGCGCAGTATATCAGAACTGCCTCAGAATACCAGACAGCTGCGGAAGGGCAGCAATGAGGCATTATACAATGCCATTATTTAAGAAAAGTAATTATTTTTTTTCTTAAATAATGTCATTGTATAATAGCAATAACCCACTTCTGGGTGTGGGTAATGCTGGATTTACCCATGGTTGTCTTTGTTTGGCCACTCGGGCTTCGCCCTCATGACCAAACCCCACCAACCATGGGTAAATCCAGCATTACCCACACCCAGTCTTGGGTTATTGCTATATTATCCCATGTATCCAAAACTGTTTTGATAAATAATCTAAGCAGTGACTATGCCTGTATAATAACTCAGAAGAACATTTAGCAGGGCAAAGGGCTATATATTATTTGAAATAAAGAATGTCATCTTAAGGTCATAAAAGCAAACATAGCTTACTGTTCAATTATATCACTCAATAAACCAGTAATATTATACTAATATACTAAAAGCATAAATAATTATTTAATTTGTATATGAACAAAAAAAAGTATAGAAATGAAAAAGCAAAATGAGAAAGAAAAGCAATAAGAAAAATATTGTCATGACATACCTTACTTGAAGATTTAGCAAGTATAAAACAAATTAAAGTCCAGTTGTAGTAGATGCTTTGAGAGATTTAGTGGAAACAGCAATCTTTGACTCAGTTTTTTGTTTTTTTCTTTTTAACATCAGTCAAAGAAGATTTACCAGTAACTCTCTTCAGAGATGCAGATGCCCATTCCATATCTTCAGATAAGGAAACAATGTTATTGTTTTTAATAAAGGCAGTGGCTTCCTCTAGGGCATTAAATGATGTAATTTCATTCTGATATAGAATTTTTATTCTGGCAGGAAAGACAAGCTGAGTTTTGATGTTATTCTGCTTTAACAGTTTTATTAATGGCCAAGTTTTTTTCCTCCGTTCCAAAACCCTGGTAGAATAATTATCAAACCTAATTGGGTTTTGATTAAATTTGAATGGACTTTTCCTCCAGGCAGATTTTAGGACCAACTTCTTGTCCAAATAAGAGAAACTTTATGACTATTGATCTAGGAGGAGTAGAGGAGGATGTTGACACTGGCTTTCCTAAAGCTCTATGAGCCCTTTCAACACCAAAGGACAGACCCTCCTTTAAATCTAAAATCTCTGGAATCCAGGTATTCAGGAAAGAAATTATATCTTCTCCTTCAGCTCACTCAGGGATGCCAAAAATCCTTATATTTGACCTTCTCTCCCTGTTTTCCAGGTCATCCACTTTATTGAGAAGCCAAATGTTTTGTCTGATGAGAAAATCTTTCTGGCTTTCTTCTTCCTTCAGTCTTTCATCAAGATCATTCAGGGATGCTTCTAAGTGTGTTATTCTGGATTGATGCTGCTGTATAAGTTCCTTGAGAGAATCTGTTTCTGACAATTTTCCTTGAGGTTTTGTAAATTCTCCTTAAAATCATCCATTTTTGTGAGAGTTCTTGTAGACCAGATGTCACAAGCTACATTTCTTTTTTTAAAGCCAAGTCAGAATGAGAAGTCTTTGAAGTGCTCATCTGCACAAATGATATATTCTCCTTTATAATTTGACAGGAAAAAACTTTCCTAAGTTCACCAAAGGTGCTAATAATATAGTTTATACTTTCATCTATCAATTCTAATTATTTTTACTAAAATAAAATAAGTTATTTCCTGTTTTTTCTATTAGTTGCATGGAGCTCTGAAAAACTGCTGCTATCAGTTGGCCATCTTGGCTCCGCCCCCTGGGTACAGTTCTTGACCAAGAAGAGCTACAGGCTATTAAAAATGAACTTATTACTTATGGTTCCTGTTGCCTATTACATCTGTGCCGTAGTATGTGCAGCGGTCATGATGCAAGCCAGCGCCACTCACCTTCATAATGCTATCTGACTTAGACATGCTGTCTCTGATACTCTTTTATGGAGTGAGACCATATTTCAAAATCCTTACAGGAGATAAGAAAAGGATAATTTCCATATTGGAAGGCATACATACCTTCCTTCTGTAAACTGCTTCTGTCCTCAGCAGAAAAACAAATAAAAAGGCAGCCTTCAGACATCAGCTGTGACCAGTTAACTACCAGGCCACTGTCCCGATGGATCATCCAGCAAACTTCTTTAAAAGGATTTCATGCCAGCCAATCTGAGAGATAAGGTCATTTAAGTATGATGGTCATTCTTTGAGTTTACCATAGTAGTGGCAGAGAAGATACCACATGGTTGGATCCTGAAAAACTTCATATGGAGAGATGGTACAGATTTTTTTCCTGTAATTTTTAGTTCATTAATTTGCATATAAGCAAAACTATAGTACTAGAAAACAAGACAAACAACTGGTATTAGCCATTGCCATTCTGTTAAATATACATAAGTGCATGGCTGTCTTTAGTTACAGTGAATGTCCTTCCATATTGCTTTACATGCATTTACTGAAGGGATCTCCTGCCAAGGATAGCCCGAAATTCGGCCAGTATACCAAAGCTTTTAGATCTTATAGACGTTGTACGTCACATGTATGCTCCTGTGTTGAGAGTAGGGCATTAAGTGATGTACAGACACATTTACCCAGAACTTCCTTGCCCCCAATCTGAATGCCATTGTCACATGTCAGTCTAAGTGCACTTTGCTGTGCTGGTTACCAAGCTATTTTTAGATAAGTGCCCCATCTGGGTTTCTTCTCCATTTTCTTTTTTTCTTTGCTTACTTGGGGTTCATGTCTTCCAAGAAGGGAAAATGTTAGTCTGGAAGGCAGGTTCCCCATAAAGACCATTATGACCAATGTCTTTTTTGCCTTCATGCTTCCTATGACCACACAAAGTGTACTGTCTGTCAAGCATTTGTCTTTAAGACCCTTCATAGTCACTTACCATCTCTTCCCATATACCTGGGAACCAACATCTTAAATTGCTGACTCAGGATGCTGTGGCCAAATCCTCCTGCCCCGAGGGACAGTCATCCTGTAAGAAGAAGTTCAGGAAGTCTAGACCTGATCCTGTTGTTGTCCAGCCTCAGATTCCTCTCCATGACTCCTCTGGAGGCCAGCATGGATCCATGTTCTCGTATCTCAACCGAGGCTTTTCAAACATCAGTGCCAGACATTGAGGGGGAAACCACAGTTGATTATTTCTGTGGGGCCTGAGGAAATTCCTCAATCTTAGTTTTGGAGAAGGTTCCCAGTACTCTTATTGAATCTCGTTAAGAGTCAGCACCACCTAGAGTTGTTAGAGCAGATGCCTCCCTTAAGAAAAAAACAAAAGTAGAAGCATATAACCCCAGTTGCTACAGATCCTCAACAAGAATGGCAAGATTTTACCCAAGGTCTGTTCAGTGCCTTGATGGCCCTGAAGCCTCCCAAGGGGGGATATCAGTCCCTGCACCTCCTTGATCTTCCCCGCCAGTTAATAAGGACTTGTTTGTAAAGAAGGTATAAACTGTTGCCATCTTACCTTTTTGGGCTATGAATTATCAAATCCATATGACAGGTATGTCTTAGCTCTCCTTTCTGGGGCAGCTACAGTTGTGTTTGATCTTCCTAATTCTGAAAGGAAAACTTCAGCTCTTTCTCTGCTATGGACCATTTCCAGGTTGCTCATCACTCCATCAAATGCAGCTATTATGCTGCTGATGCCTCTTGTAAGGTTTCTACTTTTGATTCTATTATGAGGTGTTATTCTTGGCTTTGCACTTTTTTTTAAATTTCTCCAAGTCTTTTAGGTTTTTCTAATACCATGACAGGAATGGACCCCATTCTTAAGTCAGAGTATGATTAAAGTTCATAAATTAGCATTGTTTCAATCTTTGATGTTTGCCAGAAGTGCACTTTGCAGCACCCACAATGTGCCCCAGTAATGACTTCTTTTGCAGTTCATACGGACTTACATGTATCTGTATCATATCTAAGCATGATTGTAAAATTCTTTTTATAAGCTCCATTGCTGCTGCTACTATTGGGACTGTATGGGTATCCTTCTTCCACATTGCCCTCATTTCTGCCTACAAGTCCTGGTATTTTATGACTTTGTGACTGTCTGTATTTAAGGCACTGTAGTCACTGGGTGTAGCAATTTCAATGATCAATATTACTTTTGTCTTCTTATCATGAACTACTATATCTGGTTTTCTCACATCTGTTTTATGAACTGTTGGCAGTGAGTGATCCCATGTGATGTAGACTTCATCATTTTCTATAATGCTTTGTGTCTCATGTTTCCAATGTTTTTCAGCTACTTCAATATTATAATATTTGCGCAATCCCCAATGCAACAGTCTTGTTATATTATTATGCCTTTTAGCATACAGTTCTTTTGCCCTTCTGCCCTTAGTATATCACAACCAGCAAGAAGATGTGCAACTGTTTCCAGTTCTGTTTTACAAAACCCACATTTGTCTGTTTCTCCCACATTTGTAATGGACTTTGTAAACCAATGTGTACTCATAGTCCACTGTCTTGGGCTGCCAATATCTTTTGGTTTAAATTCACCTCTCCTTAATCATTTCTGCATTCGGTCCTAATTAATATGAGGTTGTTCAAACGGTTTTCTATACTTGCAACTATATGCATTTTCCACATTTCTTGCCTTGTCATCTGATCCTTCACCTTATATTTTTTCTTTTGTTTTTTGGCACATTTATTTGCTGCCTGATTTTTATCTACTTCTGGTTTGATTTCCATTCCCTTATAATACCAATATGCTTCTGTTAAACTAAGCAGAAGTCATCTTAGACTTATTCTCCTCATGTTTTAAAACATTCACTACATTTGGGTCTTGTAAGGTCAGCAGATATGTATGCAGTCCTACGACTGCAGATCTATATATGTAATTAGTTTTGAGGAAGACCATACCTCCTTCAGAATGAGAAATATATATAGTCTTGGTATACAGTGAGTTTTATAAATCATTTGATGAGCATGAAGCATCCTTCTTGTTTTCCTGCCCAACTGATCCAACAACAGTTCTTCATTATGACTTTATTTAACAAATAAATGATCCTTTGTTAAATATGACTTTCCTTTGTTACCCTTTTGTTCTATTGCTGTGATTGAGTTTTCTTCTAAATGACTATAAACTCTGTCAGCATCGATTCCAGTGTATAGTTTATACATCCTTAGGCCTTGCCTGATGATATTAAAGCCAAGCTTTCAAATGCTGCTCTGGATAATCAAAATCTTTTTGGGACAGCTGCTACAGGATAAGCGTAAGGCCATACAAGAACTTAAGCATATTTTTGTCTCCCCTATTCCTACATTTCAGGACTGCGGTGGTGGTACTGCGGTAGCGTTGTCGCCTCACAGCAAGATGTTGTCCTGTTCGATTCTCAGCTAAAGCGTCTTCTGTGTGGAGACATGCGTGAATGGGCGTACCTTCGTTGAAGGTTGTGCATCAGGCCTGGTAAGTCGGTATGTAAAAATCTACTGCCAATCATTAGTGGACCGGAGTTTCGCTGTGGCGACCCCTCACCAGGAAAAGCCGAAAGATACAACAACATTCCTAAATTTCAGTGGAATCATCCCTCTAAATCTGCCCTTGTCCGCAGGCAGCCTTGTCAGCCTTCCAAAGGTGGGAAGGGATCTAGACGTATTCCTCCTGCCAAATCTACTCAGACTCCTGCATCTCAGAAACCTCCTTTTCAGGGCAAACCTGTCTCTGTCTGACATTTTGCCCCCCCCCGCCAGGTCCCCTTGTCCCACCATCTTTCTCTGTCCCTCCCAAACTGGCAATAGATCATTTCAGATTCCTTGGGTTCTGTTTATAATTCATCAGAGGTATTTCATGGTATGGAAGTCCCCTCAGGCATTCTGCAGCCTCCTCCACACCAACTTTCTTATTTCCTATAAATTTTGTCATCCTTTTTAGACCGAGACACCATTAAGTCTGTTCCACCCACCCCAGTGGGAAGGGGTTTTTACTCCAGGATGTTTTTGGTTCTGTGGAAAGAGGGGGCTTGGAAACCAGTCCTGGACCTTTCTATTTTCAGCACTTTCCTGAAGTTCCCTTCTTTTAGGTGGCCGTCTCTTCAGACTTTATTTCTTCTTCTTGTTCCTCAGGCCTTCTTGGTTTCCATTGAACTCAAGGAAGGCTATCTTCATATCCCCATTCATCTGCTTTTCAGGATTTTTTTAATTTTTCTGCTTCTTCCCCTCATTTGTAGTGTTCTGCTTTGCCCTTTGGTCTTTCTACTGCTTCAAGGGTATTCACCAAATGCCTTATTCCTGTCATTGAATTATTGCAGTTTTCAAGTGATACAGATATTCCCATATCCGGACAACTTGCTTGTTTAGGCTTTTTCTCCCAGCAGTCTCCTACAGCATCACGACTTCACCACTCTTCTTTTATGAAGTCTGGGATTCACCATCAATCACAAATTGTCTGTCTTCACACTCTCCCAAGATCACATTTTTTTTAGTTGCAAAATTCAGACTATTCCCATGTTGGATTCTCTTCATGCTGCCAAAGTTCTGTCTTTAGCAGCCTTCTTCCAGTCTCTTCTTCCTCTGTCCTCTATCATGGCCAGGGAACTTCTCAGAATTATGGGCTTTATGGCCTCTATCATTCCCATGCTTTCTCTTGCCAGACTCCATAAGAGAAAATTACAATGATACCTCAGATTGGTGTGGCTTCAACACTGTCACCCCCTGGAGTACCCTGTTCCTGAACTCCTTTGTCTCAAACTTGAGCTCCAGTGGTGGATTCACCAAATTTCTCTCAATCTGGGGCTGCCCTTTCAGGCTCCAGTTCCTTCACAAGAACTGCTCACAGACACCTCAAGCCTGGGGTGGGGTGTCTCTTGTGATCATCTCAAGGTTCAGAGTTTCTGCCTCCTCACCAGAGGTCAGATCATATCAACATAAGGCTTTTGATTCCCCTTTTTCTTACTGACACCCTGAAAATCATCATGAGCAATGCCACCATGATGTGGTATATCAACAAGGAGGTGGAGGAATAGGGTCTTATCTTCTTTGCAGACTAGCTCTTCAGGCATGGTATCTGACTATCAGTTATCAGGTGGTTTACGTTTCTTCAGAGCACAACCTAGTTGCAGACTCTCTGAGCAGGTCCAGAAAACAAGCTCACAAATGGATGCTTCACAGACGTGTTTCTGGACATAGTCCATCAGTGGGGTATTCCTCTGGTTGATCTTTTTGGCTCTTCTCTGGATAAATAACTTCTCCTATTCTGTTCAAGAGTACCAAGTCCTCTGCCTTGGAAAGTGGATTCCCTGACGTCTCCTTGGAAGGGAATGTTTCTGTATGCCTTTTCTCTCCTTCCTCTGCTGCCGAGACTTCTGCACAAGATCAAGCATGACTCTCCCAAAATCTTGTTAATGACTCTCTTTTGACTCAGTCAGTACAGATTTATCCTTCTTCTTCATCTGGCTAGAACCAATCACCACAAGTTTCCTCATCAGGTGGATCTTCTTACACAAGACAAAGGAGCTCTTCTCCATCCTCAATTGTCCACTCTTCAAATGAATCTGAGTAATGGGGTTTTGATCCCTTTCAGGCACATTTTTCTGATGATGTGCTTCAGGGCCTGTAGGAGGCCAGGAACTGACTACTAGAAAATCATATCTGGCTGAATAGAAAAGATTTTCTGTTTTGTGCCTCTGTCACCCTCAGGATCCTTTTTCACTGGGGGTCCACTTAGTTCTCTCTCTTATTTGTGGGATCTTTCTCCATGCTGGTTTGACATATTCTTTATTTAAAGCTCACGTCTGCATTCTGTGCTTATCTGCCTTTGAATCCTCCTTTGGCCTCTTGGTTTGAGGTCAAGCAATTTCGTAAAGGTGTCCTTCATATCAAGCCCCCATGAAATCCTATTCCTCCTTCTTGGGACCTCAATTTTGTACTTGAAAAATTGACTCAGGCTCCTTTTAAACTGGCTAGTTCATCTTCCTTGCAACATTGTACTTGGAAGACTGTTCTGTTGTTGGCTCTCACTTTATCCACGAGAGTTTCAGAACTTCAGGCTCTTATGGCTAGTTCTCCCTTTTATATTTTTCATAGAGACAGGGTGTCTCTTAGTAATAATCCTTTTTTTATGCCCAAGGTTGTTAATGAGCTATCACTTAATCAGTCCATTCAACTTCCTTTCTTTTTTCTCCTCTGCAGTCTGCCAGTGAGAAAATTCTTCACACCTTGGACCTGGATAGACAGCTCAGTTATTATTTAGATAAAAGAAAGGTTTTTCACAAGTCTGATCAACTTTTTGTTTCCTTTAATCCCTGGACTTTGGGTTTGACTGTTTCCAAGCATACCATTTCCTCCTGGATTTCTAATGCCATTTTCTTTTGTTATTCCTTTAATGGCAAATGTCTTTCTTCCTCTGGAAAGGCATATTCTACTAGGGTGTTTGCCTCTTCTGGTGCCTTTTTCAAGGGTTTGGACACCAGTTCCAAACTTGAGACTGCTACTTTGTCCTCTGTTCCTACCTTCACTAAGCATTATAAATTGGATGCTATTTCCAGGGATAGGGCAGGTTTTGACAAGGCTATTCTGCATGGGTTTGTAGAGGGGTCTTCTGTACCTTCCTCCTGCCAGGCTTCTTCTTAGCTGTTCTACTCTCCCTTCAGTGAAGAATACTGAAACAGTGATATGGAAGGACATAGTACAGTTATATAAAATCTTGCTATAGCAGTTGGTGTCCTTCTCTTCACTGTTGCAGTATTCAGGCCCTCTATTCTTCCCCCTCTTTTCTAGTTCTTGCCCCTGTGTTTTGTTGTCCTCATGGTCAAGGGGCTGTCGCTGCGATTTCCCTCTGAACTTTTATGTTCTGGATGTGCATGTTCTTCTTTATCCTTGGGAGTGTTCTGCTCCTCCTGGAGCAGTTCAGTCATGGGTAATTGCATCTGTATATCACCTTTGTGCCCTGTGCCAAACGCATAGGCGCTGGAAGCTGTTGAAGACTGGGGGAGGGAGGCGGAGGGTGAGAGGTTCACTTAATGATCTAATTTACTACCACAACATAGGTTCACTTGGAGGACATTTTAAACTTAGCCAATTTCCTTTTGGTGATTGAATTAACATTTTCTGATTGGTCTTACCTAACCCATGGCTGATAATTGTATATTAGCCTTAGTAAAAATAACTGTGATCATACCATAGATAATTTGAGAGGACCTATGTAAGAGATGCAGCATTTAGGAACTGCCTCTATCCATTAGTAGCATGAGGGGCAATCCTGGAGTACATTTTCTATTACCCATCCTTAGATCCAAGTTATATTTGAATATGGACAGATGAGCTTTGTTTTATTGTTATGGATAGTCTGTTCTGGAACAGTGCTAGCCTCTGTGATATATATATATATCTTCACCACATTCAGTTTGGATACCTGGACTGAGTATTTCTGATGCCATTTCACTTGCTGATGTTCAGTAGGTCCATCTGTATTAGGTCGGAGAATGCCTTGTATGCCAGACATGTCACCTCTAAGCACTCTGTAGGATACTGAGTATAGTAATAAGTCTTTGAGGTGGTCCATGCAAGACCTATTGTTTAGGACTTGTATCCTTTTAGTAAAGTATCTCTGAAGGTATTCCAATTGTTGCATGAGGCTGGACAGATACATGCCAAAGTGGGCATTATACAAAATGATTGACCTAATAAGGGCTTTGTAAAGGGGGACAATAACATCTCTAGATTTAGTCACAATCAATTTGTTTATAAGCTGTGCAATATAGAAAGACTTTATGACTCTGTGCACATGTTGGTCAAAAGTTAGGTTACTGTACATGCAAGTTCCCAAATGCCAAACAATTGGGTCAGTTCTCAGAGGGCATTGTCATGATTTTGACACCAGTTATTATTTGGGACATACCTTCCTGCATGATGGTTAAGTCATTTGGGGATTCAATAACTGCTCCTAGCTTGCAGTAATCTCAAACTTAGATGGCCAAAGCCCTTTGGTATTTCCTTTTACTTTTGAGATGTATATACCAAACAGAAAAAGTCTCAGCACTGAACCTTGGAGGACTCCATTGGTGATTGGCCTCTTCCCCTATTTTGATCTCCTGCATCCTGTGAGCAAGCTGGCAATCCAGCTAGTGATGCAAATGTTCGCCCCAACATTATTCATCTTTTGTACTACACCTGAGTAGGGGATTGTGTCAAAAGGCTTGGCCAGATAAAGGTAATGTGGTGTGAACTGTTCCTTCATCCATTGCTTTGGTAACAAGAGTAAAGGTTACAATTTGCCCATGATTTTAAGCCTTTCACACTTTCCTCTGGGCTGTTTTCAAACACATTTTTAGGGCCATGCATACATGTATGCATTCTTTGATTCACCTTCCTGATTGTATTAAATTATATTTGTTGTATAATACAGCACCATTTGTTAGAATGTGTTTTAAATTAGTAGTTTTGAACAGTCTTCGAGTAAGCATTGAAGCAAAATGTATGAACCAATAATGACAAAATTACCCATTTCAGAAAATTTCAACCATAAAAGGCCACTCAAACTTCTGTCATTACAATCCACCAATAGCAGTAAATATGCAACATCTCTGCAGAAATAAACCATCTAAATAATTCCACATTAAAGGGTTCTCTAACTAATGAAGAGCGTGCTGCTTGGAAACAGCTTTATATTTCATTGTTTCATCTACAAGTAAAGTGTTGCCCTTGAAGAATAAATTGCCTATGTTACATTAAAAAATGATAGGCTAGTAATATTGCAATAGGGAATGGATGGCAAATGGATAACAGGTTCATAGTTACTATGTAACCCCTCCAAAGGAGGACATTCACAGGACTGCAGCATCCACTCCCTTTAAAGTACAACACAGTACAGTATCATCGATCCATCTGCATACTGTAGGAGTAAAACCCACAGCATTCTGCATCAAAAGTAAGGCTACTACCTCTTGTTTTACTAACAATGTGAATAGACTTGGAAAAAGCAGCACTAAACTTCTCTTCCCTGAAGCTCTGATCTTCTTGTAAATTTTTTTATTTATTTACCAGGAAAGTCCAACTTGGAATGAAGCCAATTTTCAGCAGAGGCCCAGGGAGAAATGCTCCAGACACATGTCTTTGTAATATGGAAGGAAACCAAAGCACCTAGAGGAAACCCACACAAACACATGGAGGACATACAGACTCCACACAGAAGGCACCCCAGCCGAAAATAAAACCAGAGAACCTCTTGATGTGAGGCAACAACACTGAAACTGCAGTATCCACTTGACACAACTAAATCTCTCAGTTTCACAACAGAAGAAATCTGGAAAAAGCCAAAATGCATTGGGGGGGGGGGCAAAGGCCCAAAACTAGGGACACATTTTAAATATTGCTTGTATAATCTTAGAAAGTTGCTAAAATAGTGTTTTGTGTTACCATGTGTTTCCTAAATAGGAAGACAAACTTAAAGGGCTATCATTATTTAGTGAATTCCATTCTCACTGATTTGCCAGAAAACCACAAACTTTAAGAGGAACTGACCAAAAGTATGAGCCAAATATTCTCAGTTGAGAGCTAACTTCAATGGTGGTATGGGTAGAGAATGCAGGCCCTTGTACCTAAGGTACAGTGTTTGAGCATGGGTACTTCTAGCTGCCAGCCATAAGTAACTGGGGCATTTCACACACATACACACCAGTTCTAAAGCAATAATGGAGCACAATACCAGCTCTGAAGCAGTACCGAAGCACAATACCATATTATTTATTAGCAACCATATACAGACAATTTGATGGCAGCATGCTTTATTGAGCAGCTTAGTTTTACTGAAAGAAGTCAACTTCACACCTGCCAAATGCAGACATATCAGTCCAGATATACCAAGTACAAAATGTAGCTAACATGTTTATCTGTGCTCTCCATACCCTCTTACTTAAATATTACTTACTTAAATATACTAACTTCACTTTTGCACATCCATAGGGAAGGAGAAGCACCCTGCAAAGGGACAGCAGTAGCTATAAAAACTGATTTCTCAATCAATTCAAGTACCGGAAAATCTGATCAGAGAAAGGTAATTTTAGCCAAACGGGACTGGGAAATGACAGCAAACTAGTTGTTGATCACATGTAGGATAACCATTATAAACTAGCACTTCTTTAAGAGTTAATATTTAGTACAAGCCAGTTGCCTACTTCACTAAACTGTAGAAAGGGATACCTATATCGTCCTCCATCTCTGCCCTCCCCACACCATGTTGGGATTTTGAGTCTATTATTATTCTTCAGAGTATACTAACTCTCAACTCTCAGACCCAAGATCTTCATTATATACAAGCCATAGTGCATGCAGATGACTTAAATGTCCTAAAAATATACTTCATCTTCAGTATCACCCAAGAATCTAAAGAGGTCCCTAAAGGTTGAAGAACCCCTCAGAACATAAAAAAGAAGGAAAGATAATTTATTTACAACCTCTCAAGCCACCTCAAGGTGGAAGCTGTAAAACAATAAATATATATTGGAACATGACTAAACCAAACTTTTTGTTTCACTCAGCTCTGTGATATCCTCTGTAAAAATATCTTCACAGCTTAAAGCAGCCTTCATTATAACTAATTTTCTTAGTCTGGTACTAAGTTTTATTGTTTCTCTTACTAAAGGTAACTTGTTCAATAAAGCAGACACAGCTTTTTAGTTATATTTGTTGCCTTCTATCAGAACAGCTCATTATTTGTTCATATTCTGTAGTTTCATCTAATAATGGTCATCAATCTCTTAACAAGAACCAATACTGTACTAGTTCATCTCAATGTCACATAGCCTCACATTCTACTTCATCAGCCTAACCTGTTCTTTTCCTCTCACACATTCACTACATCTGGTCCAGTGTACCAGAACTCAGCTTCTCACACATTCACTATGTCTGGTCCAGTGTACCAGAACTCAGCCTTAGCTCTGTAAGCCTATGTATACTGCACAACTGTGTGGATAATATAAGATAAGCCATTCACTCATTATTTATCTTGGGTTCAGTCCTTTCTGAATGCTAATACCTTTAAAAAAACACTTCTTGACACCGAGATGGTGTTGAGGTAAGGAGGAAAGAACAGATACGCAAGTAAAAAAAGTTAATTACAAAGAGAAACAAAGCCTACCAGTTTTAAAGCAGTAACAGAGTATAATACCAGCTCTAAAGCAGTATAGGAGCACAGTCGCATACCTTCCTTCCAAGATTAGCATACCTTCCTTTCAAGATAAATGGAGCTCATAAAATCCTTCCAAGATAAATGGAGCACATAAAATAAAACATGTCCTTGACTCTGGCAGCAGGCTGTGTTTCCGCACAGTTCAATTTCACTTTTTTTTTTGAGCAGTTCAAATTCACATTAGCGTCACTCTCCTCCGTTGGGTCCCTCCTCCCTCTACAGCTCTAAAAGTGGGGGGGGGGGCACTCCCTCCCCCGCACCCTATGGTTCCAGCACATATGGCCAAACATGGGGAGTTTATGTGTGACATATGGTGTATGTAAGATCTAAATGCTTTGGTATACTGCCAGATGTTGGGCTATCCTTGGCAGGAAAGACGTACTTTCAGTGAAGAATACTGCAACAGTGAAGAGAAGGACATCTACTTTTATAGTAAGATTTTACACAACTATACTTTCTTCAAAGAAGTGCAGTTTTTAAATTCTAGGGGAGCTAACATATCGAGCAACCAACAGCTGTATAGGCATTATATCTATATCATGGTACACCAAAGCTAAAAACCAATGAATCCATTGAGTGAATAACACCAAAACCACAACAAAACTCAGTCCAGCAACAGGAATTCAATAAAGGCAAACATGCGAGTAAGATAAAACTTGAATAAATGATTTAGCACTTTCGTTCCACTACATCCAGGAACTTCATCAGAATCATGGTATTCACTTGTTTTATTGTGTCTCATTTAATTGAGCATCAATAAAATGAGCCCACTTAAATGAACAGGATTAATATCTATATTAGGAAAATGTTAAGCTACCTTGAGATTGTGTGACATCCAAGTTTGTTATAGTAAGTATGGAGATGCAGGAGTAAACACCACTGCATTGTGTGTGTGTTGGGGGGACTTGCTCTATGCAAAACATGTTTTATTTTCTGCTTTGATCCCATTTCCTTAAATGGCATTGTTTTATTCTGTCCTAATGCAGTGGAACATAAGAAATATATTACAAACCAGTCATGTTAATTGTTAACAATGTTATGTTGCACTAAGGCTCATAGGAAGTGTATTACAACCCCAGTCATGTTAACTAATTTATTCCATTTTTTAAAAATTCCATGTTAACTTACTAGTAAAGTTAAGTTTTAAAATTAAATTTAATTGTACGTGAAAATGTAGAAGCAAAATCCTTCCCCGTGAAACTTACAGATAGCTAAGAGGCACAGACTTTGACCTAAGCTACCTGCAACTTGGGTTCAGTTATTGGTGGCAGTATCGGGGGTGGGTCAAGTGATATGGTCATCTAGTCAGAATGAGACCTGCTTTCCTCTCCTGGAGGAAGAGTTTGCTTTTTAACTGGTTTCCCACTGTTGATGTTGGAAAGATGAGCAATAGTAGCCTTTTTACAAATAAAGGACTGTATAATAAGAAACTAAATAAAAAAGAACACATCTTATCCTAACAATATACTTGCATCATTCTATTTGGTAAATATTAGTGTTATAATTTGTTCTATCTCAAATGGCCTAAAGGGGGTCTGCCTTACTGAAGTGATTTTGTTTCACAGATAAGGCTTCTTTATCCAACAATGTATTCTGAATTATAACAGTATATTTACTCTAGTTTCTTTTCTTCTAGACTGATTCTTCTGGTTACTTAATAAGGTAGTATTCTGAATACTGATTGTGTTTAGAAAATCTTGACAGTAAATTTTTGGATCATGATCTTTCCCATTTCCAAAGCAAAATTTCAGTGGCTATGTCTTACATCACCAAGACCATGGTCAAAGTAGGTTTCTTTTTTTTTTTTTTTTTTTAGTTATTGAAACTTTTCCAGCTAATGAAAAGTCAGCCAGAGGTGTCATATTTCCTGACATTTATAACTGAATTATCTAGTCATATGACTGGCACCTAGCCTAATGGAGATGACTTGTTTTCTGTATCATAGTTTCTATGCTTGAGTAAACTTGTATTCCCAGACACAATGCATTATATTAGTTCAAATGAGAGGTGCTACAACAGGCTACAAACATTTTGTTGTGTGTTTTTTTCGTAGACTAAAAGCTCACAGTATCATACATTTTAAGATGTAGGGCCAGTCACAAAAATTCTAAGAGAATGTGATGTGAAATTTCCTGCAAATTAACACGATGTGCACTGATAGTCTGAATAGCACAGAAATGGAAACAGCTAAGTAGCATATTATTTACATGTGACACTATAAACATACATTTTTAGTAATGAAAGTGCATCCCAGGTTGAGGAAATGTTGTTTTTAGCATGGAGACATCTTTTAAGCTGTAGAAGTGGACATTTGCAGTGTAATACAAATGAAAATGTGCACATTTCATATTGATGTCACTGTGTGACAATTTAAGTGTAGAGAAGAACCATTGTTAGCCCCAAGGAACATTAGATATGGTTGAAATATCTATTAGAAACTGTGATATCCCATCTCTGGCCCAGTAATCAAGGAGCCTGAATCCTCAACACTAACACTGGAGGAAAACGTTAATTTGCAACAAAAATGGATACACTCTATACTTCTAGACGCAACTTACTGCATCAAGCATGATTTCCCTTAAGAGCAAACAGGGAACACATTCAGTCTGGGGGCTGTCTTTCCAGATCCCCAGTAAGACTCCCCCACTGGCACAACTGTAGAGTTGAGTCCTCAGCCGAGTGTCCAAGCCAAGTCCTATACTACTCTCTGTCTGTGAAACCAGTGCTTTGTGCCCCTGCTCCAAGCAGCTGACACACACACTCTTTGAGATTTCATGTTCACACACCTGGGAAAGGCTGGGACAGATTTAATAGCTACCCCCCCTTCCACCCAGACTATAAGGCAGTTACACTGTCACCAGAAACCTCAAAGCCAGCTGCTCTATGGCTCTTACAAGAGTACCCAATTATACTGGGTGAAATTAATATTAATACAAATTATAGTGTTTGGCCAATGAAGTAAGTCTTTCGGGAGTGGCTACAGTGTCACCAAATAGATGTACGTCCTCTCAAAGCTTAAAATATTCTGTAAAGGGCAAGCCACAATGAAACTTTTAAATATATTTAATAATAAATAATAGAAAAACATGAAAATACTAAATATCTATTTACAACAAACACCAGCGTTTCAATCACAGGAAGTATTGAAATAATACAGATGAATAGATTTACACAGATACAGAAAAACTGTACTTAACTAATCTCACTGTATGTCCTGACTGATCTAACAAATTGGTATTCCCTGGTTCATTTACTACAGCAAGTCAAGATGAAGTAGGTTAGGGGTCTTTCCTTGTCAGGTTCCAAAAAAAACAGACTGCTGTGGGACTTCAGTCTCATCTTGTATTAAAACATCACTTTAGTGAAGGATTCCAGAATGACATCACGTACATTTGGTCATCTGATGTCTGGTTCCCATGCTACTCCCTTGGCTAGAAGCTGCCAGGATTTAGCACACGTGTCAATAGTGCAGACACATAGAGCTTGCTAAGATCTGTTGCAGCTTTTGGAAGTCATAAAACCATAACATATTTCAACTCTTCTAGAGTAGCAATTAGTTCCCTGCTAGAGACAATGCAGATGGATTCCTAGTCCTTGTTTTTGAAGACATTTCATCTCTGGCTGCAATCAGAACTGTAAGATACACTCTTGTGTTCTAAATTATGTAATTTAATTTCTTACTATTTTTTTAAAGTTAACTGGACTGAGGTTAACCTCTTCCCTTCCAGTATCCTGTGTTAAAACATATACATTTAATCAGTTACAATACAGTCAGGGTCCACTGTTGGTACATTTTTAACACAAAGCTTTACAAATACATTTTCAACACAAGCATCTGAACACATCAGTTTGATATACAAATTACATATAATTCTTTACAAAATTCCAGCTAGCTGTGCTGGTAAATGTTACACATCCACTGCCCTACTTCTCTTGGCATATCTGGCAATACCTCACATCATCAAATCTCCCTCCCCTTTGAAGACTCAAGCTAATTTTTTCAAGTGACCCTTGAGAAACATTGCTTGAGAAGAATGGGCCTGTCAGGGAATACATTAACCCATATCCTGTCTTGAGAACCCATCTGCATTGGCATTGCTGACCCCACTACAGTGATACACTCTCATGTCATATGCCTGCAACCCTACTTTCCACCTTAGTAACTTGGCATTTTGCTGGCTGGCTTGATGTAGCCATAGATTCCCTCAGACTCCGCCTGTCTTCTACTGCAAATACTTACCACACGGGCCTCCCTGTCATGGAAAGGCTTCATTATGTTAACACAGTACAATTTGTGCCCCTGCCTCCTGCCTAGCAGTTCTACTATGTAGTTAACATCACTGACCTTCCTTATCACATTAAAGGGTTCCTGCCAAGCTGCCTGCAGCTTATTGTGTCTGATAGAAATGAGAACCATATCTTGCTGTCTCACAGCATACTCTCAGGTTATCGCATTCCTGTCATACCAGACCTTTATCTGCTATTGGGATCCTGACAGGTTCTCCTAGGCCAAGCCAATGACCTCCCTAAGTCTTGTCCTGAGGTTTAGGACATATGCCACAACAGACCCCTTGTGGGATTTACACTCACCCTCCCACTCATCACAAATCAAATCTAAAGGCCCCCTCAAACTATGCCCGTACAGCAACTCAAAGGGTGAAAAACCTGTGGATTCCTGTGGTATCTCTCTGTATGCAAATAGCAGATGGGGGCAAATATTTGTCCCACTCTCTCTTAAACTGGTCTGCAAATGCCTGTAGCATGGTCTTTAGTGTAGAGTTTAACCTCTCCTTAAGACCATTAGTCTGGGGATGGAAGGAGGTTATCTTTAGGTGCTTCAACCTACAGCATTTCCACAGACAAGCCAGCAGGTCTGACATGGAATTGTCACCTTTGTCAGTCAGTATTTCGCTTGGGAAACCTATCCTGCCAAAAATCTCTAACAAAGCATTTGGCAAATTCTCTGCCTCGATGGAGGACAGAGCCACTGCCTCAGGCAGGGTATCTAGTAGCATAATCTACTACCACCAGGATATACTTCTTCCCTGTGGAACTTGGGGGTACTCAGAGGCCCCAAAATATCCATGAATACCCACTGAAATGTCTTCTCAATCACAGACAAAGGCATCAAAGGAGCCTTGACCTTACCTCCTGTCTTGCCTACTTTTTGGCACTGCCCACAGGTCCTGTAGTACCCTCTTACATCCCTTGCAATCCCATACCAATTAAAATTCTGCATAATACCTATCTTGGTATGCTTTCTGCCCATATGACCTGGAAAAGGGAATGTCATGGGCTATGGCTAGAAGTGCCAGATGGTAAGCTCTGGGCACAAGCAACTGCTGTATTACCTCACCCTCTAGCCCTCCTCAGGGGTCTACTCTCTATACTGTAACCCTTTGTTCCAATATACAGACTCCCCTTTTCCTTGAGAATCAGACACATCAGTAGCTACCTCCCTCAAGCCTCTTAGTGTAGGGTCCAAGAGCTGAGCCTGTCTCAACACTTTCTTTGTAATTCTTCCCAGCTCTCCTTCTACAGGAAGTCTGGTATCCTCTGACAGTGGTGCCTCACTGTCAGCCTGGGTACTACCACTCACCTCTGCCCTTGTAGTCACTCTCTCCAAGAGAACATCAGTACCTACAAGCAGCTGTGGCTCACCTTCAGGCTGAATGCTACAGGGTAGCTCCCTCCCTGAAATAGCCTCATCACCAGCCCTGGCTTCAGGTGTGGGGTCTGTATGGGTCTCCCCCAGGCTACCAGTTCCACATGCCTGTCTCCAATCTTGACTGTATATAACTGCATGCAAACAAGGTACTACATTATTAAAATCATTCCCTATTAGGGCATTTGCAGGGATAACCTCAAACACACCTACCTGCTTGCTTCATTTTTCACCCTCCCAGTCAAGGTGAATCCTGGCCAAAGGCAATTGGAGTGGGATCTTTCCTAAAGCTCTGACTGGAGTGGACTGCCCAAGCAAGTACTGCTCCTTTTTAACCACTGCAGGCTTCACAATGGTTATGTCTGAGGCTGTGTCTCTCTTAGCAGTGGCCTGTCCACTAAGATAAGATATATACTCTGGTGATAGTTTGATACCCCCTTTTGTCTACAGAAAACTTACCACTGGCATACTGTTATTTCCATTTGCTGGCTCCCTCACCTTTTGTTCACTGACTTGCCTCCATGGACATCTATGTGATACATAGCCCCACTGGTTACATTTAAAACATTTAACCCTTGATGCTGGCTGTGTGCCTGAAGTAGTGGCTTCATCTGTTACTGGTGGACTCTGTTGGGGTGGTTTAGGCTGCCCCCCGTGGGTTCCCTTATATCAATGCACAGCACTGGATATCACTTTCTTGTGCAGTGGTGCCCTGCTTGCTAAGCAGAGATTTCTCCTTTTCCCCCAGCTAATCTGCAGAGTTACACTCTCAGTCTGCCAACCAGGTTCTCATGTCCTCAGGCAAAGTACTAAAGGCTTGTTCCTTCACCAGAAGTTCTGCCAGCCCTTCAAAAGTAGTGACTTGACTCACCCATCTATGAAAATAAGTGCTTAGCTCAGCAATATAATCACGCACACTTTCTTCTGCCTTGCATCTATGCTCACAAAACTTTTATTCCATAAGCTTCAGGTGTTAACTTAAAACATTCAAGTAAACATTTATTTACTTTATCATGGTTTAAACAATCAATATAAGAGAATTTAGAAACTGCATTTACAGCTTTACCATGGAATAAGGGGGTCACAAACTGTGCCCAGAGCCCATGGTCAGCATTATACTATTTATATATTCTTTCAAATATATGAATAAAACTGTCAAAATGATCACCCTCTGCAAACTGTGGAAGAAATTTACTGACCTTTATTGCTTCTGGGGTTCAGAAAAGGTAAACTGTCCTGTTTCTGAGGGCTGCAAATCCCAATCACCAGACTGGTTATCCTCCTGGTTGCTGGTCTGAGCTACAACAAAGGCTGAAATAATTTCCTCTTTAGTCAGGTTGGCATTCACCAGTCCCTTGGCTTCACACACCTTGGCCAACTGGTTCTTTGTCAGCTTGCCATAATCATTTGCTGACATCTTTGCCTGCTTTCCTTGACCAAACTAAACTAACAAAAATAAATAAAAACTGTTGTGAAATTAAACTGAATGTTTACCTTGTGGATGCTTGAGAGTACACCCACCTTCAGTGACAACTGCCTTCAGGCTACAGAAGTTCAATTAATATCCATACCACTGCTCACAAATATGTGAAGTCCCCACTCTGGGCCAGTAATCATGGAGCTTGAATCCTCACCACTGACACTGGTGAGGGATATTCACTTGGAACAAAATGGATGCACCCAGTATTTCCAGACGCAGCTGTCTGCATCAAGCACAATTTATCTTAAGAGCACACAGGGAACACACTCATTCCAGTTACTGGTTTTCTCTCTCTCTTTAGATCCCCAATAAGACTCCACACTGGCACAACTGTAGAGTTGAGTCCTCAGCCGATTGACCAAGCCAAGTCCTCCACCACTCTCTCTGTGAAACCAGTGCTTCATGTCCCTGCTCCAAGCAGCTGACACACACACTTTTTGAGAATTACTTCACACACACACACACACAGACACACACACACCTGGGAAAGACTGGGATAGATTTAATAGCTATTCCTCCTTCTGCCCAGACTTTAAGGTAGTAACGCTGCCTCCAGACACTCCAAAGCCAGCTACTCTATGGTTCTTACAAGGGTACCCAATTATACCGAGTGAAATTAATATTAATACAAATGATAGTGTTTGGCCAATGCAATAAGGTTTTCGGGAGTGGCCACAGTGTCACCAAATAGATATAAATCCTCTCAAAGTTTAAAATATTCTCTAATGGACCAGCCACAATGAAACGTTTAAATATATTTAATAATACATAATAAAAGAACATGAGAATACTAAATATCTATTTACAATAAACACCAGAGTTTCAGCCCCAGGAAATATTGAAATAACACAGATGAATAAATTTGCACAGATATAGAAAAACAGTACTTAACTAATCTCACTATATTTTCCTGACTAATCTAAAGAATTACTGTTCCCTGGTTCACTTACTACAGCAAGTCAAGATGAAATAGGTGAGGGGTCCTCCCTTGTCAGGTTCCAAAAAAAAAAGACTGCTCTGAGACTTCAGTCTCATCTAGTATTAAAACATAATTTTAGTGATGAATTCCAGAATGACATCACATACATCTGGTCATCTGACTTCTGGTTCCCATGCTATCCCCTTGGCTAGACGCTGCCAGGATTTAGCACGTATGTATCAATAATCCACATACATAGAACTTGCAAATATCTGTTTCAGCTTCTGGAAGTCATAAAAGCATTAAATATTTCTACTCTTCCAGAGTAGCAATTAGTTACCTACTAGAGACAATGGAGCTGGATTCCTAGTCCTTGCTTTTGCAGACATTTCGTCTCTGGCTGCAATCAGAACTGTATGATACAATCTTTATGGCTTAGATTAAGTAATTTAATTTCTTACTATTTTTTAAAGTTAGCTGGGCTGAGATTAACATCTTCTTTTCCGGTATCTGTCTTAAAACATATACATTTAATCAGTTACAGTACAGTCAGGATCCACTGTTGGTACATTTTTAACACAATCAACTTTACAAATACATTTTTAACACAAACATATGTACAAATCAGTTTGATATACAAATGACATACAATTCTTTACAAAATTCCAGCTAGTTATGCTGGCATATGTCACACATCCACTACCCTACTTCTGGCATAGCTGGCAAATACCTCACTTTGTTACAGAAACCTTACTCTCCATTACCTGAAACTCACCTCCCTGTAAGCGAGTACAACTGAAAGGAAATAGTAGGAGTAAGAGGCAGAAATATAGAATGTCTAAGATAAGCATTTTTTAAACAAAATGTGAAGAAGTTATAAAAATAAGAAATATTGTATGTGATTTCTTTATAAAAATAAAATAAATATTCATGAGCTACATCACTACTCTAGCATCCATTTTTAAAAAAGTGGTTTTTTTTTGTTTTTTTTTAAGATTCAGATTCCAATGCTTGCAGTATATTGCTTGTACTTGTCTTTCTGTTTGTATCTAATTTACTGTTTTCATTTTGCATACCATGTATTCTGTGCTTTTTTTCCAATAGTTGTGTTTCAAATACATGGTAAACCAAGGTCCCATATGCCTGAGATGGTGGTAGCTCAGGTGTATGTAAAAGATACCCCTAGCCAGTGCAAAGGACTATACTTCACTTTTTCCATTTTTATAGAATTTGAGTTACTTCTGTCATTTTAGGTATAACATAATTATTTTGTGCAAATAATGGAGAAAATGTAGGAAACATTTTTATGTGTTGAAATCTTATTACATTTGTCATTTTTCATACTTTTTTACAAGGCTCAACAGCCCAAATTTGTATTGTCTTGTGTAAAGAGGGACAGTTGGAAACCCTCTTTATTTATGTATTTATTTTTGTTTGTTAAGTGGGTAGGTAGGCTGATCTGAAAACCCTTTTCAGGTATAACCAAGGCCTGTAAAGGCAAAATTTACAGTAACAATTAAAATTGAGAATGTGCAGTTAAATTTTATTATATGCATGGAAAGGTTTTACAGTTCAGTCATAGAGACAGTTCATTTATAAAGGTCATGACAACAGATTGTTAAAAACAGTTACAGTTAATATAGTTTTACAAATCAGCTGTGAGTCTTGAGTGAGGCAGCAGTAACAATTTTAACTATTGTCAATAAAACATCTATACCCTACAGGTGATAATTTATCATATTATATTTGCATCTAAGCACAGTGGGGATCCAGAGTTCCCGTTAGGTTTAAAATTCCATAAGTACAGTTAAATTCCATCGCAAAGATAACTGAGTCCTGAGAACTGATTATAGTGCCTTCTGTGTGTCTAAAATAATGGAATTCAGAGGCTAAAATGTTTAGTGAGAGCAAAGGAAAATCAAAGTATCAGCATTCTGATTATTTTTAACAGTGAGACGTAGTCAGGGAAGTTGTATTTAAAACTATAAAGTCTTTAGATGAATTTCTTAATTATCTAATATGTTCTGGTGTGTTAGTAATATAACAACTGCATACTTTACCTATTGGCCCAGGCAGACCAGGAGGACCTGAATATGCTTCACCTCTGAAACCTTTGTCTCCCTTTAGACCACTGTCACCTAGATAGTAAAACAATGTGCAGTCTATTAGTAAAACAAAAAAGAAACAACATGGATGAACAATTTATTCAAGGTAGCATGCGATTATTTTGTCATATTGAGTTATCTATAAGCACAGTCACTGAAAGTTTCCATAGTAATGAATGCAATTTCCTTAGCTATCTATACAGTTAATTTCTTCTGTTTGTAGTATGGTATTCCCACTTTTCAGTTGGTCTATTGGTCAGGAAACACCATTCCATAAGACGCTGGCCTTCACTCCTGGCACTTCCTTACTAATTCATGATAACCCTACCACTGTCCCTAAACCTAAACGTAATCCAACACCTTACTTTCGGAAAACACATATACAACTCACATACCACACACATACACACACACACACACACACACACACACACACACACACACACACACACACGCACTATCCCCTTACCTAAACCTTACTGTAGCCCCATCCTGCAAACATGCATATACTCACTCCTAAAATCTATCCTCTTGTACGATCCTTTACATAACCTTCAAACACTCATGCATGCGTGCACACACACAGACACACAGACATACACACGCACACACGCACACCGCACACACACGCACACACACACGCACACACACACACACACACACACACACACATACACACACACACACACACACACACACAGAACACCATATCTATTCCCTTACCTAACCCTGACTCTAATCCTAATCCACAGGCACTCTCACATGTTCATAGGTAGGTACTAGGCTATCGGCCCTAGGGCCCATACAAGCCTAGCCAAAAAATGTACCCTGGCTTTCGCCACCCAAGAAAATTATTTTCCTGTGCCCCTGTCGAGCAGAGCCACAGAAGTAATCCCCGGGGTGAATTTCCCATTTCCCATCCAGTCATCAAGATTTTTCTTGAAGAGTGCTAATGAGGAGCTCTGTTTAACATAGATAGGTAGTCTGTTCCAGAGTATGGGAAGTCCCTGGGACAGGAATCTATCCCTCCAGCATGTTCTGTTTATTGTGGTGACAAGGTTAAGGTCCCTAGAGTGTGTAGCTCAGAGAGATTGGGATTTCTTTAAGTGGAGCATGTCCAACAGCTCTGGGTTTGACATAGCTTTGCATGTTAGGCAGAGATCGCCCCTGAGTAGGCGATATGTGATGGAGTAAAGCTGTAGCTTTTTGAGACGGTCTGCATAGGGCATCTGTTTGAGGCCAGTAATCCTCTTTGTGAGGTATTTCTGTGGACTTTCCAGTTGTTGTAGATGTCTTGTGAGGTACATACCAAAAGGGGCATTGTACTCTATAATGGGTCTAATGAGTGATGAGTAGAGGGGAACAATGACCTCTTTTTTTCTGGATGAGAATCCTTTTGTGATGAGATGAGCCACATAAAAGGATTTCCTGACCACTGTGGTGATGTGATTATCAAAGGAGAGACTACTGTCCACCTGTGTCCCAAGGTCTCTTATCACATTTTTGGCATTAAGTAGACTACCAGCTATGTGGTAGTTCATGGGTACAGAGTTTTTACCAATGGGGATGACAATATACTTTTTGGCATTGAGCTTCAGGCCATGGCTTTGACACCAGGTATCTGTCTCAGTGAGGCCCTTTTGTAGTTTGTCCACATCATTAGGAGTTTCGATTATGGCTCCTAGTTTGCAGTCATCTGCAAACTTTGTTAGCCAAAGACCTTCTGTGTTGGCCTGCACTTCAGAGAAGTAGATACCAAACAGGAGAGGACCCAGGACTGAACCCTGCAGTACTCCACTTGTCACTGGTCTGATGTCGGATTTGGAATCCGCTACTTTCACAGTGTGGGTTCTGTCCGTGAGCCAGTTGGCATCCCATCTTGTGACATAGGGATTTATACCTAGTTTAGTGAGTTTATCTATAATTCCAGAGGGGGGGGGGTGGTGGTGTCGAAAGCCTTGGCGAGATCTAGATAAGCTGTGTGAACCATTTTACCCTCATCTATGGCTTTGGTGACTGCTTCAAAGAAGTCAATCAGGTTTAGGAGACATGATCTGCCTTTTACAAATCCAAACTGAGTAGGGTCCAGAGTTTGGAGATTACCAATGTCTTTGTTTATGAGTTCCATGATGATACGTTCCATGGCCTTGCAGACCAGGCTCATCAGGCTAATGGGGTGGTAGTCCCCGGGGTCCATCATGGCTCCCCCTTTGTGGAGTGGGATAACTGTCGCGGTACGCCATTCAGTGGGTACAAAGCCTGAGGTGAGGCTATGATTGAACATGGTGCTTAGGTAGGGTGCCAGCTCATTCTGTAGTTCATGTAGAACGTAGCCTGGGATATTGTCATGGATGCTGTGTTCTTGGCTTTGGAGAGTGTGTTGTTTACCTGTGCAGCCGTGATTATAGGAACTTTGCATTCTTCCGGTATAGAGATGGGCCCTCTAGGGGGTGAGAGGGGGGTAAAGTTAGCACTGAACCTATCTGCTAGGATGTTGGCAATATCAGTTGGTTCTGTATATTTAGTGCCATTATGCTGTAACTCAGAGCAGATCTGAGTGTTCCCATTTAGATTCTTGACATAGCTATAGAATGCTTTGTGGTTGTCTTTAGAGTCAGTGGCAATTTTGTTTTCGGAACTAGCTTTGGAGGATTTTATGAGGGATCTCAGCTTCTTACTGAGGTTGACCAGGGAGTTCCTTCAGTCATGGGATTTTACTCTTTTTTGCAACAGTTTCTTTCTTCTGTTGTAGAGTTTGTTTATGGCAGAGGACCACCAGATTGGCTTCCTTTTTTTGGAGGATAACATCTTGGTTCTATTAGGGATAGCATGATCCATGCACTCGTGTAAGTGCTTATAAAGT